>NW_027286874.1:10914910-11314910 GCF_022747635.1 Hetaerina americana | reverse complement strand
ACGTATATGTGTATATATGGCGGGATTTCGTGTTTGAATGTGTGTGTGTGTGTGTATATATATATATATATATATATATATATATATATATATATATATATATATATATATATATATTAGATTTTAATCGATATCCCCTTGTTCTCGCTGCTGCTTTAAACATCTTTTCCCTGAATGCTATTTTATTTTTTATTGCTTTACGTTCGGATACAATATCTTAACTGTGAGGAAGGGTTGGATATGGAAAATCAAGGCTTTGGTTTGGAGAGCAAACACGGCAACGTGGTGAAAGATCCCATCTTACAAAGTCACTCTAGCGGAAATATTTTAGCGCTGATGTATATGCATTCCTTCCACGTTTTCGAATGAAATTGATTTTTTTGAAATCTCTAGCTGGAGGAATTGTTGGTAGCTTGTTCCAATTTGCATCAGGGTGAGTTTTACGCGTGTGCTGGTGCGTGTCGATAGCCATCCGTCAGATTGTATCGCGCGCGGGTCTCGGCTCAGGCGCACGTTTTTCAAACGATTTCGCCAGCGTCTGTCTGGTGTCCGGATTGGAGCTAGCATGTCACGTCTAAATGCGACGTCGGGGGATCAGAAAATGTGGGAGCATTTAAAACTGTGGCCTGCTGGGATAACTCGTCTGTCTCGATTCCTCGCGGCTAAAACGTTTTTGTGGTCCAACAGGAAAAGCGCCACAATTAAAAGAGACCTTATTACTTGAGTTATATGAATAATGAGCGACACTACAGCGCCGGGAGTCATTGAAAACAGGGACCCTCATTAGTATATGCATTTGTAATTAATTATGGTGTGACAATTTTTTGCCACTTATAAGGGTCAATAATTCTTGGAAGCATGAAACCAAATTATTTTGAGTAATGAAGTTAATAATTTTGGAGTGCCCTTTTGTTTTTTTAAACTCAATTATCATAATTAAAGTATATTAATCATGGAAGCTCCTACATCGGATTTTAATGCATCATTTGAATAATGATGTCTTGCCTGAAGCATTATAAATAGGCTTATTCAATAAAATTTTTAGTTTTTTGTGAGGTCAACTTTATGTTTTAAGGATAAATATTTTTTTAATATAGATGATTCAAAGGCGAAAATAAATTTGAAATTCTTTTTTTCTCTACCCTTATTTTCTGTAGCCAAAATTTTTAACTATTTCGCACATTCAAATTGTTTGTTTGAATGATTAATTGAGAAAGGTGATATAACTATTAATTATAGAATAATTATTTATGCAAATAATGTTTATTGAGGATTAAACGTCATAAACATCAACTGATTACTGAATTTAGCCGCATGAGAATCACGGAAAGAGTTAGCCGAGCCTAGGGTTTGTTATATAATCCTGAATAATAGATACGGAAAAAGTGTATACATTCCTGTAAAATAATGAATAATTCAGAAATACTTCATTCCAATTGTGTAGTACCCTGACAGATATATAAAATGATAATCGAAGAAAATAAAAATAACACTATATGATTGATGCTACCTGCCTTTTTGATTTAATTTAGATAATTTTAACATTTTAGATTTAATTTATATATTTACTACCAGCGTTAGTTGATTAAAATACCCATGGATCTGTTTGAAAAAAAATAATCGATGTGTTTTCATAAGCATACACATCTGCTTTACACGCGCTAACTTCTCTGTGACAAATAAGTGAAGATGCGTCGTAATATTTAACTCTAATATGTTTCAGCTTTTCCACTCTAGACAGGCTTAATAGCTGCTGGCTTTACCTCGTGATTTTCCTATTTGTATCGAAATTTATGGCGAGAGAAAAGTTTTCCCGAGCATACTTTTGTTCATGTTGCATGAGCCGCGCAATTTTCGTCCACTCAATTTCCGCGAAAAATCAAACATTACCGAAGTCAAAACATTGCGGAATGGAATTTTTTTAAATGCCACCGCACTACTTTGAAGAGCAGGGAGGATGATGGGGGGGAGGGGGGAAGTTCAAAAAGAGGAAACGGTCGGCCGGCTACGTATGTATTTTTTTTTAGTTCCCCCACCCTCCCCTCCGCTCTCTCCCATCCTCACCCCCTCCCACCCCCACCTCCTCACCCCACCACCGCCATCCCAAGCGGACCGAAACAGTTGACGGCGCAGCGAGAAAATTCCCGCACAAACAAAAAGCGAGGAAAAACGGCCGAAACAGATTTAGCGAGGTGGTCAACTCTACCTCCCCCCCCCCCCCCCCCCCGAGCCCATCCAGTGCCCTCCCATCCTTCTAAAAGGCCCCCATCCTCCACCCGAAAACCCTCACCCTCCTCCCTTTTGGACTCTCCGTCGAATGACGCCGTCATCCCGCCGCCGATACGGTACGTTAAAAGAGTGGCCAGGCCATTTAGCATTACCCGCTCATCATTTTCCGTCGCTCGGAGCAATACCGCACGCGGTAGCCTAGCGACGATGAGTGGCGGGAGGAGTGGGTGAGGGGTTGTGTGAGATGAAAGGGGGGTGAGGATGGGCGGTCGGCGTGCGTTTTATCCCCGATGCCCCGACAGAGGCGACCCGTCTCCATATCTCTCTCTCTCCCCATCCCCGCCCGGCTCCCCTCCATCACTTCCCTACCTCCCTCTCTCTCACTCTATTCCGCTTGTTTAGCTTCGCTCCCCGCGGCCGCCCGTGGGGGTGGGTGGCGCGCGAGGGAGAGTTTTGTGCGGGGGGCGGCTGGGAGTTTTCGGCGGGAGTTTGAGCGGCGAACGGGGAGGGGGTGCAGGGTGTCGGTTAGTTTCTCCTCCGACCTTACCCCTTCTCTCTAGGGACGCGTCGGCGGTGCGGGCACCCGATCCGGATGTGGCGGGTGGTGCGCTCTCATTGTCCAAATAGGCCGCCAGTGCAGGTGGGAGCTGGAAAAAGGGCCTCGGTGGAAGACTTGGGGCGGAATAGCGTTCACGGATTGAATTCTTGCATTGCGATGATGAGGTCGTGAGGGAGGGTGTGGGGAGTTGGGAGGGTGGCGAGCCGTGATTTGACGGAATGCGTCGATTGGGCGCAGTGGAGTTTTTACCGGCCGTGAGCGAGGGAGTCGGGAGTCCTCCTCGTGGGCTGTGGAAATAGAACATTGGAGTTCGGGCTAATCCAACCCGTCACGGAGTGGGATTTTGGTCATCGATTTTGTGCGGAATTTCGCGCCGGGCTTCCAAATTCCTGCCTTTATTCTATCATTCCGATAAAATATTCATAGATTCTATTTAAAGATTGATAGGACGTCATCGCTACTTTTTTCAGTCAGTAAGTGGACGCGCTCTTCGTGCATTCCCTTCCGTTTTGGTCTATTATTTTCGTCGCGGGGAAATGTTGCTTCAGTTTAGATATGACACTTTGCGGACATCTACTGCGGTCTTGACAAAATTTTAACTTCTTTTGAAAATATTTAAAACTCTGATTACTCTTTAATCCACGGTAAAGAAATTTTATAGTCTCAAATGCTATTAATTTTTGATTGACCTTTTTAACATTGTAGTTCATCATTTAATTGGAAAGTAATAACTGTTCTAATCCTTTATGCTAATTTGCCATCGTCTACTTAAAAAATAGTCCCTAAAGAAATGACTGCCTCATTTTAAAGCCATTAATTCGACTCAATGGAACGAATCGAAATTTTACAAACGGACTCCAGAAAGTAAAGAAAATATTGAATTTCAAATATGAAAAACAAAATCAATGATGCATGAGTTTACTAGTTGATTAAAAATTATTTCTTTACTATGTAGGGTAGTTTTCACTTAGACAAATAATTTCCATTCTTAGAATTATAAAAATTACTTCAACTCTTCATTTATGTTGTCAAATATTGCTTTGAAATTAAAAGTGAATTTTTGGAAATTTATTGCTCATAATTATGAAAATGTGTGTGTGACCAAAAACCTAAAGGTGAAAAATACAAGGAAGCTTTAGGTAACTAGTGTGTTTGCCTCTTGTACAGTTTAAAATATATGTACAAGTATACATGTTCATGTGTGTTCAAGCACTCATTGAAGTGCTTTTTCGAAGCTATAATCAGGCAGCGTGTTATTTCAGCATTAGTGTTATTTCGCAAAACGGGAAAAAAGATAATTCATAGTTTGTTATACATGTCTCATGTTATTTCAGGCTATGCATATTTCCAAGGTCATTCTAGCGATTTAGAAATGGAGGAAAAATTTGTTTGGTTTTAAAAATAATAAGAATCATTTTGAGCGCTATTTTTTGTCCGGATGAAAAGAAATGATTAGTCATGCAGAGTCTAAAATATACCTAATGAGTACGTATAAAATTCATGCATAAATGTTTTTGGGTTAGAAGTATACAAAAGCTTTTAAACGATATTTATGTAATTTAGGAATTTGATATTATTTCATGGTAGCGTAACAATTTTTTATTTATTTTAAATTTTGTGAGATCATTTAAAATATCCAGCAAACCCATATTAGTCAAAAGAAAAGTTTATATGTTGGGAGAGGTTGGTGCTAATCCCGTATTAAGCCAGAGGCAAGATATGTACACAAATCAGAGCTTAGAGGTTTCTCTGTATTCCTATATTTTATATGCTAATCCAAAAAAATGTACTACCATATTATTGTTATAGTTTTGTTTAAATAATATGTACATTTTCAAGAGATTTTTAATGCTTGAATTGTACATTTTATTTTAATGGTTCCTTAGTTATACTGGCATTACAATATTGAGTGTTGTTAATTTCGGTATCTTTTTATGCCATAATGGCTTCCTACTTCATATCCTCCTTCGTGAAATATGAGGCATTATTAAAACGTATATGATAGCCTGTAATCCGAAGAGTTAACTCGAATAATTAACTTTTGGCTCGAGATTCTACGCGTCTTAGCTTTAATTATAGTGCCTCTGTTTAGTAAAGAACTCACTCGGTTATTTCGTACTCCCACTCTATGGACGTGAGGTTCTCCCCCACGTTCGCAACGTACATCCCTCACTCTTATGTGTTCCTATTAACCAGGGCAATCGGAAAATTATTGTCAGATTTTGCCTTGTGCTCTTAATTAATGCACTCTCGGGTAATGGACCAGGCATCCTCATTTGTTTCGCACATAATTTCGATTTCGATATATTTTTCACTGATAGTTTTGACAAATCATCAGAAAATTTAAATATTTCAGGAAGTTAGGATTCCTGCGGATGTAGTTGTATATTTTAGTGAAAAATTCTGCTTCATAGAAATGAATGTTTATTTTTCGTGATTATACTTAGTGGCGGTACCTGATTTTGCCACACAAATCAAAGGGTTTTATTGATTGATATAACCGCTCTTCTCCCTATTGACTGCAACCTTGACGTGGTAGAAGGACATGTGAATTCTGATGATTTCCACCTGGCAGGTTCACCCATTAGGTCGGAGAGTAGGCGACAGACGAAAGATGGCAGTGAGGAGGAGAGAGATACAAGAGAAGAAAAATGGGGAAAATATCAAAAAAGGGATATCGAAAATTGCAAACGTAATCATAGAAACATTAAATAGGAAAATGACAAGAACAATGGGTTTTGTACGAGATGACAAGGAAGATAGACGAGAGAAGTAAATCGAAGAATGTACACATAGAGTTGGGTGGAATAAAGAGTTGAATAATAAACTGAGGTTGGAAAATGATAGGGCGAAAGAAGTGTTGTGGAAGACCCAGGGCGAGGATATGGGAAGCATGCGAAGAAAAGGTGAAATTTGTGCGTTCTACAGGAAGATAAAATCACTGTCAGGAAGTAAGAAGGTATCATCCGTGCAAGCAATTGGCGATAAGTCAGGAAAACTATCAATTGAACTAGGAAAGATTCAAAGGACACATGGAAGGAATATATAGCGGAAATATGTGATAATGACATAAGACCAGGCAACTTAGAAATAGAAAAAGAATATGATGTAAATGATAATGGCTTAGGTCCAGGCTTACTCGACGGTTAGATAGAAAGGGCAATAAGGGATTTGAAATCAAATAAAACCATGGAGTAAACAATATTCCTGCGAAAGTACTTAAAGGGTTAGTAAAAGGTTCATCCTTTATGCACTAATTTGTAGCATATACGAGGGTCATCCGGAAAGTAGTACCCGTTAGTGCCGCATGAAGTGCTGACGACGCGAGTAGCCGCTGGACGAGGTCAGATAGCTTCAGTGGCTTGTCTGCCTTCTCTGAGCCAAGTTGCGTGACGCTAGCATTGCCTGTGTTGTTTCTGTGATTGTTTACAATGTTTAAAAAAATTGAGAACGCCGCCAGTTGTGAAGTGAGGGCAGTTATTAAATTCCTCAATGCAAGAAACGTTCGCCCATGTGATATTCATCGCCAATTAAAGGAGGTGTATGGAGACAATGTAATGGACGAGTCGTCTGTTCGGCGGTGGTGTCGCAACTTCAACATGGGGAGGGGGAACACACACGACTATGAGCGTTCGGAGAGACCGTCTGTCATTACAGACCAACTGGTGAGCTCAGTTGACGAATTCGTGAGGAACGATCGGCGCGTCACAATTGATGACATCGGTGAGCATTTTCCCAATGTTTCTCGAACAATTGTTCATGAAATTGTTAAACACCATCTGCATTATGCAAAAATTTGTGCAAGATGGGTCCCTCGCCTATCTCAATGAGCTGGCGGCGAAGGACTATGCAGCAGGAATACAGAAACTTGTCACACGTTATGACAAATGCCTTAATTTGCTTGGAGATTATGTTGAGAAGTAGTTTAAAGTATCCTCTTTCAAATAAAATTTTTTATGTTTGTTAATATTTACTTTTGTGTCTTTATTTCACGAACGGGTACTACTTTCCGGATGACCCTCGTATGAGAGAGGAATTTTGCCGGATGACTTTTTCAGAAGAAATCCCATCCCAAAAATGCGAATGGCAGCCATATGTGAAGTGTATAGGACAATTAATTTGATTTAAACACGACAATGAAGTAATACTTAAGTTCATCAATTAGAATTTGGAGAGGAGGGAAGATGATTACGTAGGGGATCATCAGTTTGGGTTCAGAAGGGATAGAGGCACGAATGATGCCATAGCGGTCGGTAATGGTGCCACAAGTAGAGATGAATATTTTGTAGAATGTATTAATATACTGCAGAAAATAGAAAAGTACATAGATTAGATATGCGCTAGAGAGATAGGTGACATATGCGCAGCTTGTCTCATAATTTGGTCAGTCTCTCAGGTGCGAAAAGCGGGCAGAGAGGTGGAATGGAAAGGGGGTCTTAGGAAAAGGGGTGAGACTGGTGCTCATTATCACCTCTGCTCCTGGCGTACGTGTCATAAGAGAGGAGGGAAAGGTAATAGAGAGACATTAGGAGAACTGGAAATAGGAATTGAAGCCGGTGGAGAATTAATAAAATCAATTAGCTTTGCAGATAATCAAGTTTTATTTATCCTGTCAGCCAAGGGGTGGCAAGCATTGCTGAGTGCATGGGATTGTCAATGTTTCAGGTATATAAATTAATGTAAACGAAACGGAGTTTGTGCAATTATTGAGGAAGGGGTAAAATAAATTGAAAATTGGAATAGGAGTTCATAAACTTGACCAGGTGGAACAATTGGCCTATTTTGGAAGTGTTTTGGTCCAAAATGGCCAGTATAGTAGAGACTAAGAAGAAAATTTGCGTTTGGCAAAGAAACATTTACAAGGAGGGAATTGGATATTGAGTAAGGATTTAAAGAAAAGATTTGTAAAATTTTTCAGGAATGAAGCGTGGTCTTGTACGACGCGGAAACATGGTTGTTGAAGCATAATGATTGGCATACATTGATGGTCAGAAAGGGAAACAAACGAGGAAATGTTGGACATGGTGAGGGAGAAGAGTGAATTTTTGGGGGAGATTGAAAGGAATCATGAAACTTAAAACAGTAAATGAGCACATAATCAATGGTCAATTGGAATGCTATATATTGACACTGATGCCTGTGCAAAATCAAAGTCACCCTCTTCGTACTCTAAATGTTCCCTCGCGACATCCATCCTTGGCGATCTTGGCCCGCTCTTACATCTCGAAGCGGTGGCCTTCTGAATGGATTCGGTGCGCGGAGCGAAGTGATCGCGCGATAATGCGTAAGCACCCCGCGAGAGGGGAGAGGGTTGGTGTGGGAAAGAGAAGCTTTGAATGCTTGCAGTTCTGCGAGCCTACTAATTGCGTAGGTGGCGCACGTTTAGGGCGGAGTAGGGCTGATTGGCGCGAAATTCGGAGTGCATAAGAGGGCGTCGGGGTCGAGGAGGGGGAGTGGGCGATTGAGGTGGGGTGTGAGGAGGGCGCGTGGCGGAGAAGGGTTCGCGCGAGGGGGCGGCGCGGAGGGGAGATCTGCGGATGAGTACGAGCGGAGACATGCGGCCGAAGGGGCGGAGGGAAAGATGAAGGCTCCGGGCGTAGGTTCGGATAGGGAAAAGAGAACAAGCGAGGGAATGGACAGGGGATGGATTGAGAGGGGGAGAGAGAAGGGTGTGGGAAGGGTGTATTAGGGAGGGGAGGGTCGAGCGAAGCACACACACACGACGTCTCGTGCTGATAGATATTGATTCCATCGGTTCCTCCTTTCTGCCCACCTCCTCTCTTCCACGTACTCCCCTCTCTTGCCCCTCCCCCCTCGCTCAAACCCACCAGCCCTCTCCCCTCCCCCCTCGTGTTAAATAATGATCAGCTATTTCGGCTGATTAATCGCTCCACGAGCCTTCGCCTGCAATATGTAGCCGGTCGCCGAAAAGGGGGCGAGGTTCGAGGGCGGCTGAGGATGAGCGCGATGGGTGGGACGGAAGAAGGGTTTTAGGCTTTGGGATGGGAAAGCTGCGAGAAGAGGGATGATGAGGCCGATGATAAGAGAGAGAAAGGGGGGAGGGGTAGGAGGGAGACCGGGGGAGGGGGATCGGCGCGGACTTCGTTTGCGGTGTGGAAGCCAATGTGTTCGCCCGTACTTGCGTGTGGGGGTGGAAGAGCGCCCGCGTCCGATTCGGAATTGGACGCGCTCTCTCGCCGAGTCGGCGTGGATCACGTGCCGCCTTTTTCTGTTTTCTCTTGTCTCTCTCGCCACTGTCTTCCTCCACATCCCGCCTTGACATCCCCCTCTTTCTTCTCTCCCAATTTACCGGGGTTATTCCATCGCAAAATGTGCACAAGTTTGTAGTGCGCACCCATATTTCCACTAATTAAATGTTTAGCTTCACCATGCATGGTACCCAACTTATTAAGTGCACAAAAATTAGCACCAAGAAGTAAATAATATTGAAAAAGTTCTCGTTCTGATTCCAAGTGGTCCAATGCAGCATTACCATTGTACAATTACTTCCAGAATGCAGCCAAATCAAACCAGAAAATAAAACATGACTTAGTAGTTTAAGATTGCCTTTAAGGCTTTTCCGGAGAGAAATTTTGCTTCAAATTACGGTGCAACCAAGAACAACAGATCTCGAAAGCAAATACTGCAAACGAAAAGAATGAACCAAACAGTGTTCAAACCAAAAAAATGCACATCTATGTGCATTATTATAGTTTGAACAAGCATCAAGTTTATGTGTACGCATATTATTTTAAGATAAGTTAGGGTTCTTTTGGGCATTTAGGTACGTGTTTGCTCGAGACAGGAAGGAGAAAGAATGTAGGAATATAACAGTTCCATACCAAACTCATTAAATTAATACCACTTTATCAAGGGAAAGGAAGAATTCTTATAGTTTCCCGTTCTAAGTATCTATTTAACCAATAATTTTTACCACGTCATTTTCCGCATGGAAAATGATCATAATCATTTTCTACTTCATTAATAGTCGCGAACTCACCCAAAACGAATCAGTTCTCACACCATTTTATTCATATACTCACCGTATTCAATGAATAAACGGCCCCTTACTATCTAAATGCTCTATTCAACAGTAATCATTCATCATACGGACCCATAGTTTTTGCCAATCTTTCGATGAAAGTATGTGCACCACACCGAGAGGGACATTTTTCGCGTCCCTCCCTTCAATCCCTGCCGTGGTCTCCCGACCTTTAACCCCTTGCATCCCCCCACCGTACCCTAAACTTACCCTCACACGCCCAGCGGAATCCTTCGAAGCGAGCCCTTTCACACAACCCACGCACCAACTCCTCCTCCTCTTTACCCTTCTCTCTTCTCTCCCTTCCTCTTTCTCTCTCTCTCTCTCTGCATCCCTCCCTTCGCCGTCTCCCGATGCAGAATTTATCTCGCGGTCCCGGAGCCACGAGACTCGCGTTCGTCTCCTTTCCCTCCTCCCCTTTCGTAATTCGCCACCATCCCTATACCCCACCTCCCCTCTACCCAATTCACTCCGACCGCTCCCTCTGCCCGCTCCGCAAACTATCCGAAGACCGCCGAGTGTCGACCACACTTAATTCGAATCGCCGAAGGAAGAAATTGGCGAATCGGCATCGGGGATGGTGGACTGGTTTGGCGGGGGAGGGCGAGGAGAAGGACGGTGAGCGGTGCGGCGGCGGGAGGGTGTGCTGTAGGGATGGGGTTGCGGAAGGAATACGAGTGAGGGTTATGGGGTGGGGTAGGATTTCGGGCCTTCCGGAGATGCTTTGGAAGGAAGGAAGGAATTGTGAGGGACGGGGAAGGGGTCGAGCCAGCGTGGCAACTGGTCCAACAAGGTATTACGGCGGTAGTTAACTCCAATCGACTCCCGATGTTTAATAATGCACTCTTGTGTTTGGCGCGACGGAGCGTTTGGGTTAGCTTCGTCGGTACCAATCCAAATTCGAGGACAATTTTGAAAAATTATTTATTTTTCTGATCAATTATACGGGTGAAAATACCATAGGTCATTTTTTCTACCCCTTAGGTGGGATATTTTTCATTAGGGTATGTAAACAACTTGAGGGGATAAAGTAAACGGTTTTTTGTGGCAGGTGTGACTGGTGGTTAGTTTTCCTAAAGAATGGAGACGACAGTAAAATTGATCAAATCTTCTCTTTTAACAGTAGGTTTTTTGTTTTTGGTTATTCACTTTACTACCGATTTAATTCAGATTACTGTTCCCTTCCTGAAGGCCTTTACGGTTATCTTTGAGGCAATTAAGTCATGAAAAGTGGTCAATTTCAATCGTCCAAATAGTGGGAATAATTTTACAATTGCATTACCACAAACTGGAAATATTAAAAAACATTTGGACTTTTATCTGAAGGATAATGCGTAGTAATCCACGTCTCACGGTACGATAAATCATAAAACCGCTCAGTCAGATGGTCACTAATTACCCGAAGTTTACCGTCGCAAACTTAATTGGATTTGGATTATCAAATGTCTGCTTCTTTTTTTCCATTAACCAAATTCATTATATTTTACCAATCGTGGTGCCAGAGGACCATTCAATATGATTTTTCAAATGCTTTGTAATTTGATATCTAATGCAGTGAACTGTAAAGAATATTTGTTGAAAAAAAGTTTCAGAACTGAGATTTCCTGTTTACGTGATCTTTTTCAACTTTCCTAAATCATTTTTCATAAATTTGGAAGAACTACACTACCAATACTAAGCTTGCTTATGCTTTATCACAGTTACATTTTGAACGCTTCTTAAAACAATAATATTATCTTAAATTAATGTAAAAATTAGAAAGTGGATTTTTTTTCCTTGATCACCAACCACATAAATGTCTATTCTAAGGTTCTTCAACGTATAAGGTGTGTCCATCAAAAATCTTAGGTTTGTGGCCATTTTGCTTCAAGCTATCAATCCACCATATTGTGGAGTCATGGAATAGTGCCTACCAAAAGCATTCTCTCGAGTTACCATATCGATGATTAATCCCGGAAAGCCTTTTTTTTTCATTAGACGATAGTCAGGAATCAAGAAGATCAGGTCAGAGACAGACATGAAGTTCAAAAATTCATAAGTTAGCGTGCGGCTGACCTTCTCCGACAGGTGGCGGACCTTCTTAGAGAGCCAACATTTACTTCTGAATTTAAGCGCTGCTTTCTGCATTGTTTTAGGTACCTTGAGCTCTTCTATTTCATTCCTTTTGTGATGAAAACTGCTGTATACCGCCAAAAACAGGCCATTGCTCGTTATTTAATCGCGTTTATCGCAAAGTCTTAAAGTGCTGATGAATTCGAAGCATCAGCGGCAGTCTCCTCCTCCATCATCACCATTTACGTCTCCAGCATTTCCCCCGAGAGAGAAAGAGGGCAGTGGAAAAGTGAGAGGCTGTAGGGGCTGGAGTGGGCGTTGGAAAGGAGGAAGAGGGGGAGGGGGGAGGAGAGAATGTGGAGGAGTGATGGCTTTGAAAAGAGAGCGGGAATGAGAATGGAAACCGCACCGTGATTTTTGGCGATTCATATTTGATTTCCTTAATGGCAATTAATCTCAATCAGATCGAGGAAGGGTGGATATATAGGAATGATTTTTTAATCAAGTTTAAGAGCGTCGATATTTCTCTATATATCGCGTGGCGGCGGATAACAGTACCGCTCCTCCCTCCCCACCCCATCTCACCGCCACTTCCCCCGCGACGGCAGCAGCTTTGTCCGCGCAAATAAAAATGAAACGACTCCACGGATTGGGATTGATGTGTGGAGGGAATTGACGCGCGGAGGGAGGGAGAGGTGGAGGCTCTGCGACTGGGCCACGAGAGTTGAGTGCGTACTATTTTTTGTCCACCGCTCTCTCTCCTTCCCTTCCATCTCCACTCTCTCTCTCTCTCTCCCCCTTCGCCGCACTCTCCCGCGCACTCTACGACTTCGGCCACCCGCCCGCCCTGCCCACCCACCCACCCACCCTTCGCCCACCCATCTGCCACCCCAGTGACCGACCGCCCACCCATCTTCCATTTACCGGGACCACTCTTTCTCGACCTCCGACCGACGGCCGTCCGTCGTACACCTCCCTCCACCCGCCCCGACCCTTCCTCCTGGACCGCCCCGCGACTCCAATACCCTCCCCCCACTACTCCTGCCCCCCTTTCGACCACCCCCTGCACTCGCCTCGGTGCTTCCGAAGCCCCACACACGCATCGCCACCAACCTTCTACCTCCCCCCCCCCATTTCCTCCCTCCCGCATCCAAACACCTAACGAATCCGACCCCCTTCCCCTCCATCCCGCCCCCGTCCTTTCTACCTGTGGACGTAGCGCGCAACATTCCGACGGTGGCTAACTCACTCACTCACTCACTCACCGGGGCCCTCCATACTCTCCTCAATCCATCCATATACGTACGAGAGGGAGAGAGAATATTTTGGGTCGCAGCATGGAGCCGTGAGGTATCCGTCACTCGACGAAATCAGTGGCTTCCGGTGCCGGCATTCACCGCATCCATTTGCATGGAGAGAGGGCTTTTCGGGGTCGGGGAGGAGGCGAGGGTGGAGGGCTTATTTGCAGGAGACTGGGTGGGAGGGGGTGGGTGTGGAGATTTCCAAGAGGAGCACTTCGACTGCCCCCGCACGTTATTTCGACCTCCCTCCCCCTTCCTCCTCTTTCTCCCCAGTCCCCACTTTCGCCCCCGCCGCCTGCTCCGCCAACTCCCCAAATTCTGGATTGATGGACTCACTCCCGACTTCGTCCGCCCTTGCGGCAAAGGATATTGCATGAGACTGCGGTTTCGGAAATGTGCGGGCGGGAGTGAACCCCCCACCAACCTCCTCCTCCAGCATCCCTCACATGCACAAGCGCTCTTTGCATCCCCCCGCACACATAACTCCCCCCCCTTCCACTATCTCTCTCTCTCTCTCTTACGCGAAAGCTGAGCGACGCATACGGACAGCGTGAGAACACAGGGGCAGGAAAAAAATATCGTAAACATTCACACACACACGTACACCAATGCATGCCTATATATCTCTGGCGAGTTTTCGCTTTATCGTTTTTTTTTTAAGTGACGGATGGAGCACGCTTTTCAATTGTGTGGCGTAAGTTGGAGTTGTTTGAAAAATGCACGCGTTACGTCGAGACGGGAATGTGGCAAGAGTTCGTTGCCAGATGAATCAATCAGTGATATATATTTTTTTCTTTTCATTTACTCTTCGTATAACGTGAGAGCAGTAAGTCTTCACAAACATTTATCCCGCTGACTTATTTATTGTGACATCAGGGTAATACGAATGTAACGAGAATCACAATGCAATGTGACATAAGGTTTGAGTCAATGATGTTTTTTTCAACGCGGTGGACTAAAGTGGTTGATTTGACGTGAATTTTTATTAGCTCTCTGGAAGAAATATTAGAGTGCAATCCTGGTCATTGCTCAGTTCATAATATTCCACTCGCGGCTCGCGAAACTGTGGGCGTTTAAATTTGTGGGAAGCAAAGGAATTACATCCTCAATGATCTCTTTCATTATGATATCATGGGAATCGGTTTTCAAATTTGTCTTGTTTCCGAATTTGTTTTCCCCTCGACACTTTTAAATAAATTTTTGTCAATTTTTATCGTAATGTTTTAGCCATCATCGTCATTGGTAATCATTCGTAAGATTAGCTGGACGATGATCTCATTCAATTATTTACATCATGGTTTATTTATGTGCGCAAAAATTTTTACAGTTGGAGGAAAATATTTTACTTAAGTTCGAAATTACTTGCCGAAAACTTGTTAAAATACATCATTAAGTTTTATAATTTTATTGGGAAATGTTGCTCACTCCCTTACTTTGGTAGAGTCAAAATTCTACCTCCATTGCTTGCCATGGGGCGGAAGGAAGATGAGGGTGGAGTGGGGGTTGGATTAATTAAGCAAAGGAGTGAAATCAGTCGACGATGGAGGGGCAAAGGGTCCAGACGAGTAGACCGCCCGCAAAGCTCGCGAGCTGAGTAAATGATTCTGCGTTTGCCATCATTTCTCTCCAATCGCCTCGCCCCGCTTCTCCTTGCCTCAGCCGAACGACCGCGCAAGGAAATTGGCTTGTCCCAGTTGCGGTAGTCGGACGGGCCCACCGCGCCGACGGCGGAGAAATAATTCCCACAGGTCGCAGCGAAAAAGATAGCCACCGTTTTCGAAGCGGCTCTCGCACGCACGCGCGAAGCAGGCCGCACGTATTCCAACGCACGCCCACGGTCAGAGACGCACGCACGCGTGCACACAAAAACGCCCGTCTCGGACACGGGTCGCATTTCTCTCTCTCCCCATCACGAGAGGAGACGAGGGGAAAGGGGGTGGGAGGAAGACGGGGGCAAAAGAAATCCGCTCAGCCTTATTAAAGAAAAAAAATCAAAGTTTAACCATTAACCTTCCGGGAACACCTCTCTCTCTCTCTCTCTTTTTCTTTTCCTCCGTCTCTTGCCTCGTTGCCTCGGACGACCTCTTCTCTCCTTCCCACAAGAAGAAGGATACCACACCGTTTACACGGAAAAAAATCCCCGTAATTAAAAAACCACGAAAGTGATGAATAATTCAAATCAGGTTTGTGACAGTGGCCCTTCATCTTCCTCTCTTCCACCACCCCTTCCCTCTGCCGCCCCCGCGGTCACCACCCACCCCAAACCCTTCGCCAAGAAATCCCCCATCCACTCCACCCCATCCAATGCAATCTCTTCCCCGCCCGTCCAATCTCTCCCCCCCTTCCGCGCCTCTTCCACTCCTCCGCCCTCCCCCGCGGCCCCTTACTCCACCTAGCCCCACAGCAAGTCCTTTTACCTCCCTCGTAACCCTACTCCCAAACGTCTACTACTCCGGCGTGCCCAACCCCCGTTCCCCTACCTCTCCTTTCTTAAATCACCGCCCTGCCCTCCTCACCCCACACACTGCCTGGACGCCTACTTTTCTTGCCTCCCCCTCCGCTCCTCACTGCCCCCTCCCATCTCCTTCGCTTCCCCCCCACCCACTCGCAAAGGGGGCAGGGATGGAGGGAGGGTTGTTGGAGGGGGTTTAATAATCCGTGGGATAGGGGAATTGCGCGGGGGCCGTAAGGTCGTCTCTTTCCCGCTCCCAAGATTGTCTCTCGGGCCGCTGCCGCCGACGCCGCCGCCTCCCGGTGCCTGATTAAGACGCGGCGGGGCATTCTCCGCTCCTCCTCCTCTTGCCCCTAGCTACTGTGTGCCACCACACCACCACTGCCACTCGCTGCCGTCCCCCGGGGGGCTACTCTTCCCGCATCAACCCCCGCCCCCCTGCTCGGTTCCCCACTTCCCCATCTCTCTCCCTCTCTCCGACCGGAGAATAGGGCGACTCGGGGGCGGGAAAGGGAAGGAGGGATGGACCATGGGGAAAGGGATAAGGATAGGAATATCATATGTATTAGTCCTGGGCCATTTTGCCCCTGCACAGACAACCGAATAATCTTAGAATTTCTTGGATTTCATACCGTTTCAGTGCCGATTAAAACAACTAAAAAAATTATCGAACGAAATAGTTGTTCATAGTTGTCATTTTTAACTGTTTATTCTACATTAAAACCAGCACAAATACTAAAATGTCAAGTTAAAATACAATATGTAATATTTTCAGACAAATATGAATGCAAGGCTATGTATTTTTACCTGAGGGAACTTCATTATAGTATTGCTCGAGGGAGTTGAAGGTTAAATGGAGGAATCGAAGAGCTAGGGTTGGGAGAAGGACGCTAAGCGGAAACATTGAAAAGAATACGGGATAATCATTTTGGTCTCATGTTGAGATATGATGGAAAGACAGTTGCTGAAGGCAATGTGCCCGGGATTCACTGCAAATAAAAGATAACCGGCTAAGGTGCTTGGCAGAGATAATACTACGCTTGGAAAAGATAAATCTTATCAAGCAATCGACTACAATAAATCTTAGGATCGGTGGCCATTTCTAGATGGAAAAATAGAACAGATAATAAAGCGGGATAATACAGCTAGGTGAACTTAAAATGCCTGGCACTAAAAGATATTTAATATTCCCGTATTCTTATCGGAAAATTGGAGAGGGAACGACTATTAGACGGCTAATGGCGAAATAGGGAAACACGGATAGTATCGAAAATTTCTCTAGTTAATGAGCGTAATTGATGAACAATATCAATTAGCTACGCATAAAACGACAACCTATGGCTATCTATCTAGTATCATGCGTGAGAGGTGGGCTCAGGAGGGCAGCAGATGACGCAATGGGGTCGGGGGACCCCGTGGGGCAGAGGTTTCGTGCGGCGGTCTGGGGATGGGTGATGGTTTGGAGGAGATTGGCGCGGAGGGGGCGACTACTTTATATCTCGGAGGATTGCGGCGGGGAGGGAGGACGAGGAGACGAGATGGGGGGGTGGTGAGAGAGGTGGCGACGGAGGCAGATAGTTTCCCACCCACCGCCCTGCCAAAACCAACGCCTTTTGTCTCAACTCTCGGTTTGCTTCCGGCGGGGAGATTCAGCGTAGGGGGTGAGGCGTCGGGAGGAAGGGGGAGAGGGTGAAGAGATGTGGAAAAGGAAGGGAGCGGGGAGTACCGGCCTGGCCCCTCTGGGGATCGCGAAATCGGAGAATAGGGAGTGTGTGTGTCTGTGTGTGTGGGAGGGGTGTCGTAGAAGGTGGGGAAGGAGACGGCAAGAGATTGGGTCCAACTCGCTCAGTGTGGGTGTGTGAGCTGCTCCCTTTTCTCCGCTCGTTCCTCCTTTGGAGGCGACGTGGGAAGGAATGGGCTTCTGGGGGTGGTTGCTTTAAAAGACAGACGGGGGAGAGGCAGAGAGAGAGAGGGAGAGGGTGGGGGACGGGGAAGGAGAGTGGGGAGGTGCATATGGTACGTGCCACCCTGCACACCCTCTCTTCTCCTCCTCGCCCTACTCTTCCCCGTCTTTATCATCCCGCCGCTCCTTCCTTTGGAACACCCCCACGCTCTTCATCCCCCCCTTTTGCGCCCTGTGGTCCTCTCCTCCTGCCCCCCTCCCCTCTCCGTGGCCCCGACCCTGTCTTTCGGCCACACATCATCATCTGCCCACTGGCGCATGCATCATCAAAAGAGACCAATCACGGGGGAATTTGGGAGAGAGAGAGAGAGGGGGAGAGAGAGTTGGGGGTCGGAGGGAAGGAGCTTTAACCCCTGGCTTCCTAAATAATTAAAGCCCTATTCTAAGGATCCTCCGACATATTTGTGTCGACGTATCTGAATGAGAAGTTGCAGGTTGATATCTTGTGCACACCGGAGAGACTTTGGCGTTGTGAATAATGGAATGCTGTTGATAAAAAAAGGCGTTTCCTTGAGCAATCTTGGCTTACTGTCTCAAAAATACGTCACATTTCAGAAAATGGAAACAAATACATAATAATAATTGGGTTAGGTTTTTTGTAAAAGATGATCTAGATTTAGTTTTTCATAACTACATATATATCTCTCTGATTAAGTCTTGCAATCTTTCACTTGGAAATAATACTTATTGTCTGGATGAAATTAATTTTTATGAACACGACAAAAATATTTCACTTTCATGGTCAAAGAAGAATCGTTAATTGTTGACAAATGGCCAATGAAAAAAAGTCAACAGAATACAGTGATCTTAATTCATGTAGGCTCTGATAATTCGTGCTGCAGACAGTTTTTTAAATTATTTCTTTTTATTTTGCGCTAATTTCAATTTGCATGCATATAGGTATCGTATGTTAACCTCATTGCGTAACACGAACCTTTTTTAACCTCATAATTCAGTAATTTAGTTTTTGAAAAACGCTCAAATTCAATACGTATTTTCTTATGGTGCTACTCAAGTATAGATTTTAGAGATGATAAATGAGTTTTCGCGTTAAACCAAATAACTGGCAGTGAATTTCTGCGTGAGATTTGATTTGTTTCATTTGGTAACGCATTTATTTAATGAAACCATAAAATGCACTTTTTGCCCTTCGCTTGCTGGAGTTTTTCAATTATTCATAAAGCCTCGAGGTGTTGACCTATTCCTGCCAGACTGTGCAGAAATAATTGACTCTGATACGATTTTGCATTGTGGAGTGAAAATATCTAAATACTGCAATTCGCAGCTCGCGACATTATTTTGTATGCATGAGTTAATACTTCGTTCATCAAAACTTTTTGTAATTCAAAGCATAAATGCTTTTATAAATTTGTCCATATTTAATTCTCTTCTGCCCGCGTGAAAACAAAATACAGAGTTCTATTTAATTCCGTTGAATATCAAGTCCGCCGGAGTCGAATTTAAAGCGTTATTTATGGCAGGGGCAGGACGTAAATCGCCCCCTGTAATTACTTTGCCACATGACCAATGGAAAATTGCAGTGTTGACATGTTTATCTACTTAGTAACTTAACTTTGACCAACGTATTAATAGGATCCTTTAATTTAGGCTCATACTTAGGAAGGCACCAGAAAACACTTTCTTAGAAAATTCTACCTTGGAGACATTCTATGCAGTCCGTGATCGAGTGTCTATGAACACTTCTATGGTGGAGTTATTGACGCTTTGTTCACGCTCTCTATGAGAATTTTAAAACTATTCCTTGACTGGCCAGCATTTTTAAACATTGTACTTAACTTCAGCTGACCTGATCACGTACCCTATCGAAGAAATTTAGAAGTTTACTACCAAAGGGATATTTGAAAGAATTGGCATTATTTTCGTCGCGAATGCTAACGATTAGGTGCTTCATGTGATTTAAGTAGTAATTTGCGGTATGTTATTATTTGATTAGTAGTAGTAGTAGTTTTTAGGGGAGGCGACCGACAGGTCATTTGCGCCATTGGGTATGGACAGAAAAGGATGAAGGGTGGAAAGAAACCCGGCGTCGGCATTAGCCTACTCTATACGAAAGGCGCCAAGGGGTCCGCAGTTTAACGTCCCATTCGACAGACGGCGTACTCACCCAAAGTGCCCTCCACAAAGCACCTCAAGTAGGGATCGAGATACCTCTGAAAAATATTCAACACCGCCGGGATTTGAACCCGCGCCCTCAGGGTGGGAAGCCAGTACGCTAGCCCCCGCACCATCTCGATCCCCTTATTTGATTGAATATGGCTGTTTTTCAAATGACATATTATGTGGTTTAAGAGTTTCTCATCGAAAAATAATTAAGAATACTAGAAAAGTGGCATTTCGTTCACTCGTTTTTTTGTTTATTCGTGTACTATCTAAATAAAATGCGCAAATATATAACTTGAATCGGCCCCTATGACTGATGACTATGACTATGACGACCTATGGCTATGATGACCCGATGACCTACGACTATGATGAAATAGGCCTCTTTACTCAATATTCTTGAACTGCGGAAGTTCAATATTTTTAACTAGTGGAATTTTCATTGGTAATTAATGTGATATCGGTTATGGACTCATTCGTCCCCAGTTTTCAATTCACCTTCTGTACGGTGCCCTATAAATGTATGGTGCGTGAATTCGTCAAAAAGGAATAAATTTTTTGATTGTTTTTCTCATGTTGGCATGATTTCTTTCGATGTCATTATTTTATTCCATTCGCTGTAAATACAGGTATTGTTGATATTAACTATCCTTCTAATCGTTGATCGTGACTGAGTTGCGACTTTAAATGTTGGTCACAGATGATATCCATTCATCTTATTTTACCCAAAAACACCACAGTCGATTTTAATAGTGTATTATTAGTAATTTTGAATAAATTCGAGTGTTTATTATTTACGCAAGTGCATGTAAAAATTGGATGTCATATACTGGCCAAGGATTTATGGGACATTAATCATAATTGATTATTAATACCTATTGGGCTGTATTGCTGAATTTAATTCGTTATGCTGTTTGTTCGCAATATGCAATATGTGCAATTTTGGTTTCAAGAAAACCATTATTTGACTTCTACACGATCTAAAGAAACCTGCTTTTGATTAAAAATTAGGAAAAAACTGGAGAAAAAATTGAAAATAAAATCAAGAAAATTTCATTTTACACCACGTCCTTCTATTCCCCAAAAGAGCGTGTAGGTTGGTTTCCAGCCAATAATACAGGCTGTATGTTATATTTGAGACTTATTAACTATTAAATACCCTAAGAATTGAAAGTGACAAGATACATACTCGTATCAACGCTTTTGAGGTGTTCATTGGTCATATTATCATGTAAAAAAATTCACCCGAGTACTATAGTTATCAAAAAAAAACCTCTTGATGGTCTGGCTCTCATCGTGATTGAAAATAAATACGGATTTACGAGTAATAAACCAAATCACCGTGGTCGTCAAATCGAAGCTCGTTTTGATAGCCGAGGTTAGAACTAACCTTTCATTTCAATTAGCATATATTAGTCTTCTTCTCCCTCTGGAACTCCTTCGCTTTTTATCAAAGGAAGTATCTAATTTAAAATAATCAGCGAGTTTGTATAGCTGTGGTCATAGTCCATAAGTTCGTTCGCACCCGGATCATTCGGTCGTCAGCCTAATTCTGTCCTCTAGCTCTACTTTTCCTATCAATGTATGCCATTATTTCGTGAATTGTGACGCCAAGTTAACACAATAAAGTTGCGTCTGATATTTTGCTAACCTGAACAAGGTTTGTCCTCGGCGATATCTCCCGTGATTGTCGACGGCGGGCAAAGTGAACTGCAATGAAGAATTGGAACCGCTCTTATCCTGCAGCACTGTACTACACGCGTCAATCTCTCCCGGTATTATTTTCTCTGCTGCGGTTGCTATCGTCCTCATGTCACATCCATACAAAATTCAACCCTATGTATAGGTTTATGAACCGTTTTCTTACTTCCAGTTCCGTACTATTTCCCGTTACTAGTAACGGTTATTCTTAAAACGGAAGGCTTCTTTGCTTGGACTTACCACTGCCGTATTGCAATTACGATCGCCAGTTATATTGCTGCCCGATTAATTATTTTTCCACGCTTACAAGTGCCTCATGCCCCTTGTGCCGTCTTGTGAATAATTTAATTTGATAAATTTCTACCTTATTACGACCGCACAAATTAACTTATTTTCACACTTTTTTAAGCTTGGACTTCTAACTTTTCTTCTTCAAGCAGTAGTGTTAGTCGGATATATTCTTTTTTCTCTAAACGCATGGGTTTGTTCTTTGAGACCTGCCTTCATATCAGTAGCGCTAACTTTCTTTTGAGTTTTTCTTCATATTTTTAGCCGTGTCGATTCACCCTAAAATTGGTACGTTAATGAGTTCTTTCTCCTTCCTTTCGGTTCCGGTACCCTCGTACTATTTAATTGATGTAGTCTGTTGGCGGTAATAAACTTGTCTCAAAGGTTCTGTCGTAATAGGTCATCGCAGACTCCTCCAGGGTGCATGGACGTTGGGATCATCCACCAGGTCCACGACTTTTTAGATTTGTTTATGCCCGTGCAATAAAATAGAACTCTTTTGCAGCTCTGTAATCGCGTGAAATCGGTGTTTAAATTCAATCATTCGCAGCGATTCTTATTTTCTGTATACCCACGAATTTATTCGCTGATGGGTCCGCCGTTATCACCACATACTATATGTTTGATGTCTCTTGCCTGCATTACCAATCAGGACGTGTTTTTTCCCTTCCGTCCTTTTTAGGGGACGAGGAGGAAGAGGATGATCGCGAGGGCGAGGCGGGCGTGGAAGACGGCGAGGAGCCCAGTGGGATAGGGAGTAGCGAGGGGGCTGCGGAGAGGCCGGCGAAGGGGCGAAGGACGGCGGCGGGGGAAGGGAGGAACGGCGGCGCGCAGGACGAGGCGGGGGCGGTCGGCGAGTGGCGGGAGGAAGACGCCTCGCCGCCGGTGGACCTCCGCGGCGCGGCAGCGGAAGTGATGGCTAACGGCGACATCTACGCGGGATTCGGTGAGTGTCCCAGAGCCCTCGCCTCAACACCCCCCATCTTTATCGTTCCCCGACCCGCCTTCTACCTCGTCTACCTGTCTTTTTGTGGAATCCGGAAAATGTCTTGAGTGCAGAAATATAGTTGCCTGCGTCCGAGGCTCTGGACCGCCGTCTGCATTGATTCCCTAATTACAAAATACTTCCTTGTGGACTGATTAAAAAAAAAAATATTGAAAATATGAAGTACGCAAATGGCTACCATTTCGATTACGTGCACTTTTTCCTACTTCCTGATTCAAATGTTATTGTTATAAAATTAAAAATCAGGGAAACATACTCTTACTCGTATATCAGTGTATCAAGAGATACTATTATGAATATAGTTATTTAATAAATACACCTAAAAGTTGCTTATTGGGATAACGTCGGCATTATATTATATGTATGTATCATGTAATATTTTATATGTATGGATGGATACAAACGGATTTAATATCTAATATTATTTCGCATTTTCTCTGCGAAGGTAATTCAGTAGTAGGTGATAATAAATATTTTACTTGAGCGGCAGTCTTTGCACTTTTGAAGTATGCTTATTTCGTCTCAAAGAACGATAGAACATGCGATGATTCATTCATTATGCTTTTGCATGATAAAACTGTCAGTCGAGGCACGATGTAAATGTATGAAGGCTTACGGAGGCTCTATTATTTCCTAAATTAAAAGTAGAAGATGACTTCAAATGAATAAGAGGGGAAGATAATCGATTTCAAAGGAAGGTAAAATTCGGAGCTATAGTCAGAGCTCTTACGAAAGTAAACAGTAACACTACTGCTTCTTTTTTGTGGGAAGAACGTCGAATATTGTTCACAGCGCTGTCAGAAGTACTGATAATTTCATTGGGTGCCATTCGCATGTTAGTGACGGAAAAAATGCACGTGAGATGTGCTCGTTCGCGATCACCTCGCGAAAATCAATCTGAAGTTTGTTTCCCGTCCACCTACGTCTGTTTTTTATGCTCTCCAATGCAGAGAAACTACTTCTGGAGAGTTTTTTTCATTATCTGAAGTAGGCGTAGACGAACTGAATGTTTCAGTTTGCAACCCGAGTGAAACCAGTGAAACTTTTATCATATTTACATTACAAACTAAGCAAAAATTAATAATAACAAATAGTTTGCATTAATTATTCTAATAAGAATTTTATGTTTATTCGAATAATCATCAACTCTAAATACTGAGCAATCATCGTATTTAGTCTAATATGGGAAATTTCTCCCCTAGAAATTTTTTCTATTTGCTATATGCTCACTTTTACGACGCCAATTGTTTTCCTGCTTCGGCCAATATTGATAATTTGTACTTGCATGTAGATCATGAGAAATATTTTATTTTCGATATATTTTCAGTATAATCTGCGATATTCTCTTGTACACCTATTAGGTAAGAGATTGAGAACAAAAAGAGAGAGCAAGGATTTTCATGAATTTTCTTCACATTTCACTTCAACATTCTTTAATTTTTCATCGAATAAAATAATCGTTGAATAGTCTAATGCTTGAAATTCAATTTCTACAGTTTTGGTTCATTGCCAAAGAATTGGATACGGCCCATAATTATTGTAATTCATGGAAGTGTACTACCAAAAACAGACACAATTATCGGCAATGATATTGGAAATTAAGCTTATAAAATAGTCTTTATAAGGATATATTTGAAGATTTTTGTCTATTGAATAAGTTATGAAAACCTTTCAGCGAATACTTAATAATAGTGCCATTATATAATTTATGCTTCAGAATCAGTTTTAAATTGGAATATAATTAATAATACTGGTGAGTATTGGAAAGGCAAAATATTGTGTGGCACATAGAAATATTACGGGTATTGTAGAAGTGGCGACATATCTCTTTCAGAAATTCATGTTGTTTGCTTTAGTGAGTGAACTCAGTAATACCTGAATACCGGTCTCGAAAGACTTTGTAGGAAATCACTTTTGCTCTCCACGTATCCAATTACGGGATATTAAATATATGTGTACATATGGAAAAATCTAATTATGAAATTCATAGATCATTTTAATGGATCCAATTACAAGTCTTTGTAAGTAATACACTTAATACAGTGCATATCCTAATGTTGGTAATGCTTAATTCTCCCCGAAATGAATAATGAAGGTAGAGGTGACCCAGACGGAGAGATTCTGACTTGGAACATTTTTTAGAGTTATTAATGGACCATTACCGATGGTTATTGATTTTAATTCCCCCGGAAATATTGTAATACTTTTTTAATTACGAATTTTGATAGTACCACCATGGTGGCAACGGACGTGAATTAACTCGCAGAAATGCTTAAGTGAATCACAAAGGAAAGTGCACTGCACCCACATGCACTGGAATTAGATCCGGAATACAAAATCAAAGATTGGTGACAGAGGGGTTAGTAGTTCAATTAATGGTCAGTTAGAATGGGTTAGTATAATTTAACCACCAAATATGCAGTGCTAAAACGTACATTGCTTCACGTACTTAGCATAATTAATTAATAGTCAGGGAGGATTCGAAGTAGGATTTTAGCGGCTAAGTTTGTAATTGAATGGCCTAACTGAAAAATTAACAGCAGCAAAAATTCTGCTTTGGTTTGAACAGTGGTAAAATACACTCGATCTTTTTATATGTGTTGTAGAGTTGTGGTCTTGCAATTAATCTAGATATCGATTTGAGGCGCTTGAGGTGTGGTAATAGAGGTGGGCGCTTCATATTCCTTGGGCAGCAATGAAATAGGTAGTTAAGCATTAAACAAGCTATGGTATAATCAATTTGCACTATTTATGGGACGCGCCGTCGTATGCTTCGGTATTTTGGTCAATCGGTGTATGGAAATGTTACCATTATAAAATACTAGCAATCAAAGGGAAGTATTGAAAATAATTTATAATATATTGAAAATTCATGTAGAACATACACGTATACCCCAGTTATTGACATGCGCTGGAGAATAATTAGGGGTGATATAAGCTTCGGCTACTGACCAGTGTATTTTCTTATATTTAATTAGTGCATAAAAGTAGCTCTGTGATGGATGTACTTCACTGACATTGACGTTAGTATAAATAAATATACCTTAAATTATTCCACCTTATTTTCTTCGCCACATGTCTGAGAATCCTTTCATTGTTCTAGTGCATATGGATGCTAGTTAATTTGAAGATTGGTGGGATGATGAATTGAATCTCACGTTCGGTAGCCACCGTCAATTGATACAGAAAAAATAACCTCTACGTTGAATTTGAAGCAATAGCTTTTGATTTTCTGTAAAAAAACTCATCTACCAGGTTAACCAACTCGTCCTACGACCATTCAACGTAATTAAGATGCTCAGTTTATCATCAAATCACTCTTTGGGCGAAGGTAACTCCCTCATAATCTGAAAAGTGGATCGGGGAGTCATAACTAATTTCTTAGGTTAACGACTGCGGATTGGTTCATTTGGCATCAACCCCTTGGTCCCCGTGGCGAATCTTTGTGAGCCCGGTAACCCCGAGCTCCCGCGCCCGCGTTTGGGTCTCGAGTTTGCCGAGTTCGAGGGCCCTCTCGCTCTTTCCTTCCGGGGGATAAAAGGAGACGGGAGGCCGCCGCTTTTTATCTCAATTTTTTCCCCATTTTCCTTCAAGCATCCCAACTTCAAACGCTCGTCAAAAGATCTCGTTTTAAGGGTGTTGCCCACCGAAGCGAAACACATTACACTCGTCGAGCTCGACTGAATAACAGCGGTCCGCGCGATCCGGGCACTCTTAATTGGGAGGCGTTTGCGAGCGTCGGGCGTGGTGGGGGTGGGTGGGTGGCGGGGGAGGGGACGAGAGGGGGGAGCGACCAGGGGGAGGGGGGTCTTATAAAGGATCTCGTGTTCAGTGGAGGAGAAAAAAAGAAGCGGTGGGGAGAAGAAGGGGTACCGCCAGCCCTAGTGGAATGCGAACCATCTCTCGCCCTCGTCCCCCCTTTCTTTTTCATCCCACCCATCTTAACCCTTTTTTAGAACCCCTTAAACCCAAAAAAATTCCCTGGGTACCCCATCCCCGCTTTCTTTCCTGATTCTCTCTTTCCACCGCTAGGGCCGTGCAATTCTCGATTTCGGATATTACTCTTCGACATAAAAAGCATCGCCCGAATCGAGCAGTATCGGTGACAAGTGCATATTCTCCGAAATACGATAATGCACATCGCACGAAAAGTTTTTCGATACTTTTTACCAATGCAGAGATCAAATATCATTGATTCTGATATGGGATGACTTTCTACAAGCTGCAGGCCAATTCAAAATGCCTGTAAAATATTATCGTCTTCATTTCCCCGGTTATTATATCCTCCTCCTATAAATCCCTTCTTCTCATCGAAATCTTAATTATGAGTGTTCTATCACCATGATGCCGACATGCTGCCATATATCTCTTGTCCCACCCCCTCACCTGCATGCCCCCTCCCAGCCACCGATGTCCTGCTCCACATTCTCCTTTGCCTCCAGTCCAACTCCAAGTCTCTCACCTGCTCCCAGAATGCCTTGCTCCCTCCGCTTCCCCCTCGCCTCCCCTGTCTACCCCCCACCCCCTAGCTCCCTCCCCTCACCCCTCCACATCCTCTCATCTCGGGAGCCTTCGGGAGACCTCCCAAACAATCCTACCCAAGCCCGTTCCCACTTCTCTCCTTTCCACTCCACCCTCCTCTCCAGATCCCGCTGCCTGCCGTCCCCCTCCACTTCATAAAGCTTTCACCACGGTAATCTCCGACCAGAGGTGAAGAGATTAAGACATTCTTAATGCAAAACCCGTGTTTTTTTCCTCCCTCCACCTCTTTTCTTCTCCGAGGCTGCTCCTTAGATTTGCGATTGCTCCCTCCCGACCCCCCCACCTCCCTCTCTCTCTCTCATACGTACTACTACGGACTCCTTTTCGCTCGCCCTCCCCACACGCAGTCCAAAGATTTCCTCATCCCCCATTAATACCTAACCCCTCGCCATATCTCTCCCCCATCGCCCTTTCCTCCTCATCCAAGCTAGGTTCATCTCCCCCCTCACCCCTTTCCCCCTCATTCCTTCCCCCTTCCTTTTCTCCGTCTTGAAGCCACCACTTCCCCGCTCTCCTTCATCGCCCGTCATGCTGTGCTGGTTTCCGCACAGGCTGTGTACCAATCTCCCATTTGGATGTATTTTTTTGAGTATTTCATCTCCCATACTTGCCCTCAAGTGGACAATTCTCCAATAAAACTAGTGCTATTGCATATTTTTCTCATGTTACTCTCGGCTGAAAATCATGAACGTGTATACACCCCTTGAAATGGGTTTCTTCCATTTTTATACCCTTTTCATTATCGTCCGGGGTTACCCGATGTCTCAATTATTTTACATGAACGCTTATTATACTGGCTTCTGAAAATAATATGCAAGCAATATGAAATAACTTGCCAGTTGCTAATGTAATGTAGGTATTAGGAGTGGCAATAGAAGACTTGGATTTATGAGGAGTCGTCGTCAGTGTGATCATTTTGCTCTGTCACGCAATTCATCTGTTAACTATTTCAGGTGAATTATAAAACAAAGGTAAAAGTACTAATACCTTTGATATAGTATTAATAAGTGAAAACAAGAGAAATGGCTATGCATTTGGGTGTTTAGAAAAGGCGGAATATGCCCGTCAGGCTTATGAGTTCTAAAATTCAATTCAAAATCTCCTAGTCATCCCTTAAAATAAGATCTAGACTTCCTAAAATACCTTTTCTTTGAGACGGGGCCCGATGTTATCCTCATGTGTTAGTACGCATCTAACAGCCAGGAGCGAATCAAATGCATCGCAACGGGGAGAGATTTTTCATTTTGTAAATAGGAAGCATTGATCAAAAGAGCGTGCCTTATTCTCAGATGAATGATGTCAACTTGCTCCATCCTACTATTCCAGATTGAAACATACAATGCAGATGTAGCGGGTGTAAATTTATGAAAATATTTCAGGAGACAGAGGGAAAACCTAAAAACATAGATACAGACGACTTACCCGGAATCTGTGCATGTCTCAGATTTAAGTGGTACGGATAGCGAATAGAGAGGCGGGATGTGCAATTCTAGGCAGTGGGGTAAGAAAGGGGGTGTCCATTATAACCCATTCTTTTCAATAGTACGTGGAGGATACGATAAGCAAGGTATAAGAAGGGAGTGCTGGAGGGAATGCTGGAGGGAATGCTGGAGTGAAAATTGGTAGGGAACTTTTCCAATCAGATTTGCGGATTTGACTAGTAAGACAGCAAATGGGTTACAATCATTACTTAGCACTGCTGATTCAGTGTGTTACGTATGGGATGAAAATTAATCATAAAAAAAAGAATTTAATGAGATTATTAAATAATAGGGTTGCTAATAAACATTGAAATTGGAGGATATAAAGTAGAACGGGTAGAACCTAGTCGTTAACCTATTTAGGACTTGTTTTAGCAGAAAGTGGCTAAATTATTAAGGATGTTAAAAGAAAGAATTGCATTAGGTAGTAGCTCTTACAAAGAGGCAGAAATTAATGGCAGGTAACGTAAAGTGAAGACATATGGAAAAAAACTGGTGATAATTTTAATGTGGAGCGTAGTTACATATGAGTGTATGTATCGGAAACTTGGTTGTTAAGGCAACAGAATATGTGTAGATTGGAGGTTTTTGATTTGTTGGTGTGGAGAGAAATGAAGCCAAGTAAATGGGCGTAAAGTAAAACAAATGATGAAGTTCTTGGCGTGGTAGGGGAAGAGAATGTTGTTGGGACAAATTTGAGGAAGGCAGGGAGATACTGAGGAGTATTTAGATGCTGAAGAAGGTAAGAGAGGGGAGAAAATAGGAAAGGCGGTGTTGAGCTAGAAAAATATTATTTTAGATGAATTTATGGGTCGTAGAAAGTTTACAGAACTAAAGAATGAGTCATTGCAATATCAAGTATGGAGTTTAGGGATATTTTTTGTCATGCTAGGCCTTACGAGTACAGCAGTGTGTTATGCTATGGTCCATCAAAAACCCATAGAAATTCTGTAGACTACTGTAAAAGTCAATATTCCTTTTCCAAGGAATCTACTTATTTGTTGTATCATCAACGTTTAGCCATCAAGGGTTTACCAAAAATTCTATACTAATGAAGTATTACGTCGAATTCAAGACGATAAAACAGAAAGATCTTTTAAAATGGAATTTAGGAGCATTGACCGGGAAGAAAGAAAGAAGTGCGAGAGAGCAGTGGGGAAAATTTGGTATAATGACCGGCTTAAGCAATGATCCGTCTCCTTCTGCGGAATGAACTTGAGAACTGACCCTATGCGCACTATAATTAAGTAATTCTGACAAATGCACATTAAAATGTCTGGCATACGTGTAATGGGTTCTAACATGTGGACTGTCTCACTATGACTGGTAAAAGTTGTCATCTCCCTGCCTCGTTCCAAAGAATAAACTGTATTATTATGTTCTTCATTAACCACTATGGCGGAAGTATTTGTGCCATAAACGCATACTACCAAGAACATAATTGTAAAAGTGGGCTTTCCTCCGATTTGTAGTATTTTATGAATATTTTCATAGTTAATAACAGATTGCATATAATTTGGAACATCCTCAGGAAGTCTTTATGCATTACCGTGGACTTATAAATTGTTTGCAACGTTAATTCCTTTAGTTGGATATTACGTGTGCATATCATTTTTAAACTCTGCTTACCTTCTTCTTTTACTCTTTCGTCCAAAACGCCTTTTCCCTGCTCCTTTCTCCCTCTTACATTCTCCATCTGCAATAGTCATCGACACCACACTGCCCCTGAACAATTCCGTCGATCACATTTTCTGGCTCCTTCGTACGCTCTCGAAGGAGTCGGAGAATTATAATGCTTTAAATTTAAACTCATTCGCCCACTGAGGAGATGGCCATTCACCCGTTTCTTACTCAATGTCAGTGAATGAAAGACGGAATACTCAACGATTACCATTTTTATTACTCATTGAAAAAAGTGATCCAGTGAAGGGTTAAAACCTCTCTTACTCATCACTATGCACATGCAACGATATGCATACATCGAGCTCTGTTACATTAATTTCCCTCGCTTCCCTTTCTTTGTTTTCCCATTTTGTAAGTTGCCCCTTTTTATGCTCCTGCCAATTAGGTCTTTCTTATTATTAGATTTGCCCCGTAACTGTTTTGCTTGGTTATTTAATACGTTTGGTTCATTTCCTTTCAGTTGTGTGTCCCGTGGTATGCCTTGCTTAAACTCACATTTGGTTAACGTCTCCACTGTTTCTCTTATGATTCAAGTACCATATCTTTTTCTTGTGAGCGAATCGACGTTGTTTTGTAACCTAGAGCATTACAAACATTAATTCCATACCGACGTGCAATAGTAATTCTTAAACAAATGCAATCATTCATTGCGCTTGAACCAGTTGTACATCACGAGGCGCAATTATTCAGTTTTGATTCAATGCGGGATGAAGAGAGGCTTATTCTAGTGTTGGATATCAGGTTGAGTTTTGTGTAGAGAGGAAAGGGAATTGTCACTGTGTCGTTTGGTAGCTTGGTAGCTCGTGTCCATCCAAAACCTACCTCAGCCGGTAGATTACCGATAATAATAATTCTTGGCAACGCGGCAGGTTGTCCGTCCGTATTGAATATAAATGTTAGTATTTTGGACCTGCATGTTAGGTCCCTCATTCTTAATGCGTCACGTTTCCTTTAATCGCTCCTACTCTGTGGTTAAACGTTTTGGATATATACCGGATTATTCTTTATGCTTCGGGTGTTTTCAGTGCATGGACGGATCATCATGCAGATTTATATTCAAAACAGAGAAAGCAGGTTAGGTGACCGTAATGGTAATGGGTGACTCTCGCGAAGCAAGGCTGATTGTGGCTTCAGATGCCGGGAAAGGAATGCTTTTGACATTAGTAAATAAAATTATTGCATATACAAATGGCCTCCTCGTTTTTTTCCCCCCTGCATTTCACGAGCAGCAGCAAATCTCGTGGATCAAAAACCCCGCCAATAACACGGGCGGCACGAATGGCGGGGTGAGTAGGAAAATTGTTTCGATCACGATATTTGTGGGGGAGGGAAGGGGATGTTATTATTATTTCTTTTTCCCCTGGTGTCCTGTCGAAGGGTGCCGGGAACGGAGGGTGATTGGGGGCGCCCTCGGGGGTGGGGGAGGGAGGGGCAGTTGGGTGGTTTTGGGGGAAGGGGAAGGGAAGAGAGGGAAATGGGAGGGGAGGGACCGGAGGAGGAAGAGTTTACGGTGGAGGGTTTTTGTGGGTTGGGAGGAGCATTAAAATAGAGGTCGCCGGGACAAGGCAAGGGAAAACAGAGAGCTGGATGGTGAGGGAAGGGAGGCAAAAGTCGGAGGCGAGGCGGCGGTGAGTCGACGAAGGGGTTTTTTTTGGGGGTTGGATGGGGGACGTTGGGAATGGGTGAAGGGGACGAATAAACGGGCCAATTTTCGGAGAGAATGAGAGACAGGGAAGAGGAAAAGAGAAAGAGAGAGAGAGAGAGCGGTGGATATATTTTCCGAGCAGGGTCGGGAGAGAGGGAGTATCTCTTCGGAGCCATATAGCGAGTGGTACGGTCTATCTTTCGTCGAAGGGAGAAAGGAAAAAAACGGAAGAACGAAAGGGAGAAATGGGGGAAGGTTTTTTTCTTTTATACTTTCGTTTCCGCAGAGCGCAGGACCGCGTCCGCGATGAAAAGGTCTCGGCTTTCCCGCCCAAACTTCCTCCCCTTTCCACCTCTCCTCCCTGGGGATGTGCGGACGGGGAGGGAGGCCAGGTGGGGATGCGGGGAATTGTTGCCTCCTCGCGGAGAAAGAGCGAGTGTGTGTGGGTGGACGGGCCTCTGATACTTGGTGACTGAAATGTGAATGAAAGGGAGCGTGGGAGGAAAACTGGTGAGGAGTGGTAATGCGTGCGGCATTTGGCGCGCATTTGGATTTTGACTGACAGTCCAATTAATGGATCGTTAATAGTATTGAGGGTTGGTTAAAAATATCAAATGAATATTGTTATGATTTCAACTACGATATATATAGGCACGAAAAGAAATAACGTGTGAGTGTTCTTTTTATGTGTTCTTATATTGTTTGTTGCTGTCCAAGTTTTTTATTCAACACTTTCGTGTTGCTTCGACGAATCATATATATATATATATATACACATATATATATGCGTGTATGTGTATGTATATATATACATACATATATATGCATATATATATATATATGTGTGTATGTGTATGTATATATATACATACATATATATGCATATATATATATATATGTGTGTATGTGTATGTATATATATATATATATATATATATATATATATATATATATATATATATATATATATATATATAATACATACATTCATAAACTCATTCGACATAGAGATAACAGGTTTCCTCCTTGATGATAATTTTAGAACTATGATGAGTAATGTAAATATGTGACGTGTTCTCGTGCTGAAATGTTGAAAGAATACACGTCACTGGCCTACGGAGAAAACCCATTCGGTACCTGAAGGTGGAGGAACTCTAAATGTTACTGATAATTCACCCTAATATTTCTCTTCCCGTCAGACATGCCATCTGATTTCAAAATTGTACCAGAGGCTTGCGGACGAGTCTAATTTCATTTCACTCGGTGACTCAGAACCGGAAGGGTGTCGGAGGGAGGGAATGTTTCGAGGGATCGAGGGAGAGGGGTTGCGAAGAAATAAGGTTTGGAGGAGTGATACCTGAGATGGGGTTGATTGATTCTCGGGGAAGGGTTGAAGAAGCGGGTGCGGGTGAATTTGTTGGGGGTGCGCCGTGGGTGTGGGAGGGAGCTTGGTATTGGATGTGGCGAGGTGGTGAAAGGGGGAGGTGGGGGTCCTTCTTCCGGACTCCAGCAATCCTCCATGCGTGAGGAAGGAGGGGGCCCAATGAGAAACCCCAGGCCAGTCCTCACCCCCTTCAGAAAACGTCGATCAGGAGGCGGGCGCAAAGGGTGTTAAGTGTGGCTCATAGTTCCTCCGGCCGAGGGAGTATAATGGTTTGCTCGGAATAATTAGATGAAGTTTTGAGTGGGAACCGTTGATTAGAGGGCATTTTGGGAGACGAGGTCCTTCATTGGGGTGCGTTGATGGTGTTTATTTTATTAATTGGTCCTACAGCAAATAAAGAATCGAAATGGTTTTAGTAATGGTTTAGTAATTGTTCTTTTCTAGAGCTTGAGAAGAGCAGACTCAATAGTTATTTTAGAATAACGCTGCTTTTTCAATATTCATTGTAAATTCCAGGGATACTTTTCAGATAGTTTTGTCCTTTAAAGTCTTTCTTTCCAATGCCACCATAACATGAGATATGAAAATGCTATTCGCTCGGTCGAAATAACGAACTAAAAGAAGCTAATTAATACTTGCGTGGACTTTTTTAAAACTTTTTGATCAGAGGTATTACAATGAGAACGTCGGTTTTAAAGTTGTATGGAAATCTTATGCGACATTGGATCAGACGATTTAACAAGTTTTCAGATGCTATAAAAAATATTTTTTGTGCATCGGGTTATATTAGATGACATTTTTATGTATGTGAATATTTAGGCATTGTACTCGTATCACCAAGTTTATTCTGGTAATATATACCTTATAATGTTGAATTACTAACTAGTATTTCACCCGTAATTCAACACTTGACCCGTAGTAATGGGCGTGCAGTCCGGACATAAGCCAAGAATGTGTGTGTGTGTGTGTGTGTGTGTATGTTTATAGTTAATATAGACCACTTTGTTTTGAAAATTCGTTTTGTTAACCTGACACAGAGTAATGAGTGTGGGCACACTCCGTGCCAATAAAGCCTGGGGATCACTTCTTGAGACATCAGAGTTCTCAGGGTCGTTTGCGAGTTATGTTTTGTTTACAAAGAGTATCTATTTGAATTTGGCATTCATTGGGGACTATCTGAAGGCTTTCGAAATCCGAAGTGGGAACCAATTTTTAAAGAGGACAAAGGGCCAACTGACGTTGATGTATTAAACACGTGTACGTTCAATATAATCCCTCAAGTAATTTGCAAAATATCAAATTTAAAATCGATCCTCCCCACCTTTCACTTTTGGAAACTTTGATTTTCTATTGACTTACATCAGAGACTCCAAAAAAGTAAATAAAAACAAAGTTAACACTGATATTTTCCACTTTTTACTCTAATATAACCACAGAAAGGAATTAATTTCCAAAATTCAACTGGCTCATTATCATTTTAGTTTCTTCCCTTGGTTTCTCTAAGTTTCCGCAAAAGTTTCAAGTTCCATATTTTAATAATCGTTCTTCAAAGTATTAAAAAGTTCTCTAAAATGATTTTACCTAATATTTAACTCCTGCAAATGTGTTGACCATGAGTACCACGAACTAACTGTTTACGCGACACAGAAAACAATAATTTCTCTGATATGATATGGAGGTACGTTATACATTGTTAGTATGTAGCATTTAGGGGAGGCGACCGACTGCTGAAGTCATTTGCACCATAGGGGGTGGATAGGAAAGGATGAAGGGTGGAGAGAAGCCCGGCGTCCGCATTAGCCTACTCTTTACCAAAGGCGCCAAGGGGCCCGCAGCTTAAAGTCCCATCCGACGGATGGCGTACTCACTCACAGTGCTCTCCACAAAGCACCTCAAGTTGGGATCGAGATACCTCTGAAAAATATTCAACACCACCGGGATTTGAACCCCAGCCCTCTAGGCGGGAAGCCAGTACGATAGCCACCGTACCAATCTCGATCCTATTCATTGTTTTACGGTATTTCCAAGCTCTGATTACCCTCTCCTAACCCCATATAACCTAAATCTCTTTTTCTCCAGAAATATTTGATGGGAAAGCCATTCCTCAACTTCATATGTTGTTCACTTTCTCACACTTACGGAAGTTTCGTATCATCTAAACGTGTTGCTATTTCAATAACTTATGTATAAACATGCAATGTAAAATTGAAAATATGAATTAATTGGACGTTTTTTATATGTACCTAGTTATTTTTATAGCAAATGTTATGATACTAAACTTTTTAATTCTTAAATTTACATTATTTTGCAATTAATCATTAAATACACTCAGCGGAGTTTACTTAAATTGAATTTAATTAAAGAGAATTATTTTGAACAAGCGTGAGAGGATGCGTCCAAGTATGGAAAAATAGTTCATTATGGTAACGCATACCCTTATTCATCCGACTTTTCCTCCCATTGAACTTTTTAGACCATAGAGCAGTGATGTGAGAACAGCTAGGTTGTTTTAATAGATTACTACCTTGATCAAAAATTTCCCGGAATTTATTCAGAAAATTAAAAATACAAGTTTATTCATCTAAATCTATATTGTCCCCTTCAAAGTAATCCCCATCGACTGCAACACACTTATGCCAGCGCTTGATCCAATCCTCGAAACATTTTTTATATTCGGTTTTCGGTATGTCCATCAGTGCTTCCTGCGATTTTTCCATTACTTCCTCTCGGCTGCTAAAACGCGTTCCCCGTAATGGTTTTTTAACTCGATTGAACAGAAAGAAGTCACAGGGAGCCAAATCAGGTGAATTCGGTGGCTGATGGATGGTATTTGTTGCATTTTTCGTCAAAAAATTACGAATAATGATAGCACTGTGCGACGGTGCGTTATCATGGTGCAAAATCCACGAGTTTTCTGCCCACATTTCTGGTCTCTTTCGGCGAATTGCTTCACGCAAACGTCTCATAACGCCCAAATAATACTCTTTGTTTACTGTCTGGCCTTCTGGCAAAAATTCATGATGCACTACACCGTTGTAATCCATGAAAACCGTCAGCATTGCCTTCTTTTTTGACTGAAAACGACGTGGTTTTTTTGGTCTCGGCTCATTTGGTGAACGCCATTCACTTGCCTGATGTCTGGATTGCGTGTCGTACTCATAAACCCACATCTCGTCTCCAGTAATGATCCTTTTGATGAATGTGGGATCGGATTCAGCCTCGCAAATCATGTCTTTTGCGACGTCAACACGGTCTCTTTTTTGCATGAAATTGAGGTCTTTTGGCATGCTACACGACGGAAACCCAAATCATTAACCACAATGTCTTGGGCGGATCCATAGGCAATGTTCAAGTCCTCCGCTATTTCTCTGATGGTTAATTTGCGGTTATTGACCAACATTTCTTTTACTTTATCAATTTTTTCACCGACTTTCGATGTCGATGGTCTGCCACTGCGTTCATCATCTTCGATTGACTCACGACCACTTCTGAACCGCTCGTGCCACTGGTAAACGACCGTTTTTTTTAGAGAATCGTTGCCGAAACACTTTTCCAACATTTCCAACGTCCGTGCGCCACTAAATCCGTTTTTTACGCAAAATTTAATACAAGTTCGTTGTTGCAAATTTAAATCCATTTCTGCAATTGTAAAAAATCGCCAACACACACAGAGATAGATGTACTCTTGGCTACGTAACTTTTGCAAATGTCAAGTTATGACACTAAGATTTAAAGGGAATATCAACAACAGATGTACCAATTTAACAAAAAAACAGAACTCAAATCGGAACGATGGGAGCGCCACACGGTGGTTATTCCGGGAACTTTTTGATCAAGGTAGTATATACATTCAGTCTTGGGAGTTGACCAGAATCATATGGGTGTAGCAGTGAGATTATTTAACATTTTACTGTGCGGGAGATTGGCTCCAAGATACGTACATGGACGAATCTCAATTGTACTCGTAATTCTTAATTCGATTGCCTTTAGCATTATCACCAATTCGGGTTCATAGCCAGGGGAGAAATAATCCAAGCATTTAGACAACGGTTGATGGCTGAGTCTGGAAGTACCCCCCCTCCTTTTTATAAAACTCATCTCGATCACAATGAGCGTCTTGGGCGAAGGGTACCGGTTTGAAGGCACTCGGAGTCGTGGAGTGAGTGGGTCCCTTCGTTTCCTCCAGATCGGGTCCGAGCGCACACAAGTTTGAGGATTATGCCTATGAATACTGGATCGGCTTTCGCTTGTACTCAAAATAAAAGGGAAAAGCATCACTCCGTGTTGTGTGCGCTATTAGGAACCAGATTTCTCAGAAAGCGCTTGCAGATGTCTCATAACAATTTCACGCCTTTTAAACATTCACTCGCTTCGCAAAACAATCTCCACTTCCCTTCTCACTCCCTCCCAACCCTCTCGACTACTTTTTTTTATCCCTCACCTCCCACACTGTCTTTCCTTCTCGCCCCTGCTAACTGTAATTTCTCGCCTTGTTCGTCTCGCGTGTTAGCGCCTCAATATCGTATTCTGAGAAGGTGGAGATGTGGGGATGGTAGGGAGAAGTTGGGAGATATAGTGGGGAGCGGGAAAGAAGGGGGGGTTGGGCGACGAAGGCGGGAAGACAAGGCGGCGGGCGGGGGAAGAAACTCCCGTGTAAAGTCTTACGCCCGCCTCCCACCTCGCACTCTCCATCCTCCCTCCCCCCCCCCCGGATTTAATCTTACGATTTCGACCTTTCCCCCCGCCCACCCTTGGAACCCTCGTCCCTGGCCCCATCAACCCCCTGGACTTCCCGCCCCTCCCTCGCGCGCCACCCCGCACACACTCAGCGCGCCGCCTCCACCTTCCGTCCCTCCTCTCTCCCTCCTCCCCTCTCCCTCTTCTGCCCACCTCTGTTTCCAACCGCCACTCCCCATCTCGCCTCGCCTCCTCCACCTGGCTTACTCCTCCGCATCCTACTCCTCCGCGCCCCTCCTCATTTGGCGCACTCTTCCTCCTGCCCTCCGTCACTCAACATCTCTCTCCTCCTCCCCTTACTCCCTCCCCTAACGCTCCTCCTCGCCTACCCTTTATGAATCATTTATTGCTACATGCTGAGACTGGACACACTACTTACTTGGATTAGTCGGTCAACATCTCTCCCTCCCTCGCTCTCTCTCCCTCTCTCTTTCCCTTTCCTCTCGCTCGGGAGAGTTTGCTTCGCCTTCTTATTCGCCTCTCCGTTACTCTTCTTTTCTCGTCCTTCTCAAACATTTTTTCAGTGGCCCTTGCCCCGAGTATTTTCTCCAATCCCCCGACGCCTCCATCTCATCTTTACTTCCTTACACCTCTCCCGTGGTTTTGGATAAAATTGTTTGGCAGGCTTGGCGATGACGCATCTATTCGCTCGCATTCTATAGAATGAGTGTTCGAATACGAGGAGATATTCAGCATATGAATAATTTTAACATGCTCCATTAACTTTACAGAAAATACTACCAACCTGTACTGGTATATTAGAATTTTCAGTTGAAAGTTCGTCGAGGGATCAGAGGTCTTTCTTGTTAACAAAAGGGTTTCTGGGTTCTAAATGCGGGTGATGGCTCTTTGTAGACACAAAAAATGTTCGTGAAGTCTCGTTAGAACCATCCAAGCTAATGATAGGAGTTCACTTTCACTGGTTCAAAATAAATATTTTGTTTTCGTAACCATTTATGCTAACTTAGAATTCAGACTTCATCTTTTCTGCCACTTGAAATTTTATTGGAATGTAGTGATACGCTTAATTTTCTAAGTGTGAGTGAAAATTAACCAGCCTGGGGTTAAAAAATATTGGCAACAAAGTAAACGAAATGAATCTAAAAAATTTTATACCTCGGGGTAAAATATCAGAAGAGAGTTGTCTATTTTTACCTGATTGTATTATTTCCAAGGCAGCATCAAATTTACGAGAGAATAAATTATGACAAAAATAATGTTAACCAATTGCAGGAATAGATGGAAAACCTCAAATTTAATGAAAAGAATGGCACTTAAAAAAGGCACTACGGAAAAAAACTTATGACTAGTTTTCATTGTAGTCTATAGTAACATGATATTGATAAGATATTGAAGCAATACCTACGGCCTATTTTTAATTTACATTAGTTTACTTAGTCATTTGCTTACGATAGCTCTTTTAATTTTACGTGTAAACTCTGCTTTGTCATCTACGTTATATCAGAAATGTTACCAGGAATACGTATGAAAGGGAGTGTTAGGAAGGTAATCTTCTTTGAGCTCGAGCGCAAATGATGTCTTCGTAATAGGAATGGAAGATTAGATCTCAAAGATTAGCTGAAATGGTTGCCGTTCTTATAGATTTACTCTGGCATTTATGTAATCATGAACTTTGTCGAGGGCAAATTGAGAAAATAAATCTATCACCGTTTGAGTATTTTTCTGCAATGTACTTTAATATGGAAAGTGCAGTCTATCAATATAGCTTACTCGGCGAAAATGTTTTTCATGCTGCGGCAATTTTTTCAGTGCAAGAGATGAACCTATATTCAAAGATTTAGGCTCCCTCATTCATACCCAAAGGAAAAGATTCTTGATTATAATACTATGTTGATATTTTGTCAAAAAACTTGCGAATGTAATTACATTATTTAAATGGGCACAGGACCACCTGCTGAATACGATTTCAAATTCATCATCTTATAATCGAATAGAAGAAATAATTAAATTTGCGTATGTATACATACGCTTTGACTGAGAAACGGCTGAAAGGATTTTTTTGAAAATATTTATACCAAGCATTTTGGGCATATTCCATTTTGGGCTTTGGGTGCGGACTATTTATGTATAAATAAATAAATATATATATATATTTATATATTTATGCATTCATTAGTTAGTAACTTGCAATTGAGAGTGGCTTAATTTTTTATGCTGTATATCTGGTGTATAATCACCCTCTACCACTCACCCTAGCAGTGGCTTGCAGGGTACCATGTGGATGTACACGAAAAGACCAAGACAAATGGTATTTTCCTGATGGTCAAGACAAAGCTAGTAAAAAGCTTCTATTTAAAATTCTACCTCAGAGTAATTAATAGCAAGATGTGTATTGTAATGTGAAGTTAAGGGTTACAAAAAAAGAGGTACATTATATTATTTTTGGAGTTTCATAGACTCACGTTAACCGGTTTTTGTTATACAACTAGAAAAAAAATTGGGTGAAAAGTTTGTTAATATAGCAAGCGTTTATCGCATCGACTTATAATAGAAAATATAATATTACGCACAGTCAATTATTTTTTCAAAGTTCCAATTTTAATTTAAAGAGAATTTGACAAAAATGTTCTGAGACACCCTGCCCGGGTTAAAATTAATTGAGCTACGGGTCCTCATCTTAGAGGAAGTTCATAGGTGGGTGAAAATTGCTGAAACATTTAGATTAAAATATGGCGTATGAATTATTGGAACCTCGGTTAATTTCGATCCATTTCATATCATAACAAAACCGGTCTTGGGTATTACGCGGAAATTTCTTTTTGCATTTTTTCATTTCAATTTTCATTTAATTTGGTTTTTTGAAAAAGGTAATTAAAAAAAGTTGAGCTTCAAAAGAAAAAATTCTAAAGAAGTAAACAGTATATAATCAAGGGGAGTGCGTAGTTACAAGCGCATAAGTTTTAAGATGTTAAGTATTAAGATTAACTTATGTTCCTAAAGGTAATGCAAAATGTGTGAGAGAATAGTTTTGAGTTATTATGAAATCGAATTGAAAATAGTTTCAAATGAGCGGATTTTAATGATTAACGATTTCAGGCTTCACTCCGTGGAATTACTTCATATCGATTTCAAAATATTTCTTGTAATTTTCCATAGTTTTAAGTCAGTGGAAATATCCTTTCATATGGATATCTACTGATATGGCTCTGCACTTTCTCTCTCTAATTTATCACTCGCCTTTTCATTCTCTCTCTCTCTCTCACTTTTATTAATTCGGCACGTAGAAGTCAGATTTGTGCCCATATAGGCAAATTAAGAAAAATTCAGATAAAAATTTTCAATAGATTTTGAATGAGCGTTTTATCTTTCGATTCTCACAAGGATTATTAGTAAAATTTCCACTTTGTATAAATTTTTATTATATGCAATGAAGTGATGTCTACCTTATACGCATTGGAAATTTTGGAAATCACTCAGTCACCTATTTTATTATATATTATTTCATGCAATTTATGTTCAATATAAAACTCATCACAACTGGATTCATTTCATATCACTTTCTGAGCTTGAGGTGTTCACTGGTCTAATTCGGTAAAGTATTGGGAGACAGAGTTTGTATATACACAACTTTAAAATAATATGACTGAGGAAAGAATTAACCCACGGAAAATATCCAGTTTCTAACGGTCGAGTACATTCAACTTAGCCTTAATCTTAGACGTCCTCACTTTTTAAAATTATAAAATGAGTAAAAATGGTCAAAGCAAAGCGAGTAAGCACGGGCCTTATGAAAAATCATTCTTATAACCTTAACATTTCCCTGAATTGGCCCTCCTCATAAGCCTGTTCCGATTTGTAGTTTGATATTGACCTTGGTAGATTGAAAAGTAATCGTTTTATTACAATTTTGGCCCAACGATAAATCCTGACGCGTCCCAAACTTGACGACTCCTTCTCATGTCCGGATTTTCCTCTGTGGGCGGAACTTGGAGTGACGTATTTCCAGCACGGGCTTGATTCGAGTTCTCTTAAATCGATTCAACGGTTTCGATCTTTCGTCCCGAATTGTCAATTTCCTCTTCTCTTCCCTCAATCCGTGCAGCATCCCGTCCCTCATCGGAGCAGTAGTCCCCGCTCCCCTCGACTCTTAAACAAGGGCGCACATACATCCTCCTCCCCGGGCGCGCGCCCTTCCGTCGCCGCTGCTCCGTCCTACCCTCACCCGGCGCCGCCGTCTACACCCCCCGCGCCGCTCAACCCCGCACCCCCTCGTCTCCTTAATACATCCCACGTAGAGATTCCACCCATCCATCCTCCCGTGTGCCGTCCTCCCTTCGCTCCCACCCCCTCCCCCGACCCCCAACCCCCAGCACTACAATACCCCCAACGCCCACGTTTGGTGGATCACCCTCCCCCCCTTCCCCTGCGTACCCCTAGGGTCTTCCCCACTCGCCCGTCGCCCCTCCGTCTGGGGTCTCATTGGAAAATAATTAAAGTGGATTCCGGACCCAAGTCACACCGCAAGAGGGCAGGGGAGGAGGAAAGGATTCTCTGCCGTGAGACGGGTACAGGGTGCCTGAGGTGAGGATCCACGTAAGGGAGGGAGGGGAGGGGGAGGGGAAGCAGGTGACTTGCAGTGGCATGGGGAAGCGGGTCGGGGGAGAGGAATGGGGTGTAAAGGAAAGGAGAATGGGGCGGGCTTCGGAGAAATTCTTATTTTGTCCCAGAAGACATCCAGGATTCGAGAAAATTTGATAGACGCGCGTCTCGTCGATTATTATTCTCCTAAAAATGCAAATACAGCTCGTTAAAAACCATCGTCTGGGCAATAACGACAGTTTTCATTCAGTCGGACGAGCTCATGTGTGTATTAATTAATTATAATTTTATAAAATCGGGAACTAGTTCCCTATCGTTCTTATTCTCTCTTTTTATTTAATTTATTTATATTCCTCGATAATTAAATTGTAAAATCTTCAGATCTCCATTGCGTTGTTTTTCTTCCTATGAATTTCAATACTTGCCTTTAGCTTACTGCCCATTATGCTACATTACAGTCAAGTTTCTCGCATGAATTATTTGACACTTCAAAATGCAAGGCCCATTGTCCCCAAGATGATACTTCATGCTACACTTATTATTTTTTCGAATTAAATAAGGGATTGAAAAGAAAACTTAATGGGACTACCGATGAGACATTTTACTGCACTTGAAAAAGCGATTCTCTTACCAACAAATCCTTTTTATGAAACGCACTAACAAACATAAAATATCTAGGCCAAGAAAAAGAAACAGGAACAAAGATGATGGGAAGATCGATGGAAAGACGCACTCGCAAATGATTTTCATTCAACCATTTAGCAAATATATGCAGAACAACACAATTTGCTGTTTTTAATTGAATTGTACGTAATTTATTTTCTAAATGCAAAGCCGTAAACTTTAGTTTTAATATGGTCCATCATTTCTCCCTTTTTAAATTATGTTGGAATTGATTGTCTTCAAACTATTATTTTGCCGTCCACCGTCATGCATATTGTAAGATTTCGTACTTTTTAAGAGTAGTGAGTAAAACATTTCATTAAATTGTGTCATTTTTATATGACTTTATTGATATTATTATAATAACATATACATATTCACAGAGAGGGATGGAGAGTATCTTATTATACGAGTGTGCTTGAAGGATCTAAAATTTTATCGGTGGATGTTCTGAATGAAGGCTTCTTGGTTTTCCCATTGTGTATTGGTACGGGTCTGAAATTAGAATGGAGAAAAAATTGTGTTAGTAGAATCCATATTAAATGATATTTCCAAAATCTTGTAATTTTACACAGCCTTAAGTCTGAGAAACCTTTTGATATGGATATGATATACATCCCTGGAGTGAAGCCTGAAACCGTCAAGTAGTTCAGTAGAGGCTGTGGCATTCAATTGAAAAATGCGTGGAAATCAATTCGTAAAAGGAATAGAAAGTTGTCCAGTCGTCAGCTGACCAATCATAGGCCATCAGACTTAATCGTTACTGCTTTTCCTAACTGAAATAATTGTAAAAAATTAAGGAAATAGGCAAAGCAAAGAATATTATTGCAGATTTTAATGCCACTTATTTCTAGTAGTGTTTTAAGAATATACTGAAAATTTCATCTCTTTTGAGTATTTCTCCTCAACACTTCTTCCACTTCAAATATCATGTGATTTACAAATACTTTACTTGCCCTTCACCATTTACGGTCGAATCGACAAGCCTTCATATAAAAATATCCACAACCAAAGCAAACCATTAATTTTAACTGATACAAGAAATGCTCTTTCCGCATGGACATTCAGCAGAAAATTGTGAAGCATGATTACATTTCCCGGGCCCTCCTCATTACCTACTTTTACCTAAACAATGAATTGTTGGCCTTTGATTGTTTAGAGGATAATATTCCAGTAACTGAAGCGATGGACGATTTTAAAAAATTATGAAAACACCTAAGGCAAGACAAAAGAGAAAACATTTTCGTGTAATAATTAACCCAATAAATGTATAATATTTAGCAAGCCTTATTTTATGGCCAAGTTAAACGGATTGTTGCTTCCTACATTCTTTACGTGCGTTACATGGGGATGATACCGGATTAGGATGTTTTCGAAGAAAAGATAGCGTGGACCTGGAAATCCTACGGCGTTCACCCAGAGGTGTGACTTCCTCAATTCAAACACAACCAACAAATTCAACGCCATTCAGCGATGACGTATTGGATTGGAAAAGAGTTATTAGAAGACGAGAGGAGGGCAGAAAGTGCTGGCGGCCATGCGGATGGTTGGAGGTCGTGGGTGGGAGAAGGATTTTCACTTCGCGAAGGCAGCGGCGGGGGTAAGGAGGATGCGGTGGAGGTACGGCCAGGGGCGAGTTTGGCGAAGAGCAGAGGGTTTCGGGTGGGCTGCAGGGCAGACAGAGGGGAGGATGGGAGGCGTTTGAAGAGGGTGTGAGCTTTGAAGGCTCTCTCCCACTCTCCGAGGGATGGGTGGAGGAAGCAGTGGGGGGTGGGGTGGTGTGGCATTGCAGGGAAGGGGGGGTAGTGGGTTGGACTGAGGTCGGGACGGATGTTGCGGTGCCTGATAAAACGGTAGGTAGGGAATGAATGATTGAGCGAGGTGGTTGTGAGAGTTGGGAAGGGAGGGATGACTGTTGAGTAGGGGGAGGCGGGGGTGAATGTGGGGGAGGGGCGGGCGCGAAGAGAAGATGGCTGGCTGCGCGAACGCCGATGTGTGAGGGGGCTAGGAAAGGAGGGTCCATGGGCGAGAATAGCCAAGGGAAAGGGGAGGTGGGACGTGAGAAGATATAATGTGGTGGACTGGTAGGTGGGTGTGGACGGACAGCATTTGTTTCATCAGGTAAGAAATTGAGTTCTATGGCGGCCTTGGTGATAACGAGTGAATGAGCTAAGACAACGGTTGATGACTATTATTGAAACTAAAATTATCCCGACAATAGTGATTTTTCACAAAAATGCTGAGTGGTTGTTATTATTCTAGTCTCACCGCGTATTAATAAATAGGTTTTTTGGCTGCCTTTTTCCAGGAGTAAATCCTCTTTTCGTTATTCAAAGTGTGGAGTATTTAATCAGGTGGGACAACTTGGACAAATTTTGCTGAAATAGTATATGGTAACTACAAAACTGTAGCTAAGCTTGCGCCCAGAATATCCATTCACTTTCAAAAACGTTAGGTGGAAATAAGGAATTAATTTTTAAACGCTATGGCGCAATGTATGCCATAATGTTGACCGAAGGGGAAGAACTGTTTCATTAAAGATCACCATTGAGCACAATGTAGCAGGCAAGCTTAATTTATCGTTATAAGGTCAGAAGTCAATGAAATTGCAGTGATAACTAAAGATGTGTGAATATTGTGAATACGAAGCCATAGTAGCTAGATATAATGAATAAATTTTGATAGTAATAAATATTTCCAGGAATTAATAATTTAGTTGTATCTAAATTGGTCCTAATAATTGGTCCTAATAATTGGTCCTAATATAATAACAAAGTCATTCGGTGAGAAGAGGAAAGATAGGGAAAGCTGTTTAGTGATAGTAATGGGAGAAAGCTTCGAGTGATCGAGGAGCAATTGAAAGTATAGTGGCTGCATTGGAGTGAATGGGATTGTTCCATCCGGGAATTACAAGCTTTATGCCTGTCTCAAGTTAGTCAAACTCGGTATTGTTTTAAAATTTTAGTCGCTTGACAATAATAAAGCATGTTTATAGTGCCTCAGTGTGTTTGGTTGAACAATCATCACGATGACGTTCAGCAGGATATAAAACTTAATACATAATGTCTCTTTTGTTTTCATATCGAAAGAGAACATATAACTAACTTGATGAAGTTAATTACAGAAATATTCTGGATTTTTGCATTATTTTTTGTAAATGGGACACTTTTTTGCTGCAATTTAGGTAAATAAATGAAGAATTAGAATGAATCAGTTATTAAATTTACTTTCATTCTAACACTTAATTCATTGAAAATGCCCAAGGTTGGAAAAGATTTATTCAACTGTTTCTCGCGACTTATCATATCTAGAAGAATCATACTCCACACAGTTCAGTCTTTCTAATACTTCAGTTATAATTATCAATATTGTCAATAGTATAATTTTGTATAATAAATTAATCATTTAAGGTTCTTAAATTTCATTGAAGTAAATGGAATATGGACTTGCAGTGAAAATTACCGTTGTCTCTGTCTTTATTCCGACTGCCATTTTGGCTGAAATAAGGATGCAGTATTCACAACGAAGGGTTAGCATGTATGGTGCAGTCAATTAAATCAAACCCCGAGAAACTGATAAAAATGGAAAAGATAGGAACCCATTATCTTCTCCTGTTTTGACACAGCACGCCAATCGATAAGATCTCCCGTACTTACCTGCCATCACGCGAATATCGAGCACCCCAATCTCTTTACCCGGACGAGGTATTTTTAAAAAGTCTGCCCCTTTTCTTCGAAATCTCACGGTCTAATCACGCGACGAGATACGGTCCTTCCGAGGGGAAAGGAAACGTGAAAATGAAACAAAGTAATGTGCACGCGAAGATTTAATGCCGATGGAAAATATATCATATGGTGAATGAGAGCGTTGTGGGGAATTGTTTGATCGAAAATCGAAATTCCCGATTCTTTATGTTAATGATTGTAAACATTAGGTGATACCTTACAATGATAAAATTGCTTCACACGTTAGTTGAACTGATGGAAATTATTATTGGTATTTTTCCGTAAAAGGCATTTTTTGGGATGGGAACAGGCATCTTAAAAATACGTCAAAGTGAAGGCACATAATATTTTAATTATGGAAACAGGCAATCTTTTATCATAAAGAGCAATGCTGTTAAATATAAACAAGCAAGCATTGCAATATCGGAGTAGAGATAGTTATGGCAGGATGAAAGAGTGTCTGTGAATTAATGTCTGACTAAATATGTGATTTCACGAAGTTAAGACTTCTACATTAACATTTTTATGAAGTTAATTACTTTTACTTACGTTCGAATCAAGTGATTAATATATTAAGACTCATTTTCTTCGTTAGACTACACTATTTATTTCCTATAGCCACACTTCCAAACTGAATATGCACTATACATTTGGAAATAATAATGAAGTAAAATTAAAATATATTAGGTAGCATCCACGCAGAAGAAACTACAATTAGATGCTGGATGAAAAATAAGGATTTGGATATAAGTTGGAGAAAATACGAAGAATGGTAAATTAAGAGTGATTATGCATTTTATATTTTAATGTCATTTATTATGAAAAAAATAATTTCGTTTTACTGCTAGCTTAACGTGTAATACGTACGTGGTACAAGTTGCATTTGATCTCTCCAGTATGAAGTTATCAGCAGCCATTGGAATTAGAAACATTTTCATTTGCCTACGTCTGCTTCTAAGCGTATTTCATCTGTACTATTAGGATGATGAGGAACACACATCATAGTGCTATTTGCGAGATATTCCGCGGCAAAATTAGCGATATGGGGACGTACTTTATCGTAGTGCAGCATCTATCCTGTTGCTTTTAAATGTGGCCTTTTGCGATGTATATGGGCCCAGAGAAATTCCAGTACATCCTCATAGTAAGCTCCATATTGTAGTTGTGCGCGCTGATACGACAGGCTAATACTAATCCCCAATACACCAATCCCTAATTATCAAATTTTGATGTGGCCATAATTCTCCTACTGTGTTGTGTTTTTTGGCGTTAGTGATGTGGGAGATTTCCATACACAGTTTTGCTGTTTGCTCTACGCATCGACATTCTGTAGTCCAGTTTCATCTGCTGTAATAACCTTCGTAAGAAAATTATCATTCACGGGTGACATTAGAATCAATCTCGAACAAACCTGCGCACGAACGTCCTATTTTTTGGGTGTTAGGAGTCTCGGAACCCACCGTGTACAAACAATTCTTATCCGTTTTTCTTTCTGTTACCAACGTGTGGGTGGAACCCAATGGAATTTACAATATTGACGATAGTGCTCTTTAAGGCTATCCGACGCTCCTATCTTACAATGATAGCAATGGTGTTTAAGGATTACTTCCGTAAGAACTTTGACAAAATCTCCGATTCCACCACGGCACGTGGGGTAGAGGAGGTGACAACCTAAGAAATAGGGGGAGCAAATCAAAATAAAAAGTATACTATTACAGAGGTGGAAGGGGATCGGTTGGCTCCCAGGCATAAAAATTTTGGCTTTAAAATACTTACTCATAAAGAAGCATTGTTTGCATAGAGTATCGGGATTATTTTCTGCCAATATATTTCAGATATTCCTACAATGCCTCAAAATTCTTCAAAGTCAATTTCTTGAGCGTCGACACACTTTTGCCAGTGGCTTTTCTACGATTCGGATGCTCCCTGGTAGGCAGATTCTGTAAGGTCCGTAAGGGTAAGCGTGCAAGCTTCTTTGAAAGCATTTAGGGTCCCATGGTGATGTCCTTTGAGGGAAAATTTTACTTTTGAGAATGGGAAATAGTCTGCTGGTGCCAAGTTGGGACTGTAAGGCTGTTGGGGAATCATCGCGATGCCGTTGCAGAAGGTCTTCGCAAGCAGACATTCGAATCTTCTTTTGGTCGTCCGTCAAGACCCTCGGGACGAGTTTAGGACAGTTCTTTTGGATCGCCAAGTTTTCTGTGTAAATAGTGTGCACTTTCATCTTATCAATGCCAATGAAATCTGCAATCATGCGCACACCTAACCGAAGGTCTGAATTTAGTACATCACTCACACGTCAAAAAATTGTTAACGATACTTTTTATTCCAACCTTGTATTTTTATAATTGAAAGGCTTGCATATTTTTTAACCACTCGTTTGATAAAAGTCGAATTATTTAAGAGATCAGTCATGAATTAATCTTAAAAAACAAAGGAAAACTTATGCAAGAAATCTGTGAGTATGATAAGAATTCCGATTAATTAATAGACTCCTAGATTTGCATGTGTCATGACTGAAGGCACCTTTCTTGAGAGATTACGACTAAATAATTCACCTACAATCCACGAATAAAATCCAGTGCTGAGAAACAAGAATTTAGTTCAAATATGCCAGAATAAATAGCACGGGGAACGTAAGGTCTACGCTGAATACTTTTATGTAATTTCTGGCCTTCTTTGGTTGGGAAAAACTTGTAATTACATAATTTTCTGACGGAGTAAAAAGCCTTTATTTATTAAGTTTTTTGGTGTCAACCGAGAATATCAAGAGTTTCCGCTGCATGACTTTATAAATTTTGTTTCACTATTTTTGTAATTGGTGGAAAGCTGATACGAAATTATTTTGCGTGTTTAATTTAAGACTTTGCTTCATATACTGATATGTCAAATGTGAAAAATGTCAAAAAATTAGCTACGAGCTAAGAATATGTCGTAAAATTGAACCACGAAAATTATAGAAGGCTCTCACACAAAGAGTTTAATTTTTACTCCCCCGAAAATTAAAAAAAATTATCATTATAATTCGTATAATTCATACATATTTCACCCAAACTGCAACCCTTGCTACAGGATGCACCCACATCTACGTGCGTCCCAACAACCCCTCCCTCTGCTTTGAAAAAGTCAAAGTCGTGATTCGGCAAAAACTCATATCGAATCATCAATATCCGGAGTTTTTGGTTAGTTGAAATGAACTCACCGCCATTACGCTATTTGTTCCCCCTTTTTTTTATTCTGAGCGGTGACTGGACCGAGGGAGAAAGGAAATAATGCGATGGCGGTTTTGGGAGTTTTGCGCATCGTTTGTGTCAGGGAAAGGAGCGAGGGAGTTCGTTTTTGAGGGAACGACGGTTTTTTTTGAGAGTTATAAAAAGAGAGGAGGGGGTAGGAGGAGGGCGATGATGGGGGAAGGTGCACGGTGGGGGAAAAAGGGAGGAGGAGATTGAGGGAGGGGATGGGCGGGGGGGAGTGGGACCGAGGGGTGACGGCGGTAGAGAGGGAGAAGAGAAGTTCCGGGAGGAGGACGGGAGAGGAGGCGGCCCGGGGAGTGGGAAAAGGAGGTCTTCCCGGCGAGGACAGCGGGGGAGGACCATTGGAGTTCGGTATTTCCGCCGTAATTAAAATCGATAAATGCAATTATGCTAATGCCCTCCTCGGGTTGCTCCCCTGTCCTCACCCCACTCTCTCTCCCCCTCCCTTTCCTTTCCCCTCTCGCTCGTCCGCTATCCCTCTTCGCAGTGGTTCGAGAGATACCGGAGGCGAGCGTGGGTGGGGTGGATTGTGGAGAGGGCGGGTGGGATGGGATGCTGAAGTTGGAGGAGGGGTCGGGAGGGAGTGTGGGGAAGGGGTGGGTGACTTAGGGACCCGGAGGAATGGGTGGAGTCGCGGGGCGGTGTGGGGGGAGAGATAAAAAGGAGGAAAGGGAGAAGAGGGGACGGGGGGTTTTATCCCGCGTGTCGGGAGATAACCTACGGGTAGAGGAGGCGGGGGTGTTCTCTATCCCTCATTCCCTCCCTTCCCTCCCCTCCTCCTCCCCCTTCACCCTCCACCTCCCAAATGGTGGCGCCCGTACCAACAACCTTTTCGAAGCCCATGGGAGAACACGATCTGCGGATCTTTCTTCCCCTATTCCCCGAGACGGATAGGAAACTTTTAATGCTGTTTTAGCATAGGGTACCTAATAAATTCCGGGTGTCCAACATTTCTCTTACATTTTTGATGCTTCCAGGGCATTCACTTCTACTTGGAGTTGGCTGTTTTTTTTTTTATTTTTGAGCAGAAGAAATATTCCTTCACGTTGCCTTATGTCACTTAAATTATTCTTCAGTTCGGACGGTTGAATATCTTTTGGTACTGAATTCGTCTAATACCTTGTGAGAAAGAAGTTCTCCAAGATTCAAAATTAAATAAAAGAGTTCTTCGGTCCCGAGATCTTGTGGTTTTCACGGAAAAGTTCCGATTAATGTACGCGACTCACTTTCTGTCTTTGGTATTAGTCAAGAGCATCACAGCTTCATTTTTTCCTCAACGTTTTTAATGAAATTAACTAGTTGGAAAATAGAATAAAAGTTCATCATTCCTATGGTTTTCTCATCCTCACCCGAAGTTCCTGATATCAATGTGACTTATCTACCACCGGTTCCCGATTAAGTACACGCGAGTATTCCGGGGAATTTTGAACAATTAATTTCATTTTATTCATTAAAGTTGAAGAAACTGCAGAAATATCTTCAGAAATTATCTTAGAAAATTGCCTGTGAATGAATTCACGGTGATCGTAAGAAATCTACACATGGTAGGGAGATCCCATTAGACTGTTGGACGGAAAATAGGTGACTCTATCCTGTAGGTTTTGCGAATTTTGCCACTATCAAAGAACTCAGTTATTTTAAATCAGTCAAATAATTATCGAACGATTACTTTCCCACATGAATGGTAACCTACAAGCCACCACTAGGGTGTGTGACAGGGGGTGTTTACGCCATAGACTACTTTAAATACAAAATATTTCCTCCCCTAGCCAAATACGTCCCCACATAAAGATTCGGCTTGTTTGAATCATTGAACATGAACCTGCACACATTTTAAGCACTAAGGCACTTTTCTTTTTAAACTTGAGAAATATGCCTTTTAAGGACGATCTAGGATAAAATATCCTTTGAATTCATAGAAACCTAGCTGATTACTATTTTTTAGCTTTAAAACGATTCATAGCACACAAGCCGTCGACATCCCTAAATACACCAGATCATTTGCGGTTGAGTTAGTTTGTCGGAAGCAGTTCATAACCGTCTTTATCGACACCAGATTCCTACGAAACCAATAGAAATAAGATTGGCGATTTTGGATAATTTGTTCCAAAGCAGTACTTCACAAGGGGTAGCGAGTCGACGGAATGATTCTCCATATAAAGATGGATCCGGTTTCCTTTTTTATGCGAATTAGTCTCCCGGCATCACGTCCTCACCGATAGGACTTTTTCCTCTCCATCCCTTAAATCTCTCCGCATGTGTTTTGAAAAGTCGTCCCTTGTTACGTGGTGAAGTGAAGGCCGCTTTTCACCGAGGAGCGGGGTGGGGGGTGGGGAGCGGATTGCTGTAAAAGGAGACGCGGCGTCGGACTGGGAGACGGACGGGCTGGGAGTTGCCTCTCCTCCCCGCCGCCCCCGTCTCCCAAAAAGGCGCTCTCGTTCTCCCACTGGCGCACGTGAGCGTGCGGTTAGGGAGTGGGAGGATGGGCGGGGAGGCACGGTTGGGGGAAGGGGGTTTCGAAGGTGGGAAGGGGTCGCGATGGATGTTGGGCCTCGCGCGGGACATAAGGAGGAGGGAAAAGGGGTTGGTCGAGGGAAGCGGAGAGGAATGAGACGAATTCGAAAGGGAACGCGACAAGATCCTACGCACTGAACGTCGCACTCAAATCGTTCTGGGGATATGCAGGCGATCAAAATGGCGAAGAATGCACGCGAATGTAATATAGACTTTCCGAGCTGCTATACCGGCCAGTCAAGGCCGGTGTTTGTGTTGGATCATAAAAAAATATCAATGCAAAAAAAACTGCAATAAATCGAAAAGGAAATCTGTATTGGATTTTAAATTAAAATAATCCGTCCAACGAAATACAAGTACTTGTATATATGAAATACACATAATTGTTCCTTGTGTGAATTTTAATTTAATAGCTGGGCCATTTACGTAGCTGAGCCGTAGCTTCTTGAAATTATCACTTTTCTTTAGTTGTCGAAAACTTGTCATAAGTAAATCTGAGGGAAAAATTAATATTCCGGATGGAATTTGAAAATGTTATTTACGATGAGATTAAACAATGGCAAGATCTCATGAGATACAGGTATTATAAAGTTATCTAATCAAATATTTCCATTTCACATGAAATGAGAGTAAGAGATAACATGATCATGTTTGAGCATTCATTGCTTGAGCATGGTTAATTGCGGGGGTGACCTAACACCCCCGCAACATAAGCCATTGCTTGCGGGGTTTTTGTAGATGAAATATTATCGGAAATGAAAGTGTGCGCAAATAAGAACATCATCACCTTCAATTGTACTTGCCCTCATCTAAACCACAAACGAATTTATACATAAATCCATTGGTGGGTTATCCCTAAGTCTATCGTTTATTCACGTTGGCTGATGCAAAAAATGCTGAAGTGTCTAATTGCTGAAACTCTGAATTGAATAAAGTGAAAGGAATTTCATTAAACTGAGCCAGTGTTATTAGTTTGCCAATTTTTTTAAATTCTCTGAACTAATGCAGTTGTTTAATGAGGCCATTTCGTGAATAATAGGTTATCTCAACTGTGTAATTTATCGTCGAGTTGTTAACTCTGAAATACAGATCAAAGCCAACAATCACCGCAGAGGAAAAGCCTATCCAACAAACGGGCGAACAATGAGCTAGACCTCATTTACTCGTTTCCGGTTGCGGGAAACTCAACAAGTTTCAATTCACCCCTCCCCTGGTCCATAATGAGACGTAAAATACTTCCAATTGGTGTTTGCGGAAATAAACGTGTACGCCATCTCGTGGATTATAGGCTTATACGCAATATGGCCCGTGGTAAAAGTTTTTCTCTTGGTTGTGATCTCAAGCTGAAGATTAGAGTGAAATCAAATGGCAAACATGCTAATATGAGATAGAAACCGTGTGGAGGAGAGAAGAGACTACGGAAAATGCAGAGTTCAATTGTATCGAAGGTATGAATAATATGAGGTTTCACTTACGATGACGAATTAGCACCAAGTATTGAAATATGAGAAACGAATGGGAAATGCAAAAGTAGTGGCTAGAACAGATCTGATTGCTGGTACATTTAAAACAACATTTCTTCAACAACCGTATGTAATATATATATATATATATATATATACCTATATAGGTTTTTCTATTATTTTTGTACTTGAGTGAGATATCATAAGTTTGAATTATTTTTTGTACCTGCTTGTGTAATTACAGTATTCAGGAATAGTATGTTTAGGGGACGTTTATAAGAGAACAGGTAAACCGTGACATGGCTTGAAGACTCTATCGGGCACGCCCATCGCATGGATCGCATTTTTTATCGTGATTTATAAAAGTTTATCCGTAACTGCGATCTCCAAAAAAAGTTTGGAGGTCGCCCAAATTAATGAAATAACCTTACCATGTATATCTTGCTGCTAAGGACATCGATTTGCGTCGACATAAATTATGTCGTCATCCATTTTTTTGACAATTGGTCCCCTGAAAATATTTTGATGAAAAAGTGACGTCATTATTAATGAATTTGTATCATTGTCAGGACCTAGTTAAATTGAATAATTTTGTAACTATTTTCCCCATCGAATAACACAAATGTGTCTACAGAGAGGGTAAATAAAAAAATTTCAAACCAGAAAGGAATGGAATAAATTTTTCTGTGATAGATTTCCGCGAATGAAGCTACTCATGAGGAAGGCACTAGAGCAGAAATTAATCCATTTATTTCAGATAAAGCTTTTCGGGTTTATGGTGTAGCATATCGAAAGACTTGTGATACGCGGGGCCATTTTCTACAATGAACGAAATCACTTTTAGACGCAGTAAATTATGTCAAAATTTGGCTTCAAAGTACGAAAATAACATTTGTTTCTGACCTACTAAAAGCTGATTGTAACCAACGGGGTTGAAATTTTACGTTATTATATTTGGAAAGGCAAACACTTCGACATAGATAACAAGGGGTCATATTCGAATCTTTTTGATATAGATTCAGGATTCCTTTTATAAAATCCACGGGTCATTTTTGAATTTCGTACAGAACCGCCGAAATAAAAATAACCTTTTATAATGTTTATAAATTGTTTAAATTTTGCATGATATAATCAAGAAAGATTTAAGTTGCACCGTCTTCAGAGGAATCAAAGTTAAAACTATGATTTTGAGAAAAGGGCCCAGGAGCGATTGCCTTCGCACCCGAGACAAGGATGAACATTGAACGATGAGTCTCAATGGAAAGTATTCTGCACTAAACCACGTATATTTCCACGGAGAATGTGTTACGGCGAGTTAAAGGTGCTCGGGCCACAAAAAATGCGACCGGCGGTGTTAGAATAAAACTTATGGCGGGCGCGTGGGCTGCGATTGGATGTAAATTCCTCGTCAGGGCGTACGGCGAAGGTGGTTCTGGGGAAGAGAGTGGTGGGACGGGAATGGGGATTTTAGGAGGATGAGGAGGAAGGCGACCCTGAGACCCCGGAGGGCGATGGGATGCGTGCACCCCGCGTGTTCCCTACCCCGCCCCGCGCCAACCCAAACACCCGCTCTGTTGGGTGGGCCGCCCCCTTCCGACAACAATGTGGCTCCGGCGGGGCGTCTCGCGGGATAGAAGCGGGTACCCGAGTCCCCCACCCCCTTAACATTCCTTCCTTTCCCCCTAGCCCCCTCTCATCCCTTCCCCGGCCGCACAATTGATTCCAATGATGACTTTATTTAGTGGACTGCTTGGCGCTCTTTTTCCCAACCCCCAAGGAAGAAAGTAGGTGGTGGAAATACGAGGCTTCGGGGCAGACGAGACGTGTTTCGTTTGTGTGTGTGCGGGGGGTGAGAGAGGTAGAGAAACAGAGAGGGAGATAAAAGAGGAAATGGGCGTGGGTTTTTCGAGTGCTCTTGATGGAGAGAAGGAGAGGACGAGAGAGGAAGATGAGGGTGGCTGGTTAGGAGAAGATAGAGGGAGGGAGGGACGGGATAAAGGTGGAGGCACTGAAGGAAGGGATTGAGGGCGGGAGAGGTTTTAATGGAAGGAGGGTGGCGAGGTGGGAAGGGATGGCGGAGGAGATTCCGGAGGGCGCATATGATGAAGGGAGAAAATAAGATCTCCGTAATGGAAGGCCTGGCCCTTCTCCTCCTCCCCCTTCCTCTTCCCCCCCTCGACTTTCCCCATTTCCATCCCGCCCCCTCCCGCCTGCCCCCTCGAAAACTCTTCCCCTTTCCATACGCCAAACCTTTTCCCATCTCCCTATCCCTCCCTCAGCGCTAATAAAGCCGTAAAGATTAATCCTATTAATACGAGTTCCGTTGTCATCGTTACGGGTGGATTTCGTGCCGGAACGGCGTTTATTTATTATTTTCATTTTTTTGTCCCTTTTAAACTCCCACCTCCCCTTTGCGGGAACCGGTGGGCGGAACTGTGAGAAAATACATTTTATATGCATATATGTATACACACACTCATATATATATATATATATATATATATATATATATATATATATATATATATATATACATAGTTTATATATATAGTGTAATCTACCTTTCTTCCACCCACTAATACTCCCGATCACACCACTCTTTCCTTTTCTACAAAACGCTTGGTATATAGCAATCGTGCGAGGAAATGGAAATGTTTTAATGAAATTTTCTTTTTTTCCTTTCGGCCTTTCACTCATTTCAATTTCGCCGTTCGATGTCTTTTTCCGGGCGCTATTGTCCCAGTTAATACCACCGATTTGGTATTTTATGGAATTAAAATTACTCTTACGTTGGGTGTACCAGAAGTTTTCTCCTGCTCGCCGCTGAATTTGTTACAGACACCCAGAGAACATTGGTATCAAACGGTGGTGAACGAAGACAAAGACAACAGTGATATACCATGAGAAAATTGGAACTCTATTGTGATTCAAATATTCGTGTATGTATTTCCTATATTTTATAAAGCGTTAATCTATGCTAAATGCCCACTTTATTAGAAAAACAGATGTGTATCCCCAGTTAGAGGATATTCAACGTTAGTCTGTGATACATTTATAGTAAGTAATATAGTCGTTTCAGATAGAATTATAATTCTTCTGAAATGTTTTCGCTCTAAGCAAACAAAATGATAACATTAATGGCTGCAACTTTTCAAGAATCAAATCTTTATGATGAAATTATTTACGCCTTCAAAAACTGTTTATTTATTGCTTAACTTCAACTACACAAATAGACGAAACTTCCATGTTTTTGTGATTTAGTTTGTTTTAAGAGTGATGTCATGCCCAGATAGCTCTATTTAACCGTGCCCCACGGTTTTATTCTTGAAAACTGGGCTTTCTTCATGACTGTACCTTATTCAGTGCCACATTTACTGCCTGCCTTTCTCGGGAATCGTGTAATTAAGAATGCCAGGAGGAATTTCTAAGTTAATCAAAATCGTAATCCATAAATCTTCACTTGATACTCGTAATCTAAAACCTATTTGTCAGTATACGTTAAGGAAACCGAGATGTGGTTCGGAGCAGAGGTGAGAAGTGGGGAAAACTGCAGCAGTGGCTACATTTTTCTCATGGCGTTTGGAACACGTATTGTTCAGTATTAAAAAGATTGACGTGAACAGTTAAACGACAGCATCTACATCTACATCTACTTAATACCCCGCAAGCCGCCGCAAGGGCGTGTGGCGGGGGGTGCTAGGACACCACCCATAATTTAGAAAAGAAAAAGAAAAAAAACCGCATGCAAATAACGACAAAATCATATATATAAAAAAAAACATGGCATACATTCATGCATGAACACTTACACCCCACACACATGCAAACACTCAAACTACCAACTAACATACACATGCACCTGAAAGTATACCTAACATCTCTATAGTGTTTAATTTTGTTCAGACTTGTAAATTCAACGTTTTTAATATTTCTAAAGTGACTTCGGTTTCTTGCTATTATGATTACTGATTGTTCGGGGAAAGAATGAGTATTTGTACCTATCTGTCTTGGAATCTATCTCCCTTAGTTTATCTTTGTGGTCTGATCTACCTAAGTAGTGTGGGGCCATTATAATTCCTTCAGTGTCATATTTAAACTCGCTGGAATATTTAATTAATTAATAACAGCGTTCTAATGAGAAAGATGAGAGTTTTTATTAAGGAGAGAAAATTGTGATGAGAATGTTGGGGACAATCCTTCTTGGCATGGATTGGTCGGTTGGGTGGCGATTACTTGGTTTCCCAGTTGACCCTCTCGGGGTGCCTTGAGGTGAGGCGATAAACGATGAGGGCAGCAGCGCTCCCTTCTCTCCCCATCACTCACCGAAAGAGATCGGGGGCAGTAACAGGGGTGGGGGGGTTGGTCGTCGGCGCGAGGATCCTCGGAGGCGGCAGAAGGTGAATCCTGGAGCTGAGGAGGTGGGCATGCGTCAAAATGGGCCCCCCTTGGTCCCAATGGCTCGTCGGTATGTGCTGATCTCCAATGGGAGAGATGCCTTTTCGAAAAGTCTTAAATTTCATCGAATGGAGTGTCGTTTTCCGTTAAATAGTTTTCTTATGACACCTCCCAAAGATAACCTAGTTCATATTAATTGCATTAATTTTAATTGCAAAATTGACCTGCCTAATACCCTTTCAGATAGAAGATGTACCTGCTTATTTTAATATTCCTGTCTTTTGGAATGTACATACATGTTAATTATCAAGAATTCAACAAAATGTTGAAGTGTGCCGATTAAGTGTTACCAGATTATCCAATGACTAAATGTATACTATAAGTGCTATCATGAAAGTTTACCAAAAGAAATAGGCAAAAGTAGTGCTAATATTTGAATTCGCAGGATGAACATGTACATCCTAACGAATTTAGTACCACTTCTCACGATAGAAAAGAGTGGTATTGTTCTAAAGTTCCATTACAATGTAGTTCACGGCCCTCCGATTGATTTCAAACAGCTTTCAAGAAGACTCGGGAAACTTGGGTATATCTGGCTAATTCACTTTACTTTCGCCTTTATAACAATATAAGAAGAAAGAATCGACGGAATAATCAGCACCAATAGGCTTGGGTGTATTTCATTCAGTGATTTCACATCATTCTACCATTCTATATTTCAACGTATTTTTACGCGTATTGGAATACATTACAGCGTATTCCTTCAGTAATGTATCTTAGGCAAAATAATATTTCGGTTTGCGCTTACAAATATTTATGATACTGTTACCTCTCGAATTAGGGGTAATCATTTAAAAGGTGACCATTAATTTTTTTGGAATGAAAGGCATATTAACAACGTTTCTGATCAATTTAAAACATTCATTGAGTGCGTACCTCGCCCGTGTATCACAGAAAAAATAATAAATTCACTCTGTTTGACCGATATTTATAATTAACTTCACCATGTTTACCCTACATAATTAATCTTCTTTGAGCGAATGATATATTTTTATGGTGGAGTATACCTCTCATATCTACGAGTATCCACGCCGTCGCTCTGGAGAGCTTAATTGCTATTTGAATCGTGGGATACCCACAATTACAGCGTTCAAAGGATGATTCGTTTGAGATCGGTATTCCATTAATGAGTGATCAAGAATTAGGCGTGAAGATGGAAAAGTGTCCTCATCCACGATTGCAATGCACCAACCACCGCGTCTTCCCAAGCATGTATGTCTGTACTCGGCGAACGCAACAAGGAGCCGAGCGCCGAATGAAGCTCCCGGTGGGAGAGAGGATACGTGAATTAGCTCGGAGATCGAACCCGAGAGACGGATGGGTCGAGACCCGAGGAGGATCGGGGAGGGTGGGCGCCCCGCCTCCTACGGCGTCGCCGCCCCCCTCCCTCCCTCCAACCCTCCCTGACGGCACAAAGGAAGAAAAGCGGCGGGGTGCCCCCGGGGGCGGGAGGGGAGGAGTGGTCCGCGCGGTGGGGGGGAGGGAGGGTGGGTGGAGTTCGAGGATGCTTAGGGAGGGGGTCCGTCGGCGGGGGGCCGGCTGGTCCGTTGGGTCGGGAGTCCGTGGCGCGTTGTCCGGGGAGGTGGGTGGGCGGGGGGGAGTCGCGAGTAGGAGGGCAGGAGATTGAGCATCGAGGGGTTCGGCGGTGGCGGGGCGGGGGGTCGGAGGAAAGGATATGATGGAACTGTTTGGTGGCAATGTAGGGACGGGGGGGGGCAATGGGGAAGGGTATGTAGTATGTATGAACCACCACCACGTACTGGTGTGCAGACGTGGTGCCGCGAGACTTTCCGCGTATAGATCTATTTATGAGTGTGTGCCATGAAGGGTGCGACGGTTGGTATAGCGATTTAGTGCGAGGTTTAAGTGCAATGGTCTCTGCCCGACGGAGTGTGCGAATGCACGCGCAGGAGCGCGAGGGGCGTTGGCGTGAGTGCGGATGTCTTTGATCGAGGAGTCGAACGCTTTGGGCGAGGTGGTGCGGCATTTGGGATGCGGGAAGGGAGTCGGGAGTAATGTGCGCATCACGCTCCAATTATGAACGTTGCATAACAATCACCATCAAACATTCAACAGTGTTTTTCATTATATTTATTACAAAACTTCCTTTGAGTACTTTTCTAGACTTGATACAGTTATTCCCTTTGTAATTCAATTTCAACTGACATTATATTGATCTACCCTTTTTGCTTCAATATTTATTAACCTCCAGTACACTAGTCAACCAGAAGGATGACTTTGTTAGACGAACAGAGTTCTAGTATGTAGAAAACGATATCATATTGATTTAAAATGGTCTTGTCAAGCGACATGACCTGGGATTTGAAATCGGGACTCAAAGAACAGCATGCCAGTTCTCTATCCGCTGAAGTTAAGCAAAAACGCCGGCAAGGTTAATATGAATATCAATTCTTAAAAGGATAAATACCACATGACACGTTTTAGCGGCCAATTACTTCCACAGAACACCGCATCCGTTCATCCTAATAATATAACGAAGCAAATGAAGTAGCCATTTGAGTGACTAGTTAAAGATGTAGCTTTCCTCTTAGTTTTCGTTTCATTCCAATCCCAAAAACTTGAGATAATCGCTTCAAAATCTTGAAATACCCTATGCTCCGCAAAATTTTCGCATGGTTTCCGTGTAAATCCTAAATTCTGGCACCTCGGTGCACGTTGATTGTGTCAACTCATGCTATCCTTGTTTTTAAATGTGAATATCTAGTAAATTACGCTTTATACTCCATATTATACTTGTATACGCAATAGGCGTTCTATATATTTGATTTTAATTAATTATCTAAGATATCATAACATATGAAGACTGAATAATTGTATATTGAAAATGGATTATTTTGTTTGCATTTCTCCTCGCATATTTTATCTTTCTTCTGTTACTTACTGAAAAACCTTTCTCGCAAAAGGGAAAAGGGGAAACGGAAGAAAAAGGAGGAAAGAGGCAAAGCATTTTCTCGAAAGATGCAATGTTTAGGATGCAATGTTTTGTTCGTTAGCATGAAATCCATGGGTGGAATTGAATTTTTATCTCAAATTTTACGCAATATTCCTACTATAACTCATTAAAAAAATTATGGAGCTCTATTATTGGCATCATAAAAAATCATCGGCATCGTCGGCATCATAAAGTTCTAAATGTTACGAACGCTCTATATTCCAGGCAACATTTCTAGAAGAGAGTGCTGAGAAAGTTTTCCAAATGTACGAAAAAGGTCTGGTGGTAAGTGATATAAAGTTGACACTGCGTAAAATGTTTTGAAATCTAACGATCTATTATTGTTTTAATTTTGAAAATGCAATTCTTGTTTCTAAGAATAGATTTTCTTTGAAAACTTTAATTTGATTTTATGAAATTAAAACTTTCTCTTCTTATACTTCATGAATGACCTAAAGCACTTCTCATCCTTTAGTCCAGGATATTATTACCTCGTTTCTGAACCGTTCTCTGCTTCTGTGCTCATAAGTTAATGGCTTTACCTTCATTTCCAAAATTTTTCTCGCAACAGCACAAATGTTCTTTTTTAAAATCAATGTATCAAACCTCTATTGATCCCCGTAATTTCTGTAAGGTGTCTTCGGACTCTTCACTTTTACAAACATACGATAACTACAGTTGAAAAAAATGAAGCAGAAGAAAGCCACGAAATGTTACCAGAAATTTGAAGCATTTTACAGATTGAGTATTCGTTACACAATAGTTGCTTTACGGAGTGGTTGAGATAATAGGATCGTGTATAATTGGCATTTTATCTCCGATTGAACCCAATTTTGAATACCTATTCACTCCATTATGCCAATATACTCACTTCACAGGTTACATAATCATTTCACCTCATTATTTTGTAGTTGGTGCTTTAATTTAAAATCAGTTCCACAATTATTTTGCAGTTGACAATCTTATTTATAGAAAAAAGATCTTGAGGACCTGTGCAAATCCCATTTTACGTAGACCTGCAAACATTTTATTTTTGATTTTTAGGTCAACATTTCGAAGCCAAGTTGATATCGTATTTTTAATACTTACAAGGCTTATACATACATTTAGGGTATGATAAATAAATTTAAAAAATACCTATTCATGCACTGATCAAGTTTCCTGTCCACATTGAACCGCTTTATTCTCCCTTTTGAAGGAGTAGTAGCAGTTGTCAGGGGAAACGACAGGCGGTTGAGGTGGTTTTTTTTTGGAATGATTTCGGTAGAATCTCAACTTAAGAAAACTTATTGTCTTACATTACGGTGTGAAGCATATTCATATATCCGCCAGATATAAAATCACCAATATACGCATTTGTTAGCATTGCGCTATAGAACATGTAACATCAATATTGTTTAAAAAAAAAAGTGCGTAACGCAAACGCTCGGTTGACATTCGAACGGAAGACTCGTGAAAATCATTGATATTAATTGTTCCGGAGTATTATTTGATTGATTCCTCGACATTACTTTTGGCTTTATCATAAGAGGTAACACAAAAAAATGTCGATATACTCGTAATGGGAGTAAATGTGCGTTGATCAAGGGAATCTTATGCGAAACTCACTCAAGGGTGTTCATAATTTTCTCTTTATCACCGTGAACGAAATTTGAAGCGAATGGGTGACTCACGAAAGAATGTCCTTCTCTGAAGTGATAATGAAACCTAAAAAAGGCATATTTGACTGTTATCTCGCTCTTTACCCAAACAACAGGCTCTATCAATGATTTTTTTCAGCGAAGGGTGTACTTGTAGAGAACGCCTTGAGAAGCGGCCCATATAATTTTCAGGAAAAATACCAATGCCGATGTTTGTCATCGGAACATTTTATCGAAAAGCGCACATATATTTTTTCAAAACAGAATCTAGCACTCCTTGGGAATCCAGCATTGGAAAAAAAGACATCGTCGCTCCACACTTTCTGAACGCAACATGTGCATTATCGTCGTTAAGCAGATCTCATTCGAGGTGAGGTTATTGCAGTATTCATCTCTGTCGGGCACCCTTCCTTCACCCTCGGTCTCTCCAACTCCCTCGCCCCCTTTTCCCGCAACTCTCTCCCAACCCTCCTGCAACGTCAACACATTGAAAAAGAATCGTACGCAACCTTCCCTGCCCCCACCCGACCGCCCTTTCCCTCATTGTCTAATCGCCTCCATCTATATCCCCCGACCTCCACCACTCCCCTACACTCCACTCTCGACCTTCCAACTCCACTCCCTCCATCCATTCGATTTCACCCTCCCCCCACCCCCCGTCGAAACCTCCAGTCTACATACATACACACTCTGCCCCCCGCCTCGCCCTTCAAGGCCTCCCACCGTTGAGAACTTAATTCAAACCGGGGTGCTCCGAAGAGGCCCGCAGATGGGGCGGCGGCACCCTCGTTCCCGTCTCCCTCGGGGCGTAAGCAAAAAATAATATATATATATATATATATATATATATATATATATACGCAACATCTTACAAAATGTAACATTTTATGCATTAATTTCAATAAATATATAAAAATATTTTGAAAATGTAGATAATGATACCTAGAGTTACGTCCCCTACGATACCTAAGTGTGAAATATTTATTTGCGCATTTAGAGAGCAGTTGCTAAAAATGAAGTTTTCGATCGTTTCAACGCATTCGACTTGGAAACCATTTATTTGCAAAATCGAGTTATTTTAAGAAAAAGGAATATCGGAGTGGTTCGAGTTAGCACCAGCGTGTTTGCTCGTGGGAACAGAATTTCCGATACAAATATCATATATATATATATATATATATATATATATATATATGATATATATATATATATATATATATATATATGATATATATATATATATATATATATATATATATATATATATATATATATATATATATATATATATATATATATATATATATAAAAAAGAGAGAGAGAGACCTCAGGAATGTATTTATCCTGCTCCCCGCCCCGCTCTCCATCCTTCTCCCCTCCTCAATCTTGTACTTTTCACTACATTCTTCTCCCCATGCCCCTCCCGTCCGTTTTTTCACTTCTTCGTGGGCACCTTCTCCTACATCCTCTTTGTCGTGATATTTGTATCGGAAATTCTGTTCCCACGAGCAAACACGCTGGTGCTAACTCGAACCACTCCGATATTCCTTTTTCTTAAAATAACTCGATTTTGCAAATAAATGGTTTCCAAGTCGAATGCGTTGAAACGATCGAAAACTTCATTTTTAGCAACTGCTCTCTAAATGCGCAAATAAATATTTCACACTTAGGTATCGTAGGGGACGTAACTCTAGGTATCATTATCTACATTTTCAAAATATTTTTATATATTTATTGAAATTAATGCATAAAATGTTACATTTTGTAAGATGTTGCGTCCGGTGTTGAATCACACTCTGCCACGCTCCTTAGCGGTGGCATCCGTGGCACCATGTTGTTGTGAATTAGACGGTGATTATTTGATCTTGGGGTGGATTAGAAGGATATCTTGGCTCCTCGTATTATTATAACGCCCGGGCATGTCGTATGTCTATATGCCCCCGGTAAGTTCGCGTTGATGCTAATTGAAAGGGTAATGTGTAATTGCTGAAATTTAAGATTTTACCCGGAAACACTCACCAATGCATTTTGAGGATAGTCATGTATGTTTATAAGTGTACATGTAGCGGCGAATATTATATTCACCTATCGCTGTTAAGCGTAATTAACCAAGATGAAGGCCTTTTACGGCAGCTGGCGGGTTACTTTTTAGACATACATTGTAAATTAACGTAACACAGAGAATCAAACGAGTCATGTGTTGCGATCATATTAAACGGCTGTAAATTACGTGACTTATATATCATTTTTTCTAAACATTTTTAAATCCTCTCATTTAATGCACATTACTTTTTTATCAAACTTATATTTTACCTCATTTAAAAATTTTATTTCGAATGCATTAAAAGAAGTTCTCAAAGTAAACACATGATCATATTTTAATGGGAAACGTTGATTTGACAGGCAATAAGCTTGTGAGTAACATTAGCTGTATCAATAAACGAGAGTTTTCATGATTATTACATCAAATTCCACTCTAAACAAATAGCATAGCTTATAAATGCCTATTTTCAATAGCTCATATAACTTACGTTGTAATTGGTTACGAAAAACATTCATAAAGGTGAATTTTATTGCCAGAATTAGTAGCATTTTATGGTTAGAAGCTTTGATTGCATTTCTCAATGTTGCCTTAAAACACGTCAAGATTAATGGCCTACAATAGTCAAATTAAAATTAAACAGTATTTGAATATGTTTTCTCACCATTGATGGATTATGGCCAGTTTAATTCTTTCACAATGAACAGCAGTCATTACAAACGAAATTTATGAAATTGTGATACAACTTTTCGTAAGATGCTAAATTTCCTAATCTTTCTGTAGCTGACAAATAAATATATGTGGCGCACTGGAAGGAGGTTCTCAAAATGATTAATTACCCCAGGTGGAAAGATATTTTGTAATGGCTTGCGAATTGGCAAAAATATTTTGCTGAGGCCAAGGAAATGCCTTAGTTTTCCCAGATACACCTTGATGCTCAATCAGGAGACAAAAAATGTGTCCTCATTTGTCTGATGCGACAAAAAAATGATCCTTTCTCTTATTCACATCGCATTAATTATGCTCTCATATCACGGCATCAGATCGTTATTAGCCTTTGCAATTACCCAGAATCGACGTAAAAACGCTGGTGCCCTCAATGGCGGAAAATTTTATCGATCGCATGAATATAAATTCAGACATTCATCCACCCGCACCGTCTTCACTTCAATGACCGTCTTCGAAATGCGTGTTTTATGGTCTTATAAACGACCGAATTGTCTTAATTCACGGAGATACAGGGGGCGAGGGGCATGAATAACGTTCCGGGTCGACATTGAGTCATGGGCACCACATTTTTCACGCAACTAGCTCTCCAAATGCCCCTTCAGTCTCTTAATGGAGGAGTTTTCGAAGTATGAGCCCAATAGAACCTCGGCTACTGAGAAAGGCCAGAGGGGGGGGGGAGGCGAAGAAGGCGGGGGGTGGGAAATTGATCGGGAGGAAGGAGCGAGCTGGTGGACGAGAGGGAGAGGCTACGAAACCCGTGGGGACGGGGCGAAGGGTGAGTTTGGAGACGTGGCGGGGGCCCTGAGAAGGGGGGTTCCAGGAGACGGGGGTGGGTGGAGGGGGCGGGTCGCCCGGTGGGGTCGGAATGAGTGGGACGGCACTGTGCTCCGGCTCCATTAATCACTCCTCCCTCCCCTCCCCCCCCCCACGACCCGATCACCACCCCACCCCCGCACTTCGTGCCCCACCCCCCTCCGTCTTCTCCGGACGACGACGGTGGGAGGCAGGGGAGAGCGCGCGTCCTCTCTCTCCCATCCTTTCCTCTTACACCCCCCTCTTAAGCTGAACCTTTACATCACACCTTCCTACGTATTTATGCGTCGTGGCACACGAAGAGGGAGTCCACTCCACATTGTACACTACCCGACGTCTGCTAATCGCCAGATTCCACGGGCTTCTTCCCAATGTTCCGATTGTGCCCTCGCGAATCGAAATACGATGGCTGCTTTTTTTAAATAAGAACCTCTTTTGATGGGTTCTGCGGTGCTTCCCTTTTGAGGTATGCCTCCAATTCACCCGTCCCCTCCCGGTTAAATAGAGACTGAGAAGCGTAAGGTTGTGGCCTGAGGAGAACAATCTAAGGTTGTCTTTTGCCTTTTGACGAGACGGTAACCACTCTCTTACGTGTATCTTAGCACGTTAAGCAAATATTAAAACTTAACTCGAATTTCGCTGACATAATTGCAAGATTTTGACAGGTATATGTGTGTTTAAGTGCACGTGTGCTTACATGTTCAAAAAAATATATATATATATGTATATATATAAATGTATAAGTGCATATTTACGCATAAAAGGCTGGTGGTGTTCTAACACTCCCCGCCACATGCCCTTGCGGCCGCTTGCGGAGGAGTGTGCGGATGTTGATATATTGCCTTTACGCGACAAATTACGAGTCAATGCTGAAGGAGGATTGAATGCCGTGCTTGGTAAGGTGTTGCAGTCATATGCGGCTCGTGTGGGGAACACTTTCTGAAGTACTGCATCTGTCGGTCGTCAGAGCTGGCAGAATTCCCATAACGTTACGTCAGGAGTGGCTGGGGCGTTGTGGTGAACCCTTTCACCTCTTAACTCTTTCTATTTCCTACGTCGTTTCCGCGCCATCTGGAGCTGCCACAGACATCCAAAAATCGATTAAAATTATTATATCGGTGCTATTTTAACTTATGCTTTAAGGTAAAATACAGAACCTGAAGACACGTGTACATTTGGCCTTGCGTGGAAGGTGCGCACGGCTCTTTTCTCTTGTCCATCCAAGCCTATATTTCCTCACGCCCTTTAGGATTTGAATCACAGAGTTGCGGCGCCGTGGCGACTCAATGGATTCAGATTTGTAGAGGTTAATATAATAAGTTGTCGGTGAATGAAATTGAAAAGTAGGGCGAGCCATTTCTCCTGATATTTCTCAATAGGACGTCGACCATGTGGCCTAAATAACCCTTTTAGATCAGTTGGAGGGGCTGGTGTGAGAAATGGTGACATCTTTAATTTATTCTGCCGTTTTGGTGTCTTAGCGGCCTCTCCTATGGTCAGACCCTCTATGCAGAAATATTTCCCAAAATTGATCGATATTGATTTTTTCAAAATTTGAAGTATGGCCTTTCATGATTTCATCATTTTAATATAATGTTTAATTTCTTTTTCCATATTAATTACATAAGTTTTCGATGGAATATATGTTGTGACTGAATAGTGGGAAAGTGCTGTTTACTAACTGAAAAATACGATGCATTTCACATGGTCCACATCGGAATATAAAAAGTGTAGCTTTTATAATCCGTCATTAAAATGGATTCACTAGCACACAAAAAAAACAACGCTATCACCGATTTCATTCGTTAGCTTATGTTATAGATTTTCAAACGTTTATTACTGAGGGTGATAATAGTTATTTACCCTTTCAGTTTAAAAATCTGATCGGGTAACGGCTCTACCCGTGTAAATTACTAATGTCTACATCTACATAATACCTCGTAAGCCTTAGTAATGGCGTGTAGCGGGGTGTCAGGTCACCAGCGTTGCATTCACATTCCCAATCATGTCACTTCCGCTCAAATTTGATCATGAACTGGATGAATGATAATCAAACGAAAGACGATACTTACATTGAAGAATATTCAACAGGACACTTTTCTTGAAATCATTCGGGAGGAATGTTAAAAGAACAGTGTATTAAAAAAAACATGTAGGATATCGACAAAAATATATACACTACCAATGCTAATTTCCGTATTATTTTACCAATCCTTATTCCCTATTATCCCTTACCCATCCCACCTGGTGCTTGCACTCCCTTCCACACACCTTGCCTACCTTTTGATAGATCGCGAGGCATTTATGTAGATGTAAATGCTAATTATCTCCATCACGCCTGCGGTCATATCTTTTTTGACCTCTATTCAGTTATTAAAAATATATATGACTATAGCTAAAACTTTGAATACTCAAATCAGGAAGGTCGTATTATTAACAATGTAATGGATTCTTTGATGTGATCCTCATCCCCGATGATCTCATCTACATCTAAATAATACCCCGCAAAGTGTGTGACGGAGGGTGTTAGGTCACCATGGCCATGCATGCCCAACTATTTCATCCCCAAAAAGATATTAGTTCAATCATGCACTCGAACAGAGTTATTCATGACTAATGGTGCATGCATTCATTATATTGAGAGAGATAATGGCTATGCTCTTTGTTTGCTCTAGCTTATTCTTCAGCTAGGTTATAATCTGTCTTAACTGTTGTCGCTCATAATTAGTTAGATGTAATAAAGTTAGTTGTATGAATGGTGACCTAAAACTTCCCACCACCCGGCCTATCGCCGTCTTTTGGGGTATTAGCTGGATGCAGAACATCCAGATAATTGCAAACGGTAATTAAATAATTTATAGAACAATAAGAGTTTTTAATCATTCATCTGTATTATGTTTCGTTTAATTATTTTAGGGAAAATGAAACTCTCCCCCCCTCCCCCAGGTTTGGAACTCATATGGTGGAATTTCCGATGGATCATGTCGTCTTTCATGTCGAGATGTCGTTAGGCTAATTTGGTTACACTTTTAGGAATCGCATTCATTGTATGGAAAGAAATTTAAGGAGAGGAATAATGTGGAAACATCCATTGTCTAGTTATATACGCGTGTCAAGGTTTCAAATGTTACCATTTTAATTTCCTGAAGGACTGCAGCCATTAATTTGAAATAACCAGCAATTCATTTGGAGAGTATGAGTACTTTTAAAAGTAAATGATAATTTGCTAATGCTGCTCGTAAATTTTCCCACATTATCATTTGTTATTCTGGATAACCGTTTATCATGGAAATTTCGTTATAATTTTGTAGGCCTCTTTTTCAACGCTTCTGGTCATTCCACTGCTACTGGTGATTTGTGCTCAATGGTGATTTTTCGCTTGACCATCAGTTGATAGCAGTAATTCTTCCTTTATGTTACTCCATTTGTACGCACTTCCTTTTTCAACTATTTTAAAATGGTATTCCATTGCATGATTTTATTGAGGGTAAAACATTTATCTTGTCTACAATACACACTATAACTAACGCAGATACAAGAATTTCTCGCTTTTTTCCCCGAAATCGATCACCTGAAATTCAGTGTGAATCGTTATTAGAAGTACATAATGCCAGATCTTGAAATGGCAACAATTTTAAAGCCCCGACCGCAAAGTTAATAAGGTTCCAAGGAAGGACTCGGATCCAACTCCATTTCTTTTCGTGATTGATACCGAAATGATAGACGCTAAGAGAAATACTTATCTGACATGGAATACGGGAGTGAAAGGGAGCGTCATAACTTAATCGATTAAGTCATCTTTGTCTGACCTATGGCTCGTAAACAACTCTCTCTTCTCCGAACACGCTGCCTTCAGCGGCATACTCCTATGTCATCGCGCAGGCGCGCTGCTCTTCACCCCCTCACACTCCTCCATTCCTCATTCCTCTTTCCAACCCTGCCTCCCCTAGTCCCCCATCTCTCTGCCTCTCTCTCTCTCTCTCAAGGAAACTCATCCTCATGCCTTGCGTCATCCTCGTGCCTTCGCCGTCTCGGATATTTCAGCCACCGTTGCGGTCGCTATAAGGCTAGATTTTTTTTATTTTTCTCCAGCAACCCTTGTGATTCGTGACTCGAATGTTTATTTTTTCTTATTTGCGGGATAACGGATTCAAGTCTCTGACACTTCCCGATGTTCTTCTTAATTGATACGGTATTATTGATTTAATGTAGAATGATGTGTCTCACTTTGGGTTCGATATTATTCAATTATTTTTCACCCGTTTCTTCATCGCATACTATTCGCTATTGTTCGGGAATATGCACAATTCATGTAGACCGAGATTTGATGATAGGTATGAATGTGAGAATGAAAGCTCTTTAAAAGATAATCGATCGTTCTAAGTATGGTTGCGATTAATAAGTATAATAGATGAAATAAAACCCGATGTAAACAGAATATTCGTCCACGAAGTTAACCAACAGGGTGATCAGCATGCCGGCCTTTCAACTAATGAAACAATTGTATTAATAAACCTCTGTGTGTAACGTATGTAGTTAGAAGTGGAGGTCTGTCGCATATATGGTTGAGGTTAATTTTATTCCTTTCTCTTAAGTATAACAAGGAGCTATTCTATTGAGTCACATCAACACTTGCTTTAACTTAAGTCTTCTTCTAGCATAAAATAAATTTGCACGTTATTTGAAGTTTTTAAGTGGATATTTTTCCCTTTTCTCTTCATCTCCCATATCTTCCATACCATCATCTCCCATGGGATTAGGTGTTAGAAGAAACTCCATAGTCTCAATCCCGCCCCAAAATAAAGACGACTATCTATATATCTTACCTTATCCCTTACCCACACCACCTTGTTCTTGCACTCCCTGCCACAAACCTTTTTGGTTATTTTAGGGTATTTATGTAGATATAGATGTAAAATACTTTAATATAGAAGGGGAAAATGATCAAAAGGACTCCAGATTTTAATGGCGTCAATATCAGTTTGGGAAATATGGATAGGCTACTTTTAAATTGTTGTTATTTATGCCCGAAATAATAGCCTAGCTTAATTTATGACTTGGCATCCTCAGAAGACACCAGTGTGCCATTATTCACAAGCAGTAATGCATATTTTGCGCGGCACACACCCAAGTACTTGAATAACCTTATACGGCACTACTTGCGCTGATTTCTGGTATCACTGTACTGAAGGAATTCACTCCATGGTGTTTTGTATTTTAGCATAGCGTTTTTTACACATTCCTTCCTTGTGGAGTTTATAGCAGATGGCTGTTTCATGTAAATACCAATAACTAAGATTTTATCGTCAATGTTTGGTCGGATCAATAAGAAACTTGAAGAGGACGGCACATGAAACTGATTAAAACAATGTTCTCTTGATGTTATTATTTTTTAAACAGTCTGGATAAACAAGTTTCAAAATGTACTCTCAGACGTTTATTTGTGTTTGTTGACACATCATATGTTATTGCAAGGGTATAAATTCATCAAATAAAATTACAATGAATAAATTAAATTCTATGACTAAAATTAAAAAGACACCACTTGAATCACTTCAGCCGTTAGGTAAACACTTTAAAGAACACCTTTTGAAAATAAGAAAACCTAATGCCCATTACTTGTCCACTTAAATTCATTGGAAAGGGACGTTAATCCCACACGTGTCACGGATATGGATGTACAACTTCCACGAGGTGATGCCCAACACCATAATGTTCAAAACATATCCCGCTTACATTTAATGTACATTCTGAACTCAGGACATTTTATTTTTGTGACCAATGTTTCATAATGCGCCAGCTTATTACACCAGTGCACTCACTCTCTTAGTGCACCTCCCAAGACACGTAAGCCAATCTCACGTGAAAAAGAATTACTCAGTGCCAACAACAGGAATACAGGGACATTGAATTCCACTCTACATATGTATATGAACACTTAAAAATATATATTATGGAAAATGGAACTAAATGCGTGAATGAAAAATGAATGACTTTCTTAGGACATACATCATCAATAATTACAGCCTGAGAACACATCTAAAACTTGTGCCAGGTTCTCCATGACCATCACCACAGAAAGATTAGTCTGCGTCGGAATTGACTCCAGAAGTATTTCAATCAGCAAGCACTGCCCCTCAGGAGTGACAATCCTGTCGACGCTAACGGACCTGTCCGTTTTTCCCTGACCATTCCCCAAATCACAATCCCTTCAAAGCGTTTCATCTTTGTGTTAGACGTAGGCACGTTTGTCCGCGTCCTATTTCCTCGAGGCCACCCTACCTTCCTTCTCTATTCCTCGTCTCCACCCCTCCCCCAATAACCCCCTCCTCCTCTCCCCTGCTCTTGTGGGAATTCCCAGAGAGCGCCCTCCCGCCGATCCAACCCCAGGGGGGGGGGATACGCCAACCTTAGGGAGAGGGACTGCCGGCAGCAGGGGGTAGGGGACGAGGGGAATGAACGGACTGGGCGCCGGAATGGAAGTATGAGATAGGACAAAGCATGGTGGATCAAGTTTATTTGGATAAAAAAAGAGGAACATTTTTTTACTCGAATTCATTCTTGAAGCGTGGAATACACATGTGGAGATTCTTCCATCAAAATGTCGCTCAGCTATACCGTGCCGCCCGAAGACGAAGCTTCTGTTGACAATTTTCCTTAATTCTGAAGAATCCAATTTAGTATTGTTATAAAACATGGGGTCCAAAATAAGGCGTAGATTGAGTAAAAATTTATGAGATGCATTAATGTTGTTGCATTAAAAAACGCCGAGAATAATATTAGTCAGTTTCATGATTCATACTGGTATGGTTTAATTACAGCAAAAAATGAAAAGTCATGAAAATGCAAAAGGCGGTGAGTGTGTGGTTGAAATATTTTTTAATGTCGATGTTCATGTCTTTTTCATTCTTGGTTAATGCATTTTAAAGGAGTAGGTTTACACGAGGACGCATAATGCTGAATGACATGGTATAAATGCAAGAGAGATACATCATTTCACTATTGCTGAGTCTATCAATGAAGTTCTGATGTTTCGCTTTAATCTGAAAATAGACATTTTTAACTAATTAGGAAGCGGAACATGCTGTAGTCAAATTTATTTTCGTTTCGGCTGTTTTTTGGAGCCACACAATAATTATTCACCCCAGGAGGTAACCCTGGTCGAAAACAAATAACGCTAATAAATCCCGTTTCATACTTACTCTTGCGTCGCAATTTCGACCAGCTGGGATTCACATATTTTGAGTCCCATCATTTTCCGCATATTCCGTATGATTCATTCTCGTTTCCTTACGGTAATTTAATTCCTAGGTGAGGAATATCAAAGATGCAGTTGAAATATAAACATCAATTTTGGATGGCCTAAAGTCTAGCGCAATGAATTCGGTGGAGAGAATTTCTTGCAACACGATCATCATGAAGTTTGCGTAGACGTGCGCGTAGTAATCCATGCTCGCCCATGGGGCCACAAATACAGCATCTCCCTTTTGTTTCCTTGACTCACACTCATCAGTTTCACCCCCTCATTCCCATCTCACCGCAGTTTTTTTCCCCCATCTCCCCCCCCTCCCTCCGCGCTTTCTTCCCTCCCACTTCCGTCTCCCTCCCCCCATCTCCACCCCTCTTATTCCCGCGAGGGATTGCATGGGCCGAACTAAGGAGAAATGTGGGACCGGCGGTGATGAAGGGAGGGCGTCCTCCGCCTCAAGGGGGTTCTTCCGTTCCCTCCACCCCTCCCGCCTTCCTCCCTCCCGCACCCCCTCCCTCACCGAGCCTTTTCCCATCCCTCCTCCATGCTCCCACCTCCCCCTCGCCCCTCCCCTGCCTCCCTCGCGTCCCTCGGGGGATAGGGACCCTGGAGCAGAAGAGACACCCACCCACTCACCTCTCCCATCCCTCTCTCGCATATCCCTCTCCCTCTTTTTTCTCTCTATCCTAACCTTGGCTTAGCTCCGCTTCCCAATCCTCCTTTCCCCTTCGCTCCTCCAACAGTCTCGGAGTCCTTCTCTAATTATTGTGAGAGTTTCCCTTGATTAACAAAAAAATGGCTGACTCAATGAGGAAAACGTATGGACGGTCTAAGATGAGTCTGTTCGTAAGATTTCGCGCGCAGAATATGCATATATTTCTCAATCATTCTAGGAATCTGCTTGGGAACGTTGGACTGTGACACTTGCTGTTGAGACGATGAAACGAGGCATCGGTGACAAGAATGACGGATGATAAATGAAGCATAACTTCACATTGGTCTTGTTTAATACGACGGTTGAGCGTAGTGCTAATCGAGGGTGATTTTGATACGGACCTTGCCCCTTGCAATAGTTTTTCTAATGCTAAGGCATTTTGGAAGGTGATTCTTCTGGGTAGTGGCTCGAGGTACCAATTACGCAAAATCGTGAAATATGGTTTTGTTAGTAGTCAATACGTGAAATAATGTATTGAAAAAACTAAAATTCTTATTTTAAAATTATATACATTTTTTCAAGAGAAAATTTAAACCACGCTTTGTATACTTTAGTAAAAAAATACACTGATATATCCCGAGCGCCTTTAATGAAATTGAGAATAATCCTACTGAAAATGAATGTCTACATTATCCGAGTCAAAGTTGGTTTATATCGCATGATAGAATAGGAATAGAAAATTAGATTTGAAAGGAATAGAAGATTAGGTTAGGTATATAGCATAGAATCTCCTACCATTTAATTCTATGGTGGCAGAATTATTTGCGCAGCACGCCCCTTGAAGTGCTTCAAAAGTATCCGGATCTAGAATTCTGCACGGTTTGCAAGAAAAATGGATTTATGCAAAACACATACTTTTTTAATGTTGACACTCTCCTTTATGAAGAGGCCGCTGAGCACTCTGTCAGGTTACCGTTAAATATTTCTCTAGTTCTTCGATTAAACATCTTGCTAATTCGTATTTGTGACAGTCTTTTTTGAGCTGGTTGCAAAGTTTGTGACGCCAGCGGACAATATGTTGGCTGCCACACCTAATCGATTATCAAAACTTCTGAGATTTCTCCTTGCTAAAATCCAAGGGTATCCCAATAATTGCCAATGTGTCTCCTGTGAGAAACTGTGTGCGATCTGGACGGATAATATACTCCTGATGTGCGTGGTCTTTAACTAGTTCTCTAGCCCGAAATACTACGCAAGTGCATCCCAAATTTAACAAATCTCAATTCTGTGTTACCCATCCGACTCTTCGGCGAGTATTGATAGTAGTCCATTCTCGGTAAAGAATTCCACCTCCAGAAATTTCGGTAACCGCTATTTATTAGTAATAAAAGGAAGCTTATCACACTTTCCAGCTAGGCTGAAATAAGTTTGAAAGGAGAAATGTGGCAGCCAGTCTGGCATAACGACAGAAAGATGGAAGAGCAGTTCTATTTTTTGTGCGGCTACCCGTATTATGTGAGTAAATTTTCGCACTTACCACCCTCCATCAAAAGCGATCAAAAATGAACGGTTGGAGATATTTTATGGACTTTGAGGCTTCCGGAGCGTGAATGTTTATTAGGATATGGAAGCGTTGAGTGCATTTTATGATCAGCATATACATAGCGGCTCTGCGTAATACGATGCTTCACCGATTTGAGCTATTGAGACGTGGATACCCATCGCCCCATTTATGATGTGCTCAGTTAACGGCGGTAACTCCGGTTGCAGCGCGTGGACATTGTACATCCATGGATGTCCTTCTCCCATTAACGGTTAAACTGCCGGTAGGATGGTCGGTCATTGAGAATTTTGAGGATATACATGTTTTTTAAAGCAATTAAGGAGATCAGCTCGTTGATTAGATATCCAAAATGTTGACTCGGACAACCCGTGGTATTTTTTCTTGTGCCTGTACTACCAAAGTATACATAATTATATTGTGTTGAAGCAATACTGTTTACCAAAGTTTCTTTGAACTCATTTTCTCTGTCCATTCTCTTCCATTTAAAGCAGTCATGAACTAAGGCACAGAGATCACTATCTATATTCCCTGTAATAGAATGGGAGAAAACATTGAAAGCTTTACCAAACATCTGTGTATGATATATTTCTTTTGATATAATGGTGCAAATATTTGAGCATTTTCATCATATTTTACCCCCCCGCCACACGCCCTTGCGGCGGCTTGCGGGGTATTATGTAGATATTTGAGGCACCGCGAAAAGAAGTACACGAGTATAAACTGATAAACATACTTAAAACAAGTATAAAACAGTTTAAGCGTCGTTTACCATCATGGAAAAGAAATTCCTCACATTGGTTTGTACGTAACTGTCCCAAAAGTAGTGGCTTTACCACCAGTCCCTTCATAATCATACATATTATTTCTACTGCAGATATCGTTCAACACTAGGCTCATGTTATTCATTCTCCAACCATTCCTTTATATTTGTTTTGATTAAAAGTGTTCAGCAAAATGTGATGCAGCAATATGTATAGTACATTTTCTTTCGATTCGCCTTCTACATGTGACTCTTCGAACAAGCACTGTTCAATTACTTCGTCGGTCCTTTTCAACTAAATGTTTCTCACTTGCACTCAATGTGTAAGCATGGACATTTAAATCTGGCAAAGAAAAAAAATATCAAGAATTATACGTCATATTGGTGCATCAAAACACATTTTTCATCATTGCGAATGTTCATCTGGCTTATATTAGTTAGTCCATTGCTGATTATTTCCAATTCCATATGGTACAGGCTGTATTTTCTAGAAAGTTTATTCATCTACATCAACGCAATCCGCTGCGAGGGCGTGTGGCGTTGTGCGTTAGGACACCACCCGCGAAACAGAATGCAACCACATGCAAAATAAAACAAAAGCATACCAATTCACATGCACGCAAACGAATAGATTCATGAAACACGCATGTTATACTCATGAAAATGCATATACTAGCCACTAACATACCCCAGCGCACGCACCTACGAATGCATCAAATGCCTACGCAGCGTTTAATCTTTTCCTCGCTTATATTAACTCAGATGTCTTTAATATTTCTATGATTACTTTGATTTCTTTTTATAATGATTCCTGATCGTCCGAGCAAAGAACTAATTTTTGTATCTATCGGCACTGGAGTCTAACTTCCTTATCTTATCTTTGTGGTTTAACCTATCCAAAAATTGTAGGGCCATTATAATTATCTTTGTGTTTACATACTCGTGTGTTCTGAACCTTGCTATAATTCTAAGCCTCGCTTGCTCTCTTCGCGTCTCAAGTGGCTCCCTGCCGATAATTCCTCTGCAACGCTCGTCTTTTTATCGTAACAATTTTCAGAATTAGGCGGATTTTCTCTGAACTTTTATGTAATTCTTTTATCAACTCTTTCTCCCAAGGATCCCAAATACTTGTGGCGTATTCCAGATGTGGCCTAACTAAAGCGAAATAACACCTCTCTTTAACTTTCTCATAACATTTCCCCACCACATATTTAATGAACCCGAGTTTATTTTAGGCGGATCCGTATATTCCCCTGATATGTGCTCCCCACGAAAGGCATGGTGTTGGGAATACCTCCAAACATTTTACTTGATCATCCGTAGCTAACACTGAAACCTCTTTTTCATTATTTCTTTGCTAAAAATAAGGGAGATAGATTCCAGGACAGATCGGTACAAATACTCATTCTTTCCCCGAACAATCAGAAATCATAATAGTAAGAAACCGAAGTCACTTTAGAAATATTGAATACATTGAATTTACAAGTCGGAGCAAAGTAAAACACTGCAAAGCTGTTAGGTATACTTTCAGGTGCATGTTTATGTAATATGCAGTTTGAGTGTTTGCATGTGTGGGGTGTAAGTGTTCATGCATGAATGTATGCCATGTTTTTTTTGTGGATGTATGATTTTGTGGTTATTGCATGCGGTTTTTTTTTCTTTTCTAAATTACGGGTGGTGTCCTAACACCCCCCGCCACACGCCCTTGCGGTGGCTTGCGGGGTATTAAGTAGGTGTAGATGTAGATGTACTACTCATCACTTATTTTTCCCCAAAATTTCACAACTGCTCATTTGCTTCAGTACTAATCCCCATTCCTTGCACCAATCCGATATTGCGTTTAAATCTGCAGATACAATCTCCTTCTTTGGTACATAACACCTCATGACACGTCCAAATTTTTGGTTTTGTGGCTACGCGGTTTAAAAATTCTATCCAGTGTATATTATAACTTTTTATGACATTAGACGCTTTATTTATCGAGGTTAAGTCTCATGGGGATCTGTTCCGGGAAACCCATTTGAAGAAGAAATAGAATTTTCGGACATCGATGGGCTGTAAAAAGAAATTAAAATATAGTGCTGCCACGCGCCCTTGAATCGAGTACCGGTCATTAAACTTAACATTCAAAACTAGGAGACTTAGAAGCGCGAAGAGGGAAACTCTTAGCAGCAGAATTTACTAACGTTAGCAAATAAATGGAGATTGCGACTAGGTTCTTTCCCCTTAGTCTCCAGAAATTTGAACAGTGACGGCGACCAACGGAGAGGGGGCAGTGCTCTCGACCAACCTAGAGGATCAAATGGCACGGGGGAGCGAGATACGGATTGGAGGGAAGAAGAGAAAACGAGGAAGACAGTGAGAGAGGAAATAGGCAGAGGGAAGAGGAAGAAGGAAGGAGTGAAATGGGGAGAGAGAGTGGTGGGCGCCCGGGAATAATCAGGGCCTGCCATAGGGACCAAGGTCCAAACCATCTCAATCTCCCCCTCCTCTTCCCTCGTCCTCCCGACGTTCTCCTCCTATTCTCCAACGTCACGCCTCCCCCTTCCCGAACCCCTCCCTTCCCGCCTACGGCCGGACCTTAGAGACCTCCTCCTCCTGCTGCCCGGAATCCCCACAAACCGTCGCCGCCCAGCCGCCACCCTCCGGGGGACCCGGCGCTGTTCCCCGTCCGGCACCGAGGGGGGGCGTAGGGATGGCCCGCGGGGGGCTGGAGAAGGGAGGTGAGGCTTTCGCCCTCCCAGGGGGTCTCCCGGAGGGAGGGAGAGCGGACGAGGAGGATGGCAAGAAGAGAGCGGGAGGTTGGGAGAGGCAAGTCCATTCCGACTTTTTTCTTTCCCCCTGCACAAGAGAGCACGCACGCATTTCGTTCATGCTCCTCCCGTGGATGGATCATGGGAGGTCGATGTCTTAATCATCGGCGACCGTTGTCTGCGATTCCGGTGCCTAAAGGTTTGGTCGCTCCGTCTTCGGTCGGTACTTTTTCGGTCGAAATTTTATGTCCGTTGGTCCGATTGGTCGCACTTCGTTATGGGATTTCATCGTCATCCACTCGGAATTCAAAATAATCGACGAGTTTGTGTTCGGGGGACGCGAAGGGATGACAGAGCTGAAAGTGTCTCAGAGAAGGGGTGGAAGAGGGTGATGATGACGTTTTTAACACTTCCAAGAAATGTGCGAGCGAAAGAAATGATAGCCTTATCTAATTGAGCGATGGCAAGACTAAGAGTTACATATTTAATAATTGTGTGCTTGCCAATTTTGAGATAATTGATGATAGTTTGTTCCATTTACGTGCAATACTCTGGTGTGAATCAGTAAATATAGTAGATTTCTGGTTTTCCTACTAAAGTATCTGAAATACGATTTTCCATGCAGGCCGCTGCGAGGGCGTGTGCCAGGGTATTATAGTTTACCAGCAATTAGAATAATTATGAATTGATTTTTCGTAAGTTATTTTTCGCACTTTGTAACCTAGTATTGCGCGAGGGAAAAATGATTCCTTACATCAATTAGTTCTGCTGTCAATTTCAATCATCGGTGTGGATTCACCAACTGTCGTTATACGTCCCTAATGCACTTAAAATGCGTTTTTTATTATTACTCTCCCAGTTATATTGGGTGATGGGAAAGTATGTTCAAACAGCTATCAGTGCTCCACATATTTGCCTAAATTTTCCTTTAGGAGCATATTCATTCAAGAGTTCCATCAGTTGCCTGCGCAGAATATCAGTGTTAGTCCATTTTTACGTAAAGTATATACATTTATGTATTTGCATGCATGTACGTAAGTTAAAAGGGTTTTTGCATAAACATATACGCTTCTGTGGCTCTGTAATCTAACACCCCACGTCACACGCTCTTGCGGCTGCTTCCGGGGTATTGTGTAGATTAAGTTGTAGTTATAAAAATTTATTAGTGTTCACCATTTTTTTGCGACTCAACATTGAGGAAAACTATATACTGGAAATTTCAACTCATATACGGAGTGAATTTGCAGAGGGGATTTTTGATAAACGTGGCATTCGGTCGTTTCTGGTAGCTTCCATATAGAATGTAAATTAATGCAGTGTAAATTGAAAATATCCTCCAGAATTCCAGTGCGTAGTTTCTCATTAATTAGTAAGTCGTTTTTCCATATATAACGCCGTTGTATTCTTTAATGCTTTAGGTCAGACTCGTTATCAAACAGATCCCTACTAATTTCAAGTTTTTTATCAATTACTATTTTCTGTATCCTACCTGTTAAGCTACGTTTTGGATGAACTCAAGCTACCCAACGCCCCAACGATAACTCTCTTGACTTTCCCAACCAAACACAACATGATGTGTACATTGCAATATGCTCCTTCTCAATTCCGCACACTTCCTTTCTCATTTTATTCCGTCCAACATCCATTTACGATTCCCACGCCTTCCTCGTTTGCCTAAAGTTATCCTCTCTGTCATAGTCTTCAACATCTACATCTACACATTACCTTGCAAGCCTCCGTATTGGTGTTTGGCGGGGGGTGTTAGGACACCACCCGTAAAACAGAAGAAAACCACATGCAAAACTAACAAATGCATGCCATTCACACCCACGGAGACGTATATACTCATTCAAAACCCATTGTACCTTACCTACATGCTATAAATATGCAAGAAACTAAGGTATACTAGCAACTAACATCCAATTGCTAATCAAAATACCCTGTATCTATCTTTCCTGCATCATTTAATTGCGGGGAGATATATATTTTGCCACTTCAATTGCTTCAGATTTACTATATTATGATTGTATCCATGAACACATGAAAATGAAATTTAAAATCTTCTTCCCCTGAGGATAGGTCTTCTCCGTAGCCCACATACGTCGAGTTCTTTCTTTATTACCTTGCTGGCGGCAGCACTACGTTCTTCTCTATTCCATGATAATTTCTTTAATTCGTACTATCCACTAGTTTTCATATTTGTCTTAATTTGTCTAACCCTTAACTTTCCTCTCTGGGAATCCCTTGGTGGTCTTCTTCCATTTTACACGATACGAATTTTACTCTGCCAAATTCAAGTTTTTTTCGTTCCTGAAGAATCCTCTGTATTATCTTATATTTTTCTGTATGCTGCTTATTTGTCTCTTTGCCTGTCAACAGGTTTTCACCAAAAGTCTCCAGTATCAAGTCTCAAAGGCGACCAACTTTTTGCTCCACTTTCTCACGGGCCTTCCTCATACAGATGATAAATGTTTTTTTTAAATTAATTTTGATTTAGAGCCGCTACGTTGGTGAATGACAGGAGGGAGCATAAAAACGCTGCCTATGAAGCACGTGGTGCTCATTTCAGATGGTTTTATTATAATTAGAACACTTTGAAAAATATTATTCAGGTCGGAGCCCCGTGCACCTGACTTCTCGTTCATCTTGGCAATCCAGATGAATTTTGGATACATTTTCTAGAAAAAAATCGCTTGGACTCTTCGAATAATTGGTACCACAGACATTCGAATGAAGTTTGCAAGAACATCATGACCTATTCGTATTCTTTAGCTTCTTTCGCAAAATCTAGCATCTGAAATCATCTATTTTCAGCATTGCAACCTGTTTCTAGTGTTGAAGCCACCGTAGGGTCATGCGGCAGGTGGTGTCAACTAAATGACCATTTATAAATAAATATTCACTTGTTTTGTAACAACGAATAGATATATGCGCTCACACACAAGCACACGCTCACCAACTCACATATGTGGCAATATAGAGTATGCAATCCTGGCTCATAGAACGTAAATCAATGAAAAATCAACTGATGTTTAAAACGGATACACGTTTAGAATGGACATTGAGGAGATGAAAAATTTGGAATGTGTTTTTTGATATAAAACTCCCATTTTTGTATTTCTGATCAATTCCATGTTATATATTTATGCCATAAGTCGTTATTAGAGCTGGCTATTTTGAATTGGTTTTTTTCATCGCAAGCTTTTGAAGCGTATCAGCACAAATTTCCATGGGGCACAGGCGTTAGAAAAGTTCGCGGATTAGCCTTAAGAAGTTTCATTTGAAGACTTGTAGGAACATTAAACGTGTAAGTAATCGAGAGGGGCGTTACTTTGCTTTAGTTAGACTGTAGTTACAGTACGTGGTATCTTAGATTCATTGGAGATAATGATAATCATAGATTCAAATAAGATTCTGGAAAAGTCTAGTAGTTTGGTTGAACGTTCCTGCGATGAGTTAGTAAGCGTAACGGGTATGCTGGAGTATTAAGACCCGGATCCTCTTGATTGTCGACGTGATACGGTAATGCAGAGAAAGGCGCTGGAGACATGAGTTTCCTGTCGAAACGGATGGGATTATAATGGCACCAAATTATATCGGTAGATTCGAACACCGGAATAAAATAAGTGAGATAAGTACCGTCACAGACAGATTCAAAGTACTCACTCTTCCCTCGCATGATACGCAAACATAACAGCATCGTACTCAAGAGCCCGAAAATATCAAGTTAAATTGAATATATTATAATTTGATAAATTGGTCCGGTGTTAAAATTATTGCCTGTGGTACATCGGGATTTATGTGCGCGAGTGTTTCATGTGAGTTAACATGTATACAAGTGCATGTAAGGCTGATGCTCTGACACACCCCACCACACGCCCTTGCTAGTAATTATGTATGTAAAGGCTACTTAACATTTGAAATCAATCTTATTAAAATAAAAAGTTTATTTTTAACGTCAAGTTTTTTTAATGTATTGAAAATATCTATAAGTGTAATATTTTTGAAATCTAAAAAAATTTATAGCGTTTATCAAATGAAAAAAGAATGCCTTATTAATTTTCAAGAGAGTATTTCGAATGTCTAAATGTCTTTGAAACTATTATACGATAAATGTGCATTAAATGGATCAGATGGTTGACCTATTATATGTTCCAAAAATACAATTAAAATAAGTGAAAATATTGATTTATTTCAGAGAAAATATTTGGAACATTAAATATTTATTTGAAATAAAACCCTGACTAGAATGCAACAATATATTAAAGAATATTTAGTGATTTTTTTGTGATTGACGCTACATTTTTATTGTCAAAATGTTATTTAAAACGTAGAACACCGAAATAAGGAAGGGTGTCACCAAATCATTGCGGTGCGAACATAATTCTGTAGAACAGACAATCATCTCACCATCGCCACATGGTCCCCACTATGAGCGTGCTCACGCTTCGCTTTTCTTCCGCTTCCTTATCAACACGCAGATTCAAATGTTCACTCTCGTCCGTCAATATTGCCCGAGAGATAAAGGTTCGAATTTAGATAGGCGATATAAATAATGCTCGCAAATATTATCTCCATATTGATTTCCGGATAGAGGCGAGCTCCCAAAACATATTTATTTTGACTGCCCTCGTGGCATATATATTGACAAAGTGTCCTCGTGCCCTCTGATCTTATCAAAATAATCCCAGCATCGATAGAAATCGATGTAATCCGAAATCTGGGGGAAAAATATTTCCCACCCATTGCGTCAAGGAAATAAAATATTGAACATCATGCATCGTTATTGTAGAGGCGGATGTAAACTGATCCGTCACCGGCAAAAAAAAACTTGGGAGTAGGTTGGCGGGGAGGCCGAGGCTGTAATGAGTACGTAGAATGAAGATAATCCACCCCGTCATTGCCGAGTACCTATTAGGCTATGAAACATTGCCATAGACTTCACTAATTTCCGTGTCCAACCAATTTCCGCTTCGGTATTGGTCACAAGCTCATCCCTCACTCATCCCTAATCATCTTGACTCCCTCCCACACCACCCAAACAGGACACATTGCCCAAAGTAATGCGACTTTCCCCATAGGCACCCACCCCTGTCCAACTACCCCCAATCTCACCCATCCTCTCGCACTCCCTCCGCTGCCTCCTGCATCCCGCCCCTAAAATCCACCCTCCCACTCCCCCCGGCGGCCGTTTTCACATGCTCCCAAAACCCCTCCCCTCACTCTCTCCCCCACCACCCTGCTACCGCTGTCCGTTTTCGCCCGTCCCCCTGGGGGCATCCGTCCCCCCCACACCACGCTCCCTTCCCTCGACCCTTCTCCCCACACCACTCTGACCCCCTCCCCCTGCCCTGCCCCCTTCCCTGCCCCCGATCCCTCTCCCGCCCACGTTTTTGAATGATGACTCCTGGAACAATGACAAATATGTGTCGGCGAATGAAGCCCTACTCTCCTGAAGGGGGTTGCGATGGGGAGGGCGGAGGGCACGAGGCATCCAGTGTGAGGCGGGGGTGGGAGCGGGGCGAGGGAGGGATGTGTCCGGGGTGTGCGAAGCGAGGGGATGAGGAGGGGGCGGTTGTGGTTTTCCGGGTCCTCGGGGAAGGGTCCTGCGGATCGGAGGCTGGAGGGGACGGGTGGGGGGGGAAGGGCGGGAGAGATGAGGAGGCGGCGTTGGGGATCGCGTGTGCGTGAGTGCGGGATATGAGGGGGGAGGAAGGGGGTTTGGGGACGGAGCAAATTTCAAGAGTAGATAGGTGTTTATACGGGAAGTAGTGTAAGTCAATTCACTGCGGGGCTCCTCGTCTCGGGGCGGGAGATCGCTTCTTGCTAATTAGCCCGAGCGATTTACTTTTCCGCTTTCCTTGACTGATGATGGAAACGGAGCACCTTACTTTTTTTCTCCGCCGGCATCCGGCCTTCCATGAATACGACCTTAAAAATATATTCCATAAATCAGCCGTGAGCCTTGAACGCTTTCCTATTGCACTTTTTCTCATAAAACCACTTCCCCAAGATAAAAAAGCTCCAGTAATGCCAATTATTGGTGCCATGTACAAGTAGCAAGCTAAACCTCTTTATCTCCTACAGTGCCCATTTCAGATTTCATTAATTCATGCCTTACTATATTCTTCATAATCCATTCTGCAATTTTGCTAACTCGCCCTGTAACCTCCATGTACGGTAGTTCTTCATTCATAATTCCCTCAGTTCTATTTATTTCGTTCAGCGCCAGCGTAATCGCATCTTCACTTCGCAGTACTTTGTACGTAATGTTTATCTCTTCATTCTAGTTCTCCAGTGAACAATTTTACCCTTAAATTTAGGATCCTTCCTAATCGTCCTGTAACAATTCTATCATCTGCTAATTAACTATGTATTATTTATGCGAAATAATATTGGTCCATACAATTGTGTCTCCATCCCTCACCCTTCTCAAAATGTGGTAGCCTCTGATCTCTAAATCTAGGTAAATCATACATATTCTATGGGTATAGTGAAGCGGAAACGTTACGAAAGATTCCAAGCAAGGGAAACATTCATGGAGAGCTATTTCTGTTTGTGAACTCTCTTGGTTTCAAATTTTAAAACCTAGACTAATGTAGCTATCTAGCTAGGGATATCGTACAAGTGAAGATCATAGTATTCCTTTTCCATACAATTTTGACTTTGTTGATCCACTTACATACGCTGTGTATCTTAAAAAGCAGCCATATATGAAGTGTGTACTTATATAATCTTAGTTTTATCTGCTCCTTAAAACTTTTGAGTTTTATTACGAGTTTTGCTATTTTTTCAGTTTTCCCTTTTATCAGCCAAAGTTGTTTGCCTCACGCAGACATACCTTTACTTACCGATGTTGAATTCTGTTCAACGCCTTATTAATTTTATAATAGGCTTGAAAATAAAATTTACAACGATAACGCTACTGAGAATGAAAAATACGACTATCCAGCTCTATATTTGGGTATGTAAGCCACCAGGTTGCCTTCTAAAAAGTATTGAGAATATTCTTGATTTTAACAGGTTTGAAAATTTCCGCTGTGCTTATTCCCTCAGTGAAATAGCAGATTGGAGTTCAAAACGGCCTTCAGGAAAAGCGTCATGGTTAATGCCCGCCTTTTTCATATTATCTCCTTGCTAAGTTAAACGAACCAAACTGTTCATTTTAATTCGACAATTTCTCTTTGGCTAATAGTTGGGAGTTAATAATTAACGGTTTTGGGCAAGTTGATGATGGGTGATTCAGTACTTTGCAAGCAACTTTATCGTGTACCTACTCAAATAAAATTAACCTTGTGAGTATTCCAATTATCCTGGTGATATAAAAAAATTCAGCGGAATAAATTCATTTCAACTCATTCGAAATTGGGTTCACTTTATTAACAAAACCTTGAATCCGCAGCGTTTTTGTTTTATTTGGATCCCAATTTGGTATTCGGAATCGTCGGTGTGGCTGCAAAAATAAAAAAAAATATGCAGCATCCAAATATCGTACACTGAGTAAATAATTTGGGCGAAAGTTAAGTTTTGCATTTAATTTTGCGTTTATATCAAATGAGTTTTAGGGTTTAGAAAATATCATGATAGCTCAACACAATGAAGTAGTGTCATTTGGTATTCTCAATTCGTAAATTGAATATTTTCGGAGGTATCCCACGAATCTCACGTGTTTCATTTAAAATTAAAATTCGATTATTTTGCTTGAAAAACCTGTTTCCATGAATACTCCGAATCAACATTCATTATTTCAAAAAGATTCGTAGACCCGAGAATGTGCAAATTGAAAAAAGAATTAGGTATATACTTACTCATTCATAAGAAAATCTCTATTTATAATTATACTTTCATTAAAATGTATCATATCGTGCAATGACATCAAAAAATGCTTGGGAAAAACAAATACTCACTTTCAATCACCTCTGCTCGGGAATCATTTCTACGCCATTTTTTTCTGCATTCCCCAACTCCCGAACAAACGTTACGTTTGTCTGACGGGAGGCGGGTCTGTTTGCAGGGATGGGTGGGTGCCGGAGGATTTCTGAGCCTGGCGCTGAGGCATAAGAAAATGATGTATAAGAGGAGAAGAAGGGGAGGTGGTATGGCAAGCGAGATAAATGTCCCATGGGCTCGGGTTGCTAGCGGCGCCGGATGAATCCAGCGATATGGTTTTTGGGGAGGAGAGAGAAGATCGGAGTGGGTGGAGGGGTAGAGGAAGCCGCGCTCTCGTCGCAAAGACTCTCCTCCGTCGGAGGACGGTGGCATAGTCCCTGCTGTGTTGGTGATACCTAGGGGTGGTATGATACGGGTGGTAGGGGGAGGTCGTATGTGATTGGGATGTTAATGCGCACACGCGCGCTCACAAACAAACATTATTATTATAATTGGTAGTCTACCGTTTTAGGTAAGACTTGGATGGACACAAACTGAACAACGGTACAAAGATATACTCGCATTTCTTTGCATTTCCAAAGGAAACACAACCTGACATCAGACACTACAATAAACGCTTCATCAGTTCCAAATGTTTCCTTCCTCCCTTCATACCGTCAGGCGTCCCTATCCTAATTCCACTTTTTCCTCGTTTGACTAACGTTCTTCCCTGTATCTCAGGCTTTAAAATCCAATCGCCAATCAAAACTCTTCTTATCAGCTTTTCCTGCCTCTGGATTTATCCGAACAATCTTTTCTCCTCCCCCACCATGCTTAGCCCATCATCGTTTGTTTTACTTACAGTGCACTTCGCCTTTCCCACCCTTTTTCAGACCCACCTCTCAAAAGTCTCCAATCTATGCTTATCAATTTGCTTTGCAGCACCTGCCCGCGCCGTACAAAATCACGCACCATATCACAGACTTGACTAGCCTTTGGTTAACGTCCTTTCTCAAGTCCCTGTCATAAATTCCCTCTTCCTTGTGAAAGTGTTTTTGACTTACACAATTGTTCTTCTAATGCCCAATCTACTTTGACCATTTTGGTCCATAACACTTCCGATATAGGTAAAATGTTCCACCTGCTCTTATTTTAACCTTCTTTTTCGGTACTATGTAAGCTCTAACCTTACCTATTAAACCGACTTTTGGGTTAATAACTGCGGTGGTTATTTTTTTTGTTTGCATTGACTCTCTTCCCAATCCCATAACACTGATTTTCTAAGGTGTTCAGCAATGCTCACAACTTCGATGAATGGCAAGCTAAAGCCTCATCATCCGCTAACCTAACGGGTTCTATGAATAGTCCATAGACTTTCATTCTTATTTCCAGTTTTTCTCATGTCTCTATATCCATTTACTCTCGCTTATACGTTGAAGACACTTGTGATAATTGACCTCCTCTCTTACCCTTCTTCCTAACACTGTCCATTCCGACTCTTCGTCCGCTACTCGCACCCAAATTGTCTGAAATATGTACAGGTTGCGGATTATCCCTGCAATGTACTCATTTATTGGCAAATAATTCATTAGCTCTACCCAATTTACTCTATTTAACACCTCCTTGGGATCTACGAAACGGACCAATACATCTCTATTGTATTCTATGATCCTTTGTTATAGTAATGTCATTACTACTGTGGCATTACGCGTGCGTCTCCCTTTTCTGAACCCATGCTGATCATCCCATTAGTCCATAAAAAATTCTTCCTCCCGCATTTTCCTTAGGTGTTAAGTAGTTCCGCGAGAATGATATAAATTCCTATAGCCTTATTTGTTTTGATTCCCTTAACGCCCTTTCTATCTCACCAATATTTTTCAAGTAGGCCTAAAATTCTAAATCTCTTTCTACTTACCTCACATTCTCACACAATGTCTTAACCTTGCTGGCCATATAATTTTTATCAAATAATTCTTCTATGTATTCTTTTTAGCTCTTTTGAAACTTTCTTAAGTTAATAGTTTTCCTGATACATCGTTGATAGTTCGCCCGGGTTACATGTATGAGCACATATATGTATATAAATTTGTAATATATGTGTGTATATATATGTATATATATATATGTTTATATATATATATATATATATATATATATATATATATATATATATATATATGGCGGGTCTTGGATAGTCCAGGGGGGAGAGCGTTCGACTACTGACTGGAGGGTCCCGAGTTCGATTCCCTGGCAAGGCACTCTGGGCACCTTCAGCTCCACCCAAGCTATGTGATTTTTCGGGTACCAGATCTTCCTGGGAAACCATAACCGGCACAGAGAAAGGAACTGGCCCCCTACCCTGATGTGTGAATATCACACGCCGTATAGTGCTTATTACTGGGTGAACTCTACCATAACCTACCAAAAACCAACCTCCGGGTTGATTACTGTGTTTATGGCTTATGGTTATATATATGTTAAATATATATGGTTTATGGTTTACATATATATATATATATATATATATATATATATATATATATATATAAATATGCATATATATGTGTATATATGTATATATATATAGATATATATATATAGATATGCATATATATATATGTGTATATATGTATATATATATATAATATATATATGTATATATATATTTATAATATGCAGAAATTTATTTTAACAATGCATCTATATAAAATATGTAACTCCACATAAGATTATGAAATAAGTGATGCCCTTTGAATTAACTGTAATGGGTTTTACCTCTGTCACTGTTTGAATCTTAAATGAAGCATAGGTTCTACTTATTTTTGGATTCAAACAAGAAAATCAACCATTAACTTAATGCTTTCTAAAATATGCATTTATTTTGTGCCAGAAATTGATTCTTGATCCGAAGTAAGGTATTCTGGATCAAGAATCGACATATTCGATGTTTTCAGGCTTAACTTTGTGGAAATCCATTATCACTGAAGTAAAAATACCAATCTATCTTTCCACTACATTTTCATTCTAACTTAAAATTAATTAGTTTTACTGACCTCGCGGTTTAATAAAAAAATAAACTAATTTTACCAAATAAAAATTTGGTGGAAAGATACATGGCCATTTTTACTTTAGTGAACGATCGAGAGCGTTTTGCAAATGTGGGGAAATTTTTGTTAAGGTTTTTTGGAGCATTGATAGAAATGGAGAATATTGTGACGTTTATATTTCTATTCATTATATTGCGAGTAATGATATAAGTAATTGCGAGTAATAATATATAATCAAATACGTGCAAAGGAAAAAAGTGAAGCATCTTTAGAGAATATCCGTAGCGGTAAGTGAAAAAAATCTTTCATAATATCAACCGTTGGCGTCCTTCTTTTTCACAAACCAGCTCCGGCGTTTCGTTTATATAGCCTCAATTGCAGAAAAAAACGCAAGCGATAGTAATTCCCGAAGAGTTAGTAGAGCGTAATATTCTACTTATAAAGTCACGAAGTTGACGAAGCAATCCCTAGCACCGATGCTCACCGTCCCAAAACACACAAAAAAAGGACGTCATTCTCTCTCACGGAGAGCGGAGCAATGCGCCCGCTTAAGTAATTTGCTAATCTGATAGAAACAGCCGTAATCGGGCGTGATTCGACCCCGCGACCTCTCTTTTGCCGAGCCTCTATAAACTTGTAAAATGGGAGCAAGGGAGATTACTACTGGCTCCTCTCTCTCTCTCTGTGACGAAGCCGGCCGACAGTGTCGTAGGGGGATGATGTGAACGGCTCTGAGGGTGGGCTGGGGAGGATTTGAGGGGGGAAGAGGGCGGAGGAGGGTGGAGAAGGGGAAACGGACGGAAGGACGAGGGGATGAGGAGAGAGGACGGAAGAGAGAGAGAGAGAGCGAGCGGGCGCATAGTCCTACCTAGCGGGTTGCCTCCGGATTGATAGGTGGGAAACAGTAGATGATGGGAGTAGGAGATTCACCATGCGGGTTGAATCGGGAGAGGGGAATGGGCGGGAGGGGAGCGACGTGGAGATTGAGCGGCTAAACGCGGGCGAGGGAGAGACGACGCGATGTGCGGCTGGAGTTGGGTGGTACAGGGGTGGCGGATCGGGGGAGATGAGGGGTAAAGAGACGGCGTAGCAAGGATTTTATGGAGTCCATAGCGTGGCCGTTGGGGACGAGGGGGGGTGAGTGGTGAGAGGAGCGATGTTGGTGTTGTGTGTGGGAAAGGGAGGCGCGGTTTGCGAAGGTAATGGGGTGAGTCTCTCTCTCTCCGTATCCTCGTCGGCGCAAGAAGTGTTGGTTCGGTTTGGGGACGGGGGTGGGAGTGGTCAGCGGGGTGGAAGGCACGGGAGGGGGGAGTTGGAGGCGTAGATGGCGTCCGTTATAAATGATATGGTTATGGCCCACCGACTCAACCACCCCTCTCCCTCTCCCCACTCCCACCTCACAACCACCCCACCCACCCCCACCTCTTCCCCATCACCAGATCCTCCACCAAACCTCCCCTTTCCACCCTCCCCACCGCGCCTCACCCCTCCTTCTCCCCCTCTCACCCGCCTTTAGCGCTCGCAATCAATCCGCACGGCCTGCCCCCCGGAAAATTTTGCGTAATGGACCTCTCGGGATGGGTTTGTTGCTCGGCTGCTTAACCCCTACCTTCCCACCCACGCCTGCCCACTGCTCTCTCGCCCCCTCCCGTCCCACCCATCTCCAACCCCACCTTGCTCGCTTTCCCATTTCTCTTCTGTCTGTCCCACCTCCATTCTCATCTTTCTGCCTCTCTCCTCGTACCCCGACCCCCTGTCCACACTTTCTCCCCATTTCCCTTCCCCCCCATCCAAGCTTCAATCCTTAAACAATTCCCCCACTCCCAAGAGTCGCGTCTTTTTTCTCTTTCCGCACTCTCTTTCTTTCTCCCTCCACTCCCGCACCCATGATCTTCTTCCCTCCCCCGCACCCTCCTACGCACTTGCTCGCCACCCCTGGGCTGCGAGGGCTCGAGGCCATTTCTGGGTGCGTTCCGCCTTCTCTTTCTTCCTCTCTTTCAAACTCCCGCGCTCGCGCTCTCCCTATTTCTCCCCTAGACCACCACCTCGACCTATTCAAATCGCGTTCTGTTCACCACAGTTGTATGTAAATGGATTTGGCGGCAAAAGTATGCGTTTTGTCCAAGAGAGGTCCGATTGCCTTCTTTCGCGTCGAGCTCGCTGTTCTTTTCCATGGAGTGAAAACGCGAGGAAATGCTCCTCGCTCTCGTCGCGGAGTCCGAGGTTGTTCTGCATTGGGGCTCTTAAGCTCTGAATGAAAAATTATGTGTATTATAGCTAGAAATCAGCCATTTTAATTATTTATGAAACCGTTGACGCCATGATTCTACGCCATAAAATATCAAGTAATTCTTTCGTTTACCTTCCCTGGTAAAAGAAACGTATATTTTCATTTAGAAAGGACTTTGATAAGCAAGGTGTGAATAAAACGGCTTTTATTTTTTGTGATTGGTGGGCAATTACTTACGAATGTACCCAGCATCTATTTTTATTCTTTCCTCCTTTTGGTTAGTCATCGAATGATAGATTTCGTACCATTCGAATGGATTCTCCTTCATTTTTGTATCATCGACTGCATTGTTTATGAATAAAATAGATTTCAAAAAAGTATCTCACAAGCCTGTGCGTAACAGAGTACAAAATATTAAACATTGGCACAGGAACTAACCAGCGATGATCCACGTTCGTGGAGCAGAGAGTAAGTACAAATGAGTTTTGTCAAGAAATGTATCTCTGCCCATTTCAATTTATTCAGAATTTCGAAATTTCTTGAAGAGAAGTTGTAATAATTGCTGATTATTTGTCTTGGATCTTTTAACAATTTCGGAAATTTAACGATTTTGTTCGTGATTCGTGGGAACACACGCAGTGGGGGTCTGCATTATCAATTACAAGTATCCTCTTTCAAAAGTACTTATACAGGGTTCGTCCGGAAAATAAGTGTACTGAGCTCAGGAAAAAAAATTTATTACACTTTTACATATCTTAAGCTAATATTCCTCAAAATAGGACCCTTGTGAGTCGATACACTTGTTCCAGCGGCGTTCCCATTCCTGGAACGCTCCCGCGAAGGCATCATCGGGAACCTCTCGAAGACACGTCGTCACGGCCTCTTTGACGGCGTCCAAAGTCCCGTATCGCGTTCCTTTCAAACTCCTCTTTATCTTCGGGAGCAGAAAGAAGTCTCTAAAAAATGTGGATCATTTTTGCAGTGATCCGCAAGTTTGTCGCGATTTCCAAACGATTGAGTCTTTGATCATCACTGAGCACTTTCGGCACCAACTTTGCACAAATTTTTCGCATCTGTAATTGCTCCCTAATAATCTCGTGCACTATTGTTTTTGGCACATTACACTGCTCTGCTATCATCCGAACACTAAGACGACGATCAGAGTTCAGTATATCGCGAACTTTTCGCACATTTTCGTCGGTGAGTGTCGTTGATGGGCGTCCAGGCCGTGGTTCGTCGTCGACCTCTTCTCTGCCCTCCACGAACATCTTGTGCCACCGAAAGATCATGTTTCTGGACATGACTGACTCCCCGTAAGCCTGGTTAATCATACCGACAGTTTCGGTAGACGATTTCCCAAGCTTTACCGCAAATTTGATGGAATAACGCTGCTCCAAAAACTTCGGCATCGCGTTCCGTGACGTGGGTCGAGCGTGGAGGTTCGCGTTAACAGAGCTCCTCACTACACCACAGCTCAGAGCCGACTGCCTTTTTCAGCGCCGCTTGCCAACATACCCCCCTCCAATCGCAGCCCGTCAGAGCGGTGCTGGGCGCGCCTGGAGCGGCGGGAAAAAATCAGTACACTTATTTTCCGGACGAACCCTGTATGTTTTTAAATGATAGCTACATCATTTTACCCTACTGGTAGTATATATTAATTAATATATATTTACAGAATACAATTACGAAACCACGTAACCAATGGGAAGAGGCTATATTTTATTCTTATTGAAATCATTGATAAAAGAATTACGATAATGCATTTAATGAGGATTGGCGTTATAATGGTAAAGCGTTCATGATTTGTTCATGTCAAATGTTTAATTAATGTCAATTATTGCTTAAAGATTGTTTTTAAATGGAAGTACCGCAAGATTGGAGAAAGTCATATGTTAGTTATAATAGATATTCAAGTTTTTTGATCTAACCGTTGCTAAAATTTTGCATAAACATTTTGCCACTGCAATACTGCAAGGTAGGTGTATTAAAATTAAAAAAAAATAAGGATATATTTAGCATTTTTAATTCGAAGAAACAAACCTTATTTATTTTGCTGTAGAAGGTTATTCATTCTAATTTGGTCATGATTTTAGTGTTATAAGAATATGAAATGCATATTATTATTCATAAATTTAAAATTTGACACATATAGGTGTTCAATTAAATGGGATATCCATTCCAGCATAGCATCGCTCGTATCACGAATTTTCAAAGTTTGGCAAGTGTGTTACATCCCTTAAAATGAAAGAAAATACAATGGTAAACAATGTGTGCAATTATATTTTTAAACCCACCCATGAATGGGGAATATTTAAATAATATCATTGTTTTTTATGCTAATAGTGTTTTGGAGCGGTAAAAGTTTTAATAAATTAATACATACCGACTTTGAGGCTGATTTGAGAATATTAAATAATAAATGAGAATATACACACATAAAAAATTATTCTTCCCCAAAAATCTCTACCCTTTTGAAAGGAAAGCATAATCTAGAAGGAACTCTTTCAAAAGTGAACCTTAATCGTAAAATTTTCCTGCTGGTCAAATTGTATTTCGGGCTAAATTTATGAATTTTCACGTTAAGAAAATTTTTCACATATCACAGGAATATACTTATGTATACGAGTTTTATTATACACCATATGTAAATATTTTCACAAAAACATATTCAGTCAAGGTTTATTGGCTTATTTTACGATTATATTTTGATATTTTTAAATAAAATTTTAAATTTCTTCCAACTCAGTTATTCCTATCATTTGTTCGACAGTTCTATTAACATTTTCAAGCGGTTCAAATACCTCACTAGTTTACAGAAGTAAAGTGAACATATTTGGGAATTCTCGTTATGCAGCCTGTCTGTCAAAAGGATATTAAATGAAGACAAGTTAATTACCCACCTTCACAGGTTTTCCTGACATGATTGATAGGTTTAGTCAATGAAGGTTAAGAGTTGAGAAGATAATAACACTGGAAAGCGAGCTGGCAGCTCCACTGTGGGCATTTCAACGGCGAATGTGTTACTCAGTCGAGTCATAGCTCTCTCTCTCTCTACTTACCACTCATAAAATGCTCTCCTCATTTTCAATTGCATTTCATTGTCTACAATTTTGAATCTGTCACCTGCCGTGTGACAGTCTTTCAATCCAGGAAACGAACCAAGCGGAGGCATTTTTATGCAGATTTCTCGAGTTTAATTGTCCGACCAACTCCCTAATCGCGATATACTGAGTTCATAATCCGTCGCCTTAATCAGTTCAGTGTGGCATTCTAAATGGAGGCGGGGCACGAAATTTTGATACCATCGTCCTTATCGTCATTATCGAGCTGCCCCGCCAATAAATCAATGTACATATTCTCTCTCTTGGAAATCCTCTTTTTTCTCCCCGCGGGGTCACAACGCGATCAAACTTGTAAAACTTCCAGCCTCGGAATCGAATGAGTGATGAAGGAGAGTATTGACTGTTGCGCGTACAATTCGTTTGTCAGTTATCTTCATTAATCGAATTCCGGGCGACGTGTCCAATGGTAAATAATGGCGTAATGATGTCATTATCTTCCTCGGTCGTATTTGTCAGAAGGAATTGGACGTCAAGTCCTCCCTCCGTTTCTCCCTCTTCGCGCACCCCTGAACACCCGCGTCCCTCCGCTCCCTCCACATTTCCCTCTTCCTACCACACCAAAACCGCCGTCCATCTCCCTCAACCCCTATGTCACTCCCTAACTGTGATCAAACCCCCTATCCTGCTTTATTTGGATCAAACTTATCCGTATCACGCCGACATCCGTAACAATCTCTCGCTTTCCTCTTGACCAGGCTTTTTTGCCTTCCTTTTTTTATAAAAATATCTGATTATTTGAGTTTTAATATTTTCGTATGTTTACATAAAAATGGATAGGTTATACTGCGAAATTAAATAGGTGATGTGATGAGAACTAGTTACTGACACTACCATCGGTACATGTATTTGAAATAGTTATTCAATCGGAGGGAGCAGCTAAATCTTCAACTATTCAATTAATAAGATGTTAAAGCATTATCGACTGGCCTTGACGAGAATTTTCATCAGATTTAGGTTTGGAAACTCTTCACGAGGCTTTGTTGGAAACACGTCCTGGTGTATTCTTCACATTGAGAGATATTGACTCAGTAAGGTATCAGTTTTAATAAGCTGGTGATCACTTCATATTCCATTAATTCGCATCGTCCGTAAGCAGCAATTACAGATTCGTGTATTAAAAAGAAAACCTTCCATTCATAATATCATCATTGTTGGTATTCCATTGATGAGGGTAGATTTTGGATGGGCAACACCTAAACAATTGTACACTAATATATTTACTTACCTCTTTTTATATTCATTAAAATATGAGTAAATCAAAATATCGGCAGCCCTTACCGAGTTGCTTTGCTTTTGTGAATAACAATTTACATTTTATAAAATCAATAAATGAAAATCTGTAATATACTTATGCTTTTACCTTGGCATAAAATCACTTGATAATCAATTATCCAGCAATGGCGTGCGTCTAATATTTCGCTTCGGCCTCCATTTCGAGCCTGGTGGGAGGGAAATGCTTTCCCCAACCCGCACGGCTGAAATATTTTTCCATTTCGTTGTTTCTATTTCAACAATGACAAAGATTGTATTTCAAAATCAGGAATGTTCCCGTTTACATTATATTCAACTTTTGACTTTGAACCATTCGTATTTACTCATGAAAATGAGGTTTCTGCTATCATTAATTATGCAATTTTTAATTACTCTGCGAGTTTACTTGATATTGAATTCCGTAAATGGTATTTGCATTTTGCTGACTTCCTCCATAAAGATGCATATTATCGAGGGAACCTGAAGCCATCTTGATTTAACCTTAATATTTCTAGCTGCTGGAGGATTAAGTTTATAAGTTCTCAAAATAGCAATGCTTTTTATCTTTGAGAGTTATATCAAGATAAAAATTATTAACATTTTATTCTGTGGTTCATCCTGGAACCCTTGATTCTGCACCCTTCCTTTGTCAGCGTTATGCCTTGGTGGTATGCTAACGGTCTCAGACCCTTTCTCCACTGCCTCCACCCCATTCCCTCTCTCCCGCACCCTTCCTGTTTCCCCGCCCTCCCTCAAGACCCTTCAACTCCCGATTGCCTACGATGTGCTTTCCAATGTCCGTGATGTCGGTGGCGAGTGAATCGTTCGACTACTTTAATGGCTCGCGAAAAATAAAAATAAAAGAAAGATCGCACGGATGAAAACGTCATTCCGATAAGTTAATATCTCGGGGGCGGTCAGAAGTGTCCCGCATTCGGCGGGGGCGTGGAAGCGCGCTCCCCGAGTATCGCAGTGACCCTTCCCCACTCTCTCTCTCTCTCGGTCGTTGAAATAATAAAGATACGAAACGTCGGTGCGCTCCGCGGCGGCGGCCCTTGTAATCTTATCGTCTCGCCGACGTTATAACATTCGCTCTGTAACAGGGCTCAGATTGGCTCGAATTCGGTGGCGCACTGCATTATTTTTCCGCGTTGATTTGACACGTTATGCGCCCTGCATATGGTGCCGTTTTCCATGCGCAGATATTTCCCCGGTCCACCTGCCCTCGGTCATACTTTTCCACTCGCTAATTTCTCCCCCTGTGCTCCCTCTCTCTCTTTCCCCCTAGCGACGCTCGGGGCCGGTCGCTCCCGACTCGGAACAACCCCCTTAATCCCTCCTTCCCTCCCCGTCCTTCTCAAAAATCTCGTCCTATTTTCACTCGTCCTCACTCTTTTCCTCATTTATGCTTACCTCCCTACCCCTGTCTATCTCTCTCCCACACCAAGCCCCCCATCCCTGCCTCGTGCACCAAATCCTACCCTCTCGCTCCCCCTCCCACCGTAGGCGTGGCGAGGGGGCGGCAAAACACGAAAAAACAAGAGCGGGCCGGTGGGAGGTGTGAGGAGGCGGTGGTCGAAGGGTGGTTCGATGCTAGGGTTTGGGGGAGGACCCTGAGTTGGGTGAGTGGGACGGGGGGCAAACGCGTACAAATTACTGCGAAATATCTCCGCGGCCGTCACGCCACTAGACCCTCATTTGTCTCCCCGCAATGCGAGGGAGCAGGCAATCGCGCGTGCGGCGGCGCTGGTCTCGCCTGCCCTCCTCGCTCTCCACCCCCTTCCCACCCCTCACACCTCCCCCTGTCGCACCCCACCTCTCCGTCACCCACCCACCCAACCCCCCTCTCCAAAACACGCTCCGTCCCCCGCTCTTTGCATCTTCCTGTCCTGGCAGTTTTCGAGGTCGTCCTCGACCAATCACGTGGCCGAATATGGAGTCCTCCTTGCGGTTGGAACGTGAGCAATCGTGGAAAACTTTCTGGCGTCAGTTGAAAGTGGTCATGAATAAGGAAGTCCTATGCCTTTTTTGCGGTTTAAATACTCTCCTTGTGAGAATGAATCGAATTAACTCAAGTTCACGTTTCTAGACTGTCAAAGAAGTATAAATGCGTCTGTGTTCCCCAATTTTACGTCCTTTGAACATTCATACAAACCCGCTTATATTTTGATTTTAATTGAATGATGTGCGATCGATGTTTTTAAGCGGATAGAGACAAGGGTAATGGGCAATGGTGAAAAAAGAAAATGAGAAGACTCATGTAAGGAGAGATAAGAATTAATTAAGAGGGCACCCCTAGAGTAATTAAGATCTTAGAAAAGTCCAAAAGAAGAAGGCATAATTCAGGTTTGTTGGCCATTTGCCATGTTGTGAAATGTTTAGACTAAATCCACTAGAATGCGTCATTAAGCTTATTTTAGAGTTTGTGAACTCTGGTTGTGTAACTCTGTAGCTATGCAACGAATAGAAAAGATAGGGACATAAAAAGAGAGTGCTTTGGCTGTAATCTCCGTTTTCGATTACTTAGGTGAACTTATCGCCCGTTCACTTCCGTTGCTTTTCTGCCGTGGTCTTCTGATTCCCTCCAGGAACTATTTGATATGGTGAAAGTCCTGTGTCTTCGTACAGTTTTGCAGGCTACATCCATGGAAAACCTTCGGTAGAATGCCAAGTAATAAGTACAATTTAGCTGACCACAGATTCATCAATAGAGTTTCAGTTTTCCATAATTTTGTAGGTCGATACTAAGACTTTCAAAATGCAATATGGTCGAGACCTGTACTTAATAAGTTATCAGCTTTGAGATCTGTACTTTATAGTAATTCATGACCATCTAGGCATAAAAGATATTATTATCTCTTTCCTTGCTTAACTAGGTGATTTTATCCGCTAGTAGAGATATATTTTATCGTATAATGATATGCATGAAATGACTCAAGGGTAGACGATTGTTTCATTAAGTTACTGATCGATTTACCAATATATGGGATATTATGGGATGAACCGTATTTTAATTACGCAATTTTATAACATATAGTATGCATATTTTCACTTAACTAGAGGATCTAATAGAGGGATTAGTAAGAGGATCTGAGAAAGGAATTTTATTTCATGTCTTTCGTGTTCCATCTCTTCCTGGACTGTATATCCTAAAATCGAATTTCTGCACTCTTTGAAAATCAGACGAATTACAAAATAATGTAGTTATTATATGGGTAAAATATGTGAGGAAAGCAAAGTAAGGAATCATACCCAGCATCACAACATTTGAGGTCATCTAACGATCGGTCGACTTCTAATGATGTACCTAACCTGCTTGCATCCCTGGTGTTCGTTAATTTTGATGATGAGAAAAGTTTGGCTGTAGCTGAGAAAATAGCCAGCCAGCATGGGTTCATGATAGGATAAATGATTTTTCACTCGAACAATGAATTCCAATTGCAAGAAAAAAGGCAATGACATATCGAAGTAAGCCGTTATGTGCTTGAAAATTGCCAATCTTGCTCTGAACATTGAAATCCGTCACTTCGATATTTCCCCATTTCGGCTGGAGTATTCTACGTGTATAATCGCCACTCCCTCCATTGCTATTGCTCGGCCATTAATTCGTCGATTCGTACACAGTTTTATGCGCTGGAAGCTTATAAATGTACTTGTTTGGAGCAATCTTTGTATTTCAAATCTCGCAACTGCTAAGGCGAATTGGAAACTCATAGCAGTTTAGAAGTCTGTGTACGGGAAAGTAATATCGACGATTGAGTCTGATTGACCTGTGTTTAAATTATATAACATTTATAGGTAAAAACTGTAGAGAGGAATCATTATTATTTAAAATATGGAAATTAATCTAAATGTCACAATGGATTTTGAGACTGGCTCAAGTTATCAGTTAATGATATTATTCATTAGTAAGCATCTAGCTATTCTAACTAGAACATTAGTTCAATTGACCGATTTTTATAAAAAACACCTTAAGGGGAGTATTTTAGCAACAATAAATTTTCAGGATCAAGAATGCTATAAAAGTAAGGTGATTTTCCACTGGAAATTACGTTGTAAAACTCAATAATTGGTTCGGTCAATATAACTTAATCATAAACAGGGATCTTTTCAAACCTTTCGCAGACTCGTTTCGCAGTTACTACGATATTTTGGGCCGTGATTTAAAGAACAGGAACTGGACTCCTAAAAGTGGCGGGCTGGGAGGTCAGTCCTTGGACAAATTGAAGCCAAGCTATGCACTTGTAAAGGTTTCCCGTCTTTGAAAGAGAAATTTTGAGAGTATGATTATTTTCAATTTGATTTCGAAAGTAACTATGTGACTCCTACCTGAAACACATGCCCTTTCTTCCACAATTAGTTCTCTCCCTTCAATTTACATCACAATACTCAATTCAGTATGTAGAAACTCAATCAATAACTCAAGTTTCGCCTATAAGTGGTAGTATTTGATGTAGTATGACAAAAATCAAGGGACAGCGTGTTAATTTCAGCTGCCTTTGGAGATTCCATCACGAGATTTTTATCTTTATTTTGCCATTACTTGAGCAGAGAAGCAGTTTGAGTCGACCACAAATGATGTGTTATTAATTATGTGCTGATATTTTCAAATTATCTTTAATGTTTTCATACTAATTTTTAGACGAATGGCACTAAATCTCACCGAATCACTCGTGTTTGCTGCATTTAAGATCCCGATTGGTTAAACTGACATTACGTGCAAGTTAATGTGGGGAAATTCAAAATTCCTCTCGCCCAGTGCTAAAAGAGGGTGAGAGTGGCGAATTTACATCGATGAGAAACTTGATGAATTCAATGGCTTCATATCATCCCATCGATCAATTATTCAATGATCGATGGGAAATATTTCTCTCTAGTAAAATTTTATATTTTGATATTTTAAATATAGCCGCCATAGCCGTACTTGTTGAGTTTGACCAGAGGTGAGATCAGTGGCGAGTAATCTGTTCTGAAATCGAAAACCTCAAGTATTTGATTTGAGCGTTACGTACTCCTTCTTTTTTCCTAACTCTTGCATAATACTGTTAAATTGACCTAGTTTTACCTATTAGATATATAGAGGAAGAAACATTGTGACTAGATAGATAGATAAGAGAAATATTGAAGATAACGTGTGAGAAATGAAGAGGGCGAAATATTGTAAAATGGTTTCATTTAATATATTTTTATGATCTTTTGAAGTATCACCATCATTTTTATCAGAGACACAAAGAGAATTATTTATTGGCCATTATTTGACTTCAGGTCATTCGGAACAGGAGGGCATGAGAGTAAAATGCCCCTAGCTTCTATTGATTTAGGAAAGACTATCGTTAAACTTTGCTTTTTCGTGTTTCTTCCCCAGTGAGTAAAACATTCTTTCAAAAGAAGAACGTTAGTGCTGTCTTAATTAGGAGCAATTAAAGTTATACGTTGCACTGCGCAATACTTTGGTGTTACCAACCTGGCGCGTTGCAAAATCTCCCGTCCCGGATATGGATGGATTCACGTCGTTGCGAAATTGTTTCTCTCAAATTTCAGGAACATTTTGTATAAATAGAGTGATGAATGCAGTTGAAAGGTATAGGTTACGGAAAAAATGCATAAAAAACCAATGGACGTCGAGTCTCTGTTGTTTTTTAAATTTCATTTGAGATTTCATGCCTGATTTTTCCATCATTTTTTTATCGTTAATTTATTGACATTTCTCGTTATCTTTATCTTTGTCTGAACGAAAAAATCAAAATTTTGAAATGGTCTGCTTAAAATAACCTTTATCCAAAAAATGTTGCCTATTCAGGTAAATATTGAAAATATGCGATTTGCATCGCGCAATTCCCTCTGTGTTGAATGAAATGTTACCGCTGATGAATTTATTTGATGATTTAATCGATCTTCAAAAGATATCAAATAGTGACGCAGAATCAACGATTGGCCACACTTACGCTTGGCTTAGTCCTTTCAAATGAACCAGAGCACAGATGATTTCATTGTAGTCCACATGCTAACTTTTAGTTGTAATGTCTGTTACTTAATGAAACTTTTTTTGTGGTATGTAATTGTTCAAGCAAGCGTGAACTTTTTCATTAAATTATCAAATGAAGATCCGATAACGGGCAAGGATCTAACAAGAACGAATTCGGTCGTCACGGGTGTTTTCGAAATCCCCGTCACAACGTAAATGTGCATGTCCAATCATATGAAAACTGAAACGGTTGATTGTTGTGTATCAATTTTCACGTTTAAATTTGTCGCAGTATATTTTTAGTAAACTGCCTTTCGTCTAAACGTATCATTAGCGTTGTCCATCGCTGAATGATAGCTACTAATTTGTCGATTTGTAGCAACGTTTCTTTGACGATAACCACCACAATTTTTCAATTCTTTAGATTGACCATTTTAGTATTTTCCCCGTATTTATTTCGAATTATTTGTTCCTGAAATCTCTAAAAACCTTATTTAAAGCTTTGACATAACGTTCATTATCTTCGCAAAGATGTAGTTCGCATTATGAGATTGATTGTAACTCTACCGCTGCGGTATAATATTGCGGTCAGAGGTTATTTATTAATAAGACTCCTTAATTTATTTAGTACGTTCATAACTCCGGAAAATTGAAGTGAGTTCACCTGGTCATGAAAATCGTCATATGAAAACTTAGTATGTAACTTGGCACCGTAGACGATGGTGCAGCGTAGGTGCTCTGAAATGCACCCCATTCATTCGAAGAAGTTCTGGATATGGATAGTATTATAGTTATTATGACTAATGTGCCAATAAAATACTGGTGCCTATTACACGGCAAATCTGTCCAACGCGCACTCATTGGGGCTTCCATTATCCGAGTGTTGATTACCGTACCTGGCTGCCCAATTGCCCATTTTCCGAGTGTCTAATTCTCCGACCCGACCCATTGTTTCGTATCTTCCTCAGTTCAGCCCGCTCGGATAAAGGTACATGCTTCAGTGAAGCGCTTAATTCGTACCGAGTTTCTGTCGCATTATGCGTTACCATACGTACCGATTACAGATGATGTGATACACGGCGGTGAGGCGACGGAACACTGCTCGGTTGCAATTTTTTTTTTTACTATTACCCCAGGCTTCGAATATTTCAAAAACATTCGGGGCCAATCGGTGCAGATTTTTGACGCGCTGTCCCAAATGGATTACCGTGCGCAAACCTAACTCAAGAAATCTATTGTCACAATTTTTATTTCCTGCCGTCAAAGATCGTAAGAAAAAATAACAAGCACGCCGTGAGAACAAGGACACCCTTGGATCGAAGGTGAATTATTTTTAAAAGAATCCTGCCCGTCCATCCTATCTCATCTTTCAAGAGAGAGACAGAGATTTCTTTTTCCTGCCCCATTAAGCAAGATTGCGACGGAAACGTTTATCCAAAATCAACAACCGTCGTGGACTTGAGCTTAAAAGGCTTAGAAATAAAAACTTTTCGGTTTATTCCCTCTTTTCCTCCATTGTGCAAGCCTTCGACGATCCCTCCCCTCCTCCCTCTCAAATCCTACCCCCGGCCGCACCCCCTCACGTGCACAAACACTACCACCATCCCTTCCCCAACCCTCCTCCATCCCCCCTCGACGGACCCCCTCTGCTCTCGCCTTGTCCTTTTCTCGAGGCTGCTCTCCCACCCCTCGCTCCTGCCCCCGCCTCCCGCCCTCCTCCACCAATCCCTCTCCTCTCCACGGCATTAATGCCGATCCTGATTATTCCGGCGGTTTTTGTGCAAATAATAGCGATTTTTTTCTCCCTTCCTGTATCCCATCATTGCTCTATTCTCTTCTTTATTCATGGTCAACCCCCACCCGAAACCTGCCCCAAATTTTTGCACATAATTGTTTACATTTAAATAAAAAATAATGAGGGGATGAATGTTATGATTTTTTCCGCCGCATCCTTTTTTATTTTATTTATTCGCGTATCCCTGGAAATTGTGGAAGAGGGGAGTTGAGGGATTGGACGGAGGAGGGGAGGCGGCGAGATAAGGGAAGGGAGAGATCAAGGGAGATGAATGCTCTGGAGCTACCAACCACCCTGTGTGTGTGTGCACGAGCGCTCTTCTCTTTATGTATATTTCCAGTATATACATATATTTCCGGATTCAATCTACTTAATTGTGTCCGTCACTCGGGAGGATTGATTCGGCCTTTCGCCGTAGAAATTCCCGCAAGCGGCGACGGAGCTAAAGGGAGGGAGCGGGGATCAAAGAGACGCGGGAGGGGGGGTGGCGGCCCACCCACGGGCGCGCCCATCCCCGGGCTCCATCTCATCCCCACTGCCCACCCCCCCAAGTGGCGTTTTTGTCGGTGGGGAGACGCCGAGGAGAGGGACGACACCGGAGGCCCCGGAGGGGCGGGAGGGAGGAGAGGGATGCTCATGCGATGATCGGGGATTGCAATGAAATATTTTAGCGCGGACAATGAGAAGGAATCAAAGAGTGGAGAAGTGGCGGGGGGGTGGAGGATTTTCCGAAGGGGATGGTTTTTGGGTAGATTGGAGGGGAGAAAGTCGTTGTTTTCGTTTCCCCACTCTTGCTCCTCTCCTCCTTTTTATATCTCGATTTCTCGGGAAGAAAGAATCCCGAGTGGTATTGGGCCATCGTCAATTGATACGTCCGAGACCCCTCGATTCTCCTCATCCTTTGTCTCCCGCCTCTCTCCCTCTCCACCCGTTCGTCTCCACCCCTTCTCCCCCGTCTACATCGCGACTGATTGTTTTTTGTCTCTCAATATTTCTTTCTTTCGGAGCGGATTGTTTTAATGCCTTTTTTTGGGTTCCCCTCGAATTTACCCCCCCGCTCCGCTCCTCCCGAGTCCATTCCGTTTCTCCGCGATTCCCCCCCACTCCCCCACCAACAACCAGGGGCCAACGACTGCATGCATTGCTGAATGCCGGCCCCACGCATACGCTAATGCATCTGTCCTCATTGTTATAAACTTCCCTCCCTCCCAATTAATATGTTTCTCCTCCCAACGGAGTGGCAAGGAAGAAGCGGATGTGGAAGTGGATCACGGAGATACGGGCAGGGCTTAAATGGCGAAAATGCTTCCCGACCTCTGCGTCAGATTACTTTTCATTGTCTCTTTTGTCGAGTTATTTTTCTCGATCACCCCCTAGGCCAGTGGTCGCCAAACTGGGATGAGGAAAGGGTATATTCGCACTCGTTTTATACTTATTTTAATATCTCAAGTATAACAAAGAAATATAAATTAATCTTTACTACTCATACGCATCATCTGATATAGAGGTATCCGAAGCATTGAGGCGAGAGTCAAGGTAGTGAAAGGCTGTGCGAGGAACGGAGATCAATGTTTGCTGGGGAAGGAGAAATGAATCGGAAGCGATCACTGTTTATTTTTTTCTGAGACAAGGGATCGCAATCTGAAAGGCTTAGGGACCCAGCCACGGGCGAGAGTAGGAGGCCGTGAGTTATCAAACGGTCAAGGGGATATCCCTTGGAGGAATTGATGACGGAGGGGATTGGCGGAGGTAGTTGTGTGATGCGACCACCTGAGTCAATGCCTCCAACCCACCCCCACTTTTCATAGTGTCTGGGAGTGGGGTCGAGGGAGCTGGAAGCACACTCCTGGATTCGCCTCCTTCTTTGCACGATGACGGAGCAGTAAGCCGAGTCGGGATTTGGAGTGGATGGGACGGTGGGCATGGGGGAGTTACGAGGGAAAAGGTAGGGGTCAAAATGGATTTAAAATCCTCTCGATGGATGGAGATTGTGAAAGATAATGAAAGCGAATATACCCAACTCGATTCGAGGAAGCACTTAATTCATTCCAATTCCTTCGTGATGTTTATTTTTGCCAATCTTCAATCGGGCGTATTTATTTTTCTCTTTTCCTTCGTTGGCTTATTTATCGCCGCGGGCGCACAAAGTCTTTCCTTGGGTCTAAATTCGTCTCATTTGCAATTTGTCCGCGCGTTTGCCTCTAGTGTGTGCGAGCGTTTGTGTCCGCGTCTGCCTGCGCCCGTCAAATAGTGGTTTTTCTCACCTGTTTCTATTTTTTGCGCCACTTTTCTTTTGAGGGAATCATCATAAGCCTCTTATAGAATTTTCGTTAATTTATTTGTAGGTCTACTAGTTTTGTGGATTTCTAGTTTTTCCGTCATCCTCTTTGATATTTTCTCCATGCATTTTTAGCAAATTAATCGCCCGTAATTCCAACGCTGAATACCTAATATATTTTACAGGGTCATTAATCAAATTGTGTGTATCTTGGGCCCGGAAAAACGCTTACATAGAAGATATAATCTGATTTTTACACTCTGAAATTGTTGCATCAAGATATAATCTCTTGGTATCTCTTGCATGGGATCCTCATGGAGAAGGACCTATCAAAAAACTGGAAAAGGTACAAAGAAAGGCTGCCCAATATGTACTGGGGAAGAAGCATAGGAGAATGGAGAGTGTGTCTGACATACTGAAAACGCGGGGCTGGGAACTTCTACAAACTAGTAGGAAAGTAAGCAGACTTTGTGGAATGATCCTCATTCTGAAGAGGGAGAAAGCTTGGGCATATCTTAAGAAAGAGGCGGGGAACCCAAATTTTATAGGGAGAAATGACCACAAATTTAAGGTAAAATGCCGGGCACAAAAAACAAATTAAAAAAATTCTTTTCTAAATAAAACAATTATTGATTGGAACACCTTACCTGCAAAAATATTTGAGTCCTTTCCTAACAGAGTGCATACTTTTAAGAAAAGATGTAAGGAATATATGTAATAGTTTGATTGATGTGTGGTGTGAAATTATATGCAACAGCTTAATTTTTTTTAATTTATCTTTTTTTTCTTGCTGATTGATTGATGTTAATGAGATGGGGATTTTCTTGCTTTGTGAAAGAGATTTGTGTTTTGAAGTTTCCTTTGAGTGTACTTTAGTTTTACTGACTGATTTTACCTATTATCTTTGGTGATTATTTGGGACTTGTGTGCCACCTGACACTGTCTATCTGTCCATGTGGATTTATACTGATGACGACACATGGACATTTAAAATCTGATTCCCAGACAATATTTAAATGTTTAATGCTTCAATTATTATACTTAGATAAATATACGAGTGTGTTGTATGGAATGTGAATTCAAAGAGTGGTTTTGCTTCCAACAATGAAAATCCCTATTTTTATTTTTTATTTTTCTAATTACTCGAGGAAAGGATTTATAATTGAACTTGAATTAAATTACTAGGCTTTTCATGTGGAAAAGCCAAGTGGTTTTATTTCAAATTCAATATGAAGATTTTCCATCAAGTGACGCCAGAAACTATTTGATTTATATTTGTAAAAGAAAAAAGGTAAATACGAGTATATATAGGTTGCGGTAACATAGCTTCCTCTTTTAAATGTGTTTTGCTGTATAAAAAAGGAAGTTACACGGTGTGATGAAAAAAAGAGGACTGATTTTATAACTTGCTAACGGCTACAGCTTAATCGAACGTGTTGCCCTCAAAGCACATGTCTTGGCTGACGACACACATTTGCCAAAGTTTCTTCCAGCTCTCGAACCCTGAATGGTAAGCCGCTTTAGGGATCCTCTTCAGGTCCACCATACAATTAGGTTTAATGTCCGCAATAGAGTCAAATTGGTGCCCTTTCAAGGTTGATTTTAACTGTGGAAACAAAAAAAGGCTGATGGAGCCAGGTCTGTAGAGTAGGGTGGCTGCGGGAACACAGAAATTCCGGTTCTGGGGAAAACCTGTCTGGGGGAGTTCCTGTCACGATCAGTGCCGTGTGAGTCGGCGCGTTATCGTGGTGGAAACTCCATGCATTGTTTCTCCACGTGTCTGGCCTCTTTCGGCTCACTTCGACCCTCAGCCTCTTCATAGCCTTTAGTAGAAATCTTTGTTGACGATTTGATCTTGAGGGACGTATTGGTAATGAATCAGCCCTTGCCAATTGCAGAAATATACCAGCATGACCTTCACATTGGACCGGGGCATGCGAGATTTCTTTGGTCGCGGAGAATGAGGACCTCTCAACATCGTAACAAGAAATTTGTCTCAAAAACATAATCGTAAACCCAGGTTTCGTCACCAGTTGTGATGGTTTTAAGAAACTCTCGGTCGGCATTGGCTCGATCCTGGAGTTCCTGACAAATGCCCACACGTTTTTCTTTGTGTTCATCAGTCAGTACCCGCGGGACGAATTTTGATGCGACGCGCGTCATGTCCAAAATGTCTGTCATAATTGTCTGACAGAATCCAAAACTAATGTTCCCTTCCTCGGCTATCTCCCTAACAGTTAAACGGCGATTTTTCCGAACCAAATCGTGAACCAATTTGACATGGTTGGGGTCTGTCGAAGTGGCCCCGTTCGCGAATCTTCATCTGTCGAGGTTCTGCTCGATTTAAAAAAACTTTACCATGCAAAACACTACCTTCGACTCATAGCATCATTATAAAAGGCTTGCTGAATCATTACAAATGTCTCCGTAGCACTTTTGCCGAGTTTGAAACAAAGTTCCACGCACACACACGCTGTTCCTCTGGCTCCTTCATTGCTGCCGTTGCACGCGGCGACGAACGGGTTAAGACACGTACCGCTGCTGCTCTTGGCGTAAACAAACTCTCAACACCTCTCGTTTTAGTCTCAGATATATCGCTAGATGGCGCACTGTGTCTCGTTTCGCATACATGTTGTCATCATGACCAAGCCATCGTGACATCTTTCATACTTGTTGATAACCGGCGATTACAATCCAAATCATTTGATCATCCGCTCATTCCTCACCAAACCCCTCCCATTTTCACCGCGAACACTCCTCCAAAACCTCCTTCATACATACCGTATTTAGTCGATATTTAGTCAGCCAATATTTTTGGAATATCAAAGTTTCATTTCCATTAAATAATGTGGGTAGGGTTTACTTTTATACCTGCTATTTCTATTGACTTTGGCTCAAGTTAATGTTTTCCTTCCGGAAATCGGATGCCTTTTAATCTCTTCATGTCTCGTGTCATCTTCCGAGCACATTCTGCTATCATATAAATCTAGTACTTCTTGAATTAATTCTCTGTAAACATTCAATGTAAAGTATTTCTTCCCATTCCCTTTATCGAGTGCAGTCACTTTTGTTGAATTGTTGAAGTTGAATTTTCCCACTGTCCTTTTCTCTCTTTATTTCACTGAACTATCCATGGGCATGGATAGCTACAGTTTTTTTAAAAATTTCAAATCATTAAACCTTCATTTTTACACTTGCACCCTTCTTTAACGCTTAACGCTTCTTCCTGATCTACAAATATATTGAACAGGTATGGTGACGTCATTCATTCTTGTATTACACCAAACCATTCCATTCTAACGGTCACTCAAAGTTTCTTTCATTTTTAGAATTGGCCGTGCAAATAAAGATTCTGTCTCAACATTCATCTCGAATTCACAAAGTTAAAGTGAATAGAGATGATCGATTTAGCCTCTGCTAATAATCTTGTGTTGCACTCATGAAATATGTTCAGATTGTAACTTCCGTATTTATTGAGTCTATGATTTACCGAACACTTTTCCCAGTCATACTAAAGATTAAGGACTCCATAATTGCTGAATTCCATCTGAACTCCTCTCTCTTTAGATAATTTATGTAATTGAATGATTATAATTTACTTCAATTCATCTGGGACAATAAGTTTCTGATTCTATTTTTAAAAATTAGCACACAATAGTAATAATTTACTTTCCCTTACATTGGAATATTTCGTAAAATATACCATTTTAAAACTTCACTGTTTCATCCATTAAAACTCTAAATGCTATTCCAATCACATTTTCATTTACGTGTCGGTTTCTACTCAGTCGTATTTTAACATTTTATACATTTGGCGTATACGCGTCCTTAAAATATTCCATCCTAACTTAAGTTTATTCTCGGTAATATGGCGACTATTGTTCTTTATTTCATTCATTCCTTTTCCCTATCCTCGCTTTTCCTTTACAAGGCAATTCCAAAACAGCTTCTTATTTGCACAAAATTATTCTGCATTTTTCCACTTTTTCAATTCGTATTCTTTCATTGATTTGTTTCACGACTCTTGTTTGCTTTCTCTTTATTCCTATAAATGTTATATGCTATCTTCTGAGATTTTTCGTGCATTTAAGATGCAATCATCCTCAGAAATCGATCCTTTTTTGCATTCCTCGGCTCTCTTTCACTTCATTCTATCAGACTTCCTTATCCCATTCTTTTGAAAATCATTTTGTATAAACGCAGTGAGCGCATTCAGCAGCCATTTTAATCTCTTCGATATATTTATTATTGTTATGTTTATTTATTCTAATTTCCTCCTCCGCTTGGTTCGAGTTGAAGACTATCCTTAGGCATGCATTCATACTTCATTCTTCCTTTTTTTTAACTTGCAGGCTTTCAACTTTTAAGCTGTCTCTTTTTAACTTCCACGCTACTCACATTTTCCCAGATATACTTTTGGAACTATCAGATATTTTTATGTTCCAATTTAAGCATCTCATATTATTACAGGCAAGGGATAAAATAGATGGACCTAATAAAAAAATTGTGAAGGCCTTCAGAGGGTTACTAAAAAAATTCAGTAGCAGCCACGAAACTGGAAATATCTAAGCTGATTGGACGGTTGTGGAATGGATTGATATACTGAAGAAGCTAAAGACAACAAAATATTATCGACGTACAAGGAAGTAAAGTGTGAAAAGTGTTGATATGATTGTGGAAAGTAAGGAGAAATCAATAAATATACTGAATTGAGAGGAAAATCACATTTTTTATTTGTCAAATTAGGAAAATTTTAATCGGTAAAACTAAAGAAAACGCACTGACGGAAGAAAAAGGTGGAAAAAACTACATATAGGTTGTAGAGATGTGTCAGCAAAAGCAAAAAATTGGAAAATCTGCTTAATGCTTGAAAATGTAAAGTCACTGGCGCGAAATTTGGTCAAATAGTCGTATTGATAATCGTAAACTCTGTGTAATGTTATCCATAATATTGAGAAAGAAAGAGCTGGCTCTGAGAACACTTTGTGACTATACATGATTTCATATAACCCATAATGCACTATCGCAGTTGCATATTACTTTTTAGCTTGGGCTCTAACTTATATAATTCAAATTATGGGTAGAAATATTGCCAAAAGCCATACTTGTACTGTATTATTTAATTTTCCGCAACTACTCTATGCATACAAGAAGAGCTGCTGGCAGTTATTATAAAGGTTTCAATTATATAAATAAACAAAGTATTAACTATCTGGACTATCTATTCCAAAACATATCCCTTGTGACAATTCCGATTCCTTGTAAACTATATAAATAAGATTCATGACATTTTGAATTAATCCTTCATGTACTTGTATCTATAATTTAATATTTATGGTTTCCCTACTAGAGTGAAATGTGCTTTGTAAAATCGCTGCTAACATCCTATATTAATATCAAGTTATACTCGTAAGACAATATTTAGTAAGATGTTTTTAGCCTATAACTTTAACTTCAGTATCTTGAGTGTTCTCAGCCAAGTTTCTATAGCAATATCGTTTTGACATACAGCGCTAAGGGTACTAGGGAATTTATCGTTACATCGTTTTTAAAAATCTTTTTCCTCTATGCTGCACTATATGCCATTATCAAAATGATTCCAAATATATCTCAAGTTTTAGCGGCATGTTATACGTGAGGTCTAACTAGTGTAAGTTAGCATCCGTATTTTACCTTCTCGTCACATTTTATCCCTGCATTGGTTTTTAGTTTAATCTCAACTGTTAATTATTGCACAAACATTGTATTTAATTTAGGCCAATCGCTAAAGCGACACGGCCATCGCGAAATTCCCGGAAAACTATAGCATCGCCAGCAAATAAACAAGAGTTAAATATGAACTACAGTGTTGGTTTATGTTAAGAAGGAATAACATGGAACGAATAAAATGTCCTTGAGAAATAGTAGACGTAGTTTTTTATTATAGTGCCCTTCTAGCAATAGCTAGGGTGTGTGGAAGGGGGGATTAAATACTATTCCCTACTATCGCGGTCGGTCAATACAAGTATTATTCTGATCCCTTACCATTAGTGGGAAAAATAACATCTTAAATCTATCTATTCTAAATATAATCTCTCTAATTTTATTGACATGATGTCACCTACGTGGGTCGTGGGTCACCTGCGTGTACGATGGGTCTACCAAATCCATTCTCAACATAATTTGCTAATGGAACATCCTTCCAATTTATGCAAGAGATTTAATCTCTAATTTGACCTTCGTTCCGTGAGTGATTCCCAAACTAGATCCTCTAATAATTCGACGATTAGAATATTAGAAATAATACATTCTATAACTGCCGTCTGCAAAGGGATCAATTAAAAATAGTCTCATCCAGCATATGATATTTTTATCTTTTCAATATGTCTACAACTTCATAATTCGAATTATAGTATAATGCAAGCAACATTTTCTTCTGGACTCAAAATACCATATCCAGAGTGTGCTTATGTGGATCACGATTCCTTCCGGTATCCATACTCAATACATCTTGATTATCGATATCGTAATTACCAATAATAAACTGATAATTATGCATATGGATGTGCGTTGTGGGATGAGAATGCATTCCCTAGATTTTTCACTGTCTCCAATTTTAAATATAGATTCTATTCGAGATAATTTCCAGTCATCGTACACAAAGTGATATGATTATAAACTTTTTTAAGTAAAACGAACTGATTCATAAGTAGTCGGTACGACTCTTTCCTCCCAAATACTTTTTTGAAACGACATTACAAAAGCGACTGACTCGAACTCCTCATTAAATGTCTGGAATTCCCGACTCCCTCATTTAGACAGTGTAACGCTGGGGGTCTCGGTTGGGGGCACCCATTTCTGCCGACTCCCATGATCGGAACCGAGGGGTGAGCGGGAGGGAGCGGAGGGGGATACTCCTAGTGAGGCGGCCGAAGGAGAAATGAGTCCGGGTGCCTGTGGAAGGGAAATATTCCGGCCACAACCAACACATTCCTTCTCTCTCTCCCTCTCCTAGGCCCTCTCTCTTCTTTTCTGCCACACTCCCTCCCCCGTTTCTGACCGTTAGCCGCTCCTCCCCTTCTTCTTCCCTCCTCATTTCATCCAAGCTCACCCTCCTCACCATGAAACCGCCCACGCATCGACGGGGCCGGGAGGGACAATGGGAAATAGGGAGCGCTGCGCCCCCCCGCCGAAAGCCCGGGAAGACGAAAGACTGACAAAAAAGATTGAAGGAAGGAATGGGTTGGAGAAGAGAGAAGGCGAAGGTGGTTGAGGAATATTCAATGTGGAGGGACGCTCTTTGCCCTCATTCTCCTCCATCACCCACTCCTCCCCCGGCCTCACTCCACCGCCTCCCAATCCGTCTTACAGTCGACTCTCCCATTATACTTTCATTATTTTTTTCAGTTCCTCCCAACCAAATATCTTTCGCTCTCCCACTCTCTCCTTCTATATTCCTCCCATTGTGTCCATCTGGCAAGTTTCCGCTGTTCGGAAGAAAACAAAAAAAATATATGTTCCAACGATTACGGAGCTTGTATACCGAAATGGGCTGTTTTTTGCAAGGAAGCAATTATTTTCGTGTTCCATCAGTGGAATTCTTTGCTTTTTTATCAGCAGGAAACTTATTTTACGGTTTCAGAATGACTTTGCAATAAGAATTTACATGAAAATCTTGGGAAGAAAGAATAATGCAAGATTACCCTTAGAGTTCAATTTACGGCGGTTGGTGAACAACTATACATATCATTGTCAAAGCAGAGGATCTCATCATTATTTATTGAGAGAAATAAGGCTGTACGTTCGCTCTGGGCTATTATTTCATGACCGTTTGGGCATTTGGAATGACATCATGTTGTGCTTTAAGAAGTGGCATCTAAATGCCTTTATGAATATATGTAAAATTGAAGGGCTTGTGCGTCATGCAAGGTGCATAGGGTAAAATATGGCCGTAAGCAATAAAAATAATCAGAGAAGCCGGTAAGCGTTGTTTGGAATTGAATTTGAATATCTAGTCTACTATTTCTCAAAGTTCAGGAAAAAAATTAAAAGAGTAGACTTACTTTTAGTGATGTATATAATCCGCTGCTACAATAAAAAAATTCAAACTATCCACATGTGAAAAGTTACCATGCATGCGCTTTCGAGGAATGGTCTTTTACAAATTAATAACAGAGAAATATTTGTTTTATCACAGGGGTAGTTTTAAAACTTTAAATTATATTCATACCTTTGAAAATTTTAAAATGTTAGTATAAAGTTTGCCATAATCTTTGATATTTATGTTATTGATCTTCTTTCGTAAGGCCAACGAATATTTTATCTTTTGTAGCTTGTTTAAGGAGACCTAACTAAGATTATGTATTCGTTAATTTTTTTAAATATTTTGCGTAATTTTTTATGTCCTTGTCTCGCTATTTACCCTCTCCCTATGACCTGTTTCCCCCGCTATCATTTCCGTGTTCTGCTAGGCCGCAATCACTCACAATTCATTCATTCTCTTTTCAAACGCTCAAGGCTACATCTTCCCATCAACCACCATCTTTCACCTTCTCTGAAATCTCTTTCTCATCGTTTGGCCCTCATTACTTTTCCCAGCTCGCTTCCGAGCAGCGGGCGGTGGACCACAATTCGGGTCATTAAGTAACCATAGGCGGCAACCTGTAGATTGGTTTGATAAGTAAAAGCGAGCAATTTTTCTTCAAATGAAGTCATACAAGGCGTGAAAACAGACAGATTGAGGAAGCCCCTCCCCTATTCTTGATGCCTACGCTTCCTAAAGTTTGTCTGGTAGAAATAGAAATCATGCAGTTTGATTCGTGCCGAGTTTTCTGAAGCTAATTTAAAACTGTTTTCAAGCATTCAATCCCACGGGTCAGATCTCCACCTTCTGCGATTTAAATTAAGGGTTGCACTATGTTTCCACTTCATTAGCCCCATCCACCGCCTCCCCTCTCGTCTAAGTACTGCTCTCATACCTGCTTCTCTTATTTCTCTACGTCCGTGAGGGAAACGCCACGGATCATTCGTTCCTGTTCCTATTGCCCATTCGCCTCTCCTTTCCTTACCTTTCTCCTCTTTCTCCCAGCCATTTTCCCATCACTCCTCCTTCCCCTCTCCCCGCTCTTCACCGCGATTCTCCTCTACCTTTGTGGATGATGGGAGGGGGGGGTTGAGGGAGTGCGTCGGTGGCCTCGCTTGCGGCTGCGGAGCCGTAATCCATGGGAATTCGCGGGAGCAGTGGGAGTGAAACGGAGAGGGGAGGCGGGGCAGCGGCGGCGGAGGGCGGTGAAGGGATCGCGGGGGCGAGGCGGGAGGGAAGGAGACGTGACTGACGCGCTATCTGCCAAGCACAATGCGACTCCCCGCCTCCTTGTGGGAGGAAAAAAGCTATGGCTTCGATGGGGAGAAAGTGAATACGGACGTAAGCGTGCATACAGCCGTGCGTACTCCAGGCTCTCGATGGTGGATGGGAAAGGAGCACTCGTTCATTGCGTACGGCTTTTTCAATCGCCCCAATTCCATTTACGCACGCGGGCTTCGGATCGCACAAAACCGGGAAATTTTTGCGCCTGTGTGTAATGCGTACGTGGACATTATACCTCGTCGCTGACTGTGTGGATTGGTGGGGGGGGGGGTTATCGGAGGATTCTAAGGAGAGGGAGGAGGGGGTGGTGCTTGGGAAAGGGGAGCGTGGCGTCTCGGTGCCCGAGGGGGGTTGATGGGTCGGCGGGAAGGGTGCGTGCCTCCTCTCCCACCCCCCACCCTCTATTCCGTGGAGGGCCTGTGGAGGGAGCGGCGCTGGACTGCCGGTGAGGGAGGCGGGCGAGGGTGGATGCGTCGGAATTCGCTCTCCCATTTAAGGGATGAAGATGGTTGGGTGTGCCCGATAGTTGAAGGGGGGGGGGTGTCCGAATCGACCTCCCTCCCCGCCTCCTTCGGCGACCCGCCCCCATCCCTCCCACCCTTCCTCCTTTCCTCCCATTCCTCCGTATCGGGAGGGGGCTCCTTAAAACTTGTTGCGTTCTTTGTGAGCGGGAAGATCAAAAGTTTTCTCCGTCGTCGCAGCGGTCGGCGCTCGGTCGCCGTCTCCTCAAATATCCGTCGGCAGCTTTGCGGCGCCTTACGCAACTCACAACGTGCAATTATCCTCATAGCCTCCGTTCAACTGTGCGATCTCATGAAGATATTGTCTCACACCGATCCGAAATTACTTTCAAGAACCCTCACGTAAACGGGGGTGTCGGTGTCGTGTTAATTTTTTTGCTCCAGTTACTCATTATTTTCTCCTAGAAGTAAATATGTTTTTGGTTTCGTTCCCCATTATCTTTTAATCGTTCCCGAGTTTTCATGAAGTTTGCAGCACAAGGGGATGCTATAAGTTCGGAACGTAGTTTTTTGACTGGAGGATAGCAAGATGTATCTGTAACCCACCTCGTTATCTTTTGATTTTTGCGATATTATTTACCATTAAGATTTGTTGTCCAATAATTAAAGAGAGTTATCTCACAACTGTGTCTAATTTTTTCACATAATTAAAGGAATAATGTAGTTACGTACACGGCATAGCTTTTAGTGAACCCGGATTTCCGCTTGCATATTCAGAGGCCTAGTTCAATTCTATAGTATAACGTTTCTACTGGGTCATTTGATACTGGTAGCTGGTCTTCGTCGTAGTTTCCTTTCGCGATGCTGATGAGAATGAAATCGATTATGTACTTCATCAGACAAGCGACGTTAAATGCTTTTTAGAAAATATCTCAATTCTGCCTATCTTTAAATAAATGTGAATGATAATTTCCCGGTAGTTTGCAGTTACATTCAGAAAAAATATAAGCTTTAAGAATTGAAAGATAGTATAAATAATGAACAATAATGACTAATTGAATCCTTCTCTCTCCTTTGGGTAACTTTGAATTCAATAGTGTTTGTGCAAAAGGAACGAGCTCAGTTTCCTCATTAAAATCTGGTCTGGTACGGTTTATCGGTTCACCAAACACCCTGATTAGTTCATAGTCAAATTGTTTCTTTTACCCTATAAAGAAAAATTAATACTTCGCACTCCATTCCATTTTTTTACCACACTCGACCTTGGCGCATGTCCAATAACCGTATGTTACCTGGGATACATCCTATATGTTGAGAAATTCACGAGGGGTGGGTTTTTAGATATTGAAAGAGGATAGGTCGTGCCTAACGTCTTAGAAAAATGTCGTAGAGGTTTCATAACCGACTGATTCCTCCAGCCCTTCGTGAACTGATTAAGCCACCATATTTTTCCCTCGCTTACTCTTCCCTTAATCATTGTTGTGACTAACCGCTCACTTCGTCCACCCCTCCTTCACCCCCTGCAAATCGTCCCGCCGTGCCCCCCACCCATCTTTTCCCGTACTCTCTCTCTTTCACCCCTCCCTACCTTGATTTCTCCATCTCCCTCTTTCCCAATCCCTCCTCCTTCGTCCCTCCTTTTACATTCATCCGTCTCTATCCCTCCTGCTCCTTCCCTCCTTCTCCATCCCTCTGCCCGTCTCTCTATCTTCCTCTCCTCTGGAGACCCGCCACCCGCCTGCCTCGTGATGTCTCACTCCCATTTCAAATCTACCGACTGCGCCCCCCCACGCGCCGCGGGGTCTCCTCGTGGAACCGCTCCGCTGCCCGTCCATCCTCCCACGTATGCCGCGCGTACTCGCGCTCTCGAGCAACCCTCTCTCTCCACTCTCAACCCCCGTTCGGGCTCTGCACCCCCCACCACCCACCCCAACCTCCCGCCCCCATCCATCTCTGAGGCGCATTCTTCATCTCTCTCTCTCTCTCTCTCTCTCTCTCTCTCTCTCTCTCCCTCCACTCCCCGTCCTCCTGCACCCCTGCCGTCGTCCTCCTCCGCCTCTCCTCTCCTATTTCCCTCCCTCGCCTCTCCCTCCTCTCTCTTCCCTTTCAACTCCCTTCCTAATGCTCCTGGCACCCCAATTCCCCCTCGCTCTTCCTCCGCCAACCCGGCCGCCGTCCACCCCGCTCTGAGGGGTGCCGACCAAGATTTACGGTTTACTTGCTCTTGTCTCCGCGGGCACCCGCATATTATTATTATAATTAATAACCGAAACGGGTGCAAGAAATATGGGCGCGATGCTCCATCCATCCACCTCGGCTCGCCTTCCAACTCCAACCCCCTCCCCCCCGATCTCCCTTGGCCTCTCATCCACCCTTCGCCACTCCCTCCGGACCGAAAAACCTCATCACGGTCGGTGGTGGTTGGATGTATAAGGACACCCCCGTGTTTCTCAGCGTTCGGAATACGAGGGCGGTTCAATAAGAACCCGTGTTTGGTGACAAAGGGCGTTCCTGAGGGAAGTTTATGTTATCATCGTGTGCTACATGCTTTCAAACGACGGTGAAACAAATTCCAGCCTGATTTAAAGGTTAGTTTGGATTTGGCAGCCATTGAAGTAAGATGTGTTTCGTGATTTTCGCTAAAATGGAAAAAGAGCAGTATCGTTCGGTAATTCGCTTTTTGTTTTTGGATGGGAAGAAATGTAAGGATATAAAAGCAAAGTTGGATGCTGTTTATGGCGTACACTTCGCCATCTATGACCACAGTTAGATATTGGTTTATTGTCTAATATTTTAAAAGGCTCATTCTTATTTTTCTAATTTATCTTAATTATATAAATTGGTAATATTCTCAACTGAAATGGAGATTACGTCTCTGCATGGACAGCATACTTACTTGCGCCATGCGTAATAATTGATGAAAATATCAAGTTAATTAAAATTCCGAAATAAAAACGTCTCAAAACACACGGACCGTTTTAAAACTATTATTCTATTCAAATGCCAATGGATTGTAAAATGTTATTCAATATTCAAACAAATAGTTTTCATTGTTAAATTTTTCTCTTTCACATTACAAATCAAAACTTTTCGTTAAATATTAAGTGCTATTTATTTTTAATTGGATTAGATCGCTGACAAATCCTTTTTTCTTCCAGTATTCGTTTATACGTATATGAATATAAATATTGCATTTTGTGTCAATACCGTGTGTTTTGTGATTTGGAAAGGACAGAATAAGTGGTGGTACCAGGATGTCGTGTTGATACCAGGATGGAGAGAGAGATAGAGAGAGCAAGAGAGTAGTTGACCCTCCGCACTCTGGAAGGCCTCTTAGCGGGAGTGTTAACAATCTGGATGGGTAGATTGCGACGGTCGATTTTTGGCCAAAAAATGGGAAAGAGCGAATTTGTTGGAAAGGTGCATGGGGGTATGATTTCTTTCTATATTCCTCGTAAGCACTCAGGTGAGTGAAATATAAACATATACACTTGTACATGCTCATAGTTCCCCTCCGTTCACCTTCCTAACGAGCTTATCTCCACCGTTCCGCTGCGTACGAGAAATGGGGGAAGGGGGACGCCCCCCCCCCCTTCCTCCCTTCTCTTCTCGGATTGCTAACAGCCCCACGGTCCATTTTTCTCCGCTGCTCCTCTCCCTCCTCACGCTCCCACCCACCCGCCATCCACCGAGGAGGTTTTTCTTTCTGGGAGATTGGAGTGGGGTCTTGGGGAGAATCATGTCTCAATTCTCTCCCATAGACGCTCTTTAAGTATGCGAATGTGGGGAAGGGTGAAGGAGAAGGAGTCAGGGGAGGGAAAAACACGGCGGAGTTTGTTTCCAACCGTGTATATTTATATATAAATTGCCCATCAATTTTAAGTGGTTTCTTTCGTGAGCCGTAGAAATTTGCGCGTCCTTCCCTTTTGCATGCACTCTTTTCTCTACCCTTGCTTCCACCCGACCCCCGCCGGAGATGGATTGGCTTCCTGGTGTTCTGAGGCGTATAAAAGGGGAGATTCTCACTCGTTTATTTCGAGAGAGGGAGGAAGGCGGATAATAAAGTCGACGTAGTAATATATCTCGTCATGTATTTCGTTGGCGGTTTTTCTACTATCCGTCACCTTTTGAAGTAGTAGTATCTTACATCACTCTCTCCGAGGTATTTCGAGGTGAGATGTTATTCTTCGACTGGAGGATGTAACGATAAAGGCAGAGCAAAATCTATGATTTTTCTCGCGATGGTACGTATCATTCCGAGAAGCGTTCCAATTTGCCCCAAAACGTGAAACAGCGGCCCTTCACTTCCCAGTGAAGGCCGAAACTGAGTGCACCTTCTCTTTCTTCAAGGGAGGGAGAGGTCCCGAGGAAGGGTTATTCTCAGAGGTAACTCCACGAAACTGCGTTGTTTCTGCCTCCTTCTAACGCAATCTCTATCATTGGTAATTTAGAATAAATTTATATGGAAAATAAACCACCTCTCAAAAGTAAGAAAATAGATTCATTCTATTCTTCTAATGTTTGGCTTACTTCATTTAGTGCAGTTCCATTTACAGAACTCTTTCAAAATTGACCTTTCGCGCTATGCTCTCCCATTATTATGTTTTTGGAACACATGACTCATAACTTCCTTCTTGCCTTGGCTTAGTTCTTAGTAATTTGTAACCCTCATTTCATTCCCTAAAGCAGTTTTTAGAGCTGTCGACTCATCTAGTATTCGAAATTCAAATCGAACTTTTTTCAAACATGAAAACTGGCGCCCTATGTAGCCGACCAGTTCACAAAATTGCTCTCTCCCTCATTTATTTTTTTAATAAAAATTAGTCTCTCGAATAAATCAAGTGCATTATTGTTCCCGTGACGTAGACTCCTACCCACAGCCATCGATATGGCTTGCGGAGAAAAAGAAGAGTCTCAAAGTCCATCACGAGGAATTCTTCGTCGATTGCGTGTTTGGAATTCAATGCAAATCTGATGGAAGTGAGGGTGTCAGGCAGCAGACAGCGGTAAGGCGAAGGAATAAGCGAGAAGAATTGAAAATGAGGCTCCCTAAAAGAATTGCTCAGGCTCTTATTGTGAGTCTCTCATTGTCCGCCTCGCCCAATCCTTCCAACTTCTTTCTCCTCCATAACTCCTTAGATGGTGTCTCACCCAAACCCATCATCGCCCATTTCTGGACCCCATTTAAGGGAGGCTGTTCTTTCAGGCGAGGGCGCCTTTCTTCAGTTCATTCCTGATTGCTGATCCTTCCTTCATGCTCATTGTGAACACTGCCATCTCCATCACTCATTCCATTCCCCGTTGCCGTAGTGCCTTGGTAATCCCTAACTCATAAATTGTCCGCTGTATACGCTTCTTGGAATTTCAGATATCTAGGACTTCTAGCCGAGTATACCTAACTTGAAAATTTACTGTATTGAATTGAATTGCTTAAGTTTTAACATTACAACTGCTACACAGTCAAAGTCATGAAATGAAATCTTAAATAAGTGTCCTCTTTAGCGAAAGATATGAATGAAAAATTTTACCTATAGAACGAGCGTTATATTTTATTCTAACCGTTAATAAACCTCCTTTCAAAATAAACTGATGCAGCATAAAAATGTATCACGTTTGAATCCACTTTCAGAATATTGCAACAAAACATTTCCTCATCGCAATGGACATGAAGGAAGCAGTAATTTCGAATAATTTTAAGAATTTATATTCATATTTTAAGGCGTTAGCTCTTTTAAGAACTATTACATTGCTACCGAGCCGAAAACTTTAGAGAAAACCCCTTTTCACGTATTCTTATCCGGTATGCAATAAAATGTATAGCATTAACGATTAAAGGACATGCCACATTCATCTCATGGATTACCACATGCATCTCATGAATCTCGACGTAGTGGAAGGGCCTGCGCGGTCCGATGACCCTTAGAGTTGCCTTGGCGGGATTGCTGCTGTTAGGATTACCCATCAGTTAGATAGAAGGCTAGGAGTCAGACGAAAAGTAGTCCACTTGACGTCTACGTTATACCTCTGTGAAATGGCGGTGTAAAAGCAAGCAACCCTCCATGGGACCGCCATTTATGTGATGGCGCTACGTTTGAACCACTACTGAGTAAGGCAATGAAGGACAATTTCAATTATGTTTCCTATTGCATCACGATATATACCCAAAATTTAATGAACCCTGCCAAATATGAGGTTTGTCATACGGGGTTAGGACTACCGAGGAATCGAAAGAGGAAAATAAGATATTTAACAATGATGAAATTTAAATTTTGTTGTAGAATTTCAGAACTATGCTCCCGACAGAAAAGTGGAGATATATCACGCTGCTATGATAATGAAAAATTAATTAGTCATAGATAGAATAGTTTCGTGCGAAGTGTGATGGAAAGTTAGTGATGGTTATCTGATTTATAGTTTAACGGTAATTCATACCAAGTATGAGGAAAGAGCGATAAGTTTCCTTAGCAATTACCTGAAATTCGGGAAAGAGAGAGATAAATACACCTAGTAGGTGAGTGATATAATATCATTATTGATATAAAAGCAGATCCAACGAAAACATTAGCAGCTATTTTGTAGCTGTCTTATCGTGGCATGACGCACGCTCTACCAAGATGAAAAGGGGATAATGAAGTTCTAGCAATGTACCTGGCGCTCTAAGTTTTAGTATTTGGACTGTGTACGAGGGTAAGGTGACATTTCATCGGCCTGACACAGAGATGCAATTCAATCAGCAAAAATTTATAATTCCTGCCTGGGTACACGCGTCACTAGTTCGTAAGACAAGTTTCAACTTGCTCTCTCCAGTAGTATGTTTACGCGTATTGTTTTAAGTAGACGTCTTTCACGTTTTTTGTTGAAATGGAATTACTTGAATTTCGTGTGGTCATGAAATTCTTCGTTTTGAATGGATTAACCCCTAAGAAAATTCATTCAAAGTTGACAAAAATGTACGGGAACTCTGTTCCTTCAATGTAAACCGTTAAAAGGTAGGCAGCTGATTTTAAATGTGGTCGCACATCCCACGCAGACGACCCACGCGAAGGACGGCCAAAAACTGCAACCACATCGGAAACCATCGAAAATTCCACAATATCTTGTTGGACGATAGGCGAGTGAAGGCGATTGAAATAGCTAAGGCCGTAGGGATATCGGAAGAAAGGGTTCTAAACATCTTGCGCAAAGAATTAGGGATGCGAAAGCTCTGCACAAAGTGGGTCCCACATTCGGTGAGTGCTAATCAAACGCAAATGCGCAATCGATTTTCGTAGCAGTGTTTGGACCGATTCAAGAGAAAAACGACCGATTTTGTGCGGCAATTTGTCACCGTAGATGAGATATGGGCACGACACTACACATCAGAAACGAAACAGCAGTCAAAGTAGCGGGTGGAAGCTGGTGGTTCAGCGCCAAAGAAAGCGAAGTCGATCGCATGTGCCGGAAAGGTCATGGCCAATATGTATAGGGATGATAAAGGGACCTCTGCAATTATTCTACCTTGAAAAAGGTAGAATAATTGCAGGCAAACATTACTCCAACCGTCTTGGCCAGCTGGATGCAAAAGTTCACGAGAAGAGGCCTGGGGAGAGGCTTGAAGAAGAAAAAAATCATCTTTCACCAGGACAACCTGCTGTCACCTGCTCACAATGGTGCGTTGGCGATGGGAAAACTATGGGATTTGGGGTACGATTTGCTCTGCCATACCCCTAATTCTCCTGGTTTAGTACCCTAAGACTTCCATCTGTTCACAAACTTGAAGAAATTCGTTTCTGGGGAACTCTTAGCGCCTAATGAAGAAGTTGAGAGGACCGCAGATGGGTATTTTCACAGCCTTCCAGACTCTCACTTCCGGCTAGGAACACTGATGTTGGAGAAACGCTGGACCAAGTGTGTTGAAGTCAAGAGAGATTATGAAGAGAATTACAATCATTTGCTCAGAGAAAATCGCAGTCTTTTATTGTCAGGCCGAGAACTTTACACCTGACCCTCATACAGGGTTCGTCCGGAACATAAGTGTAATGATTTTTTCCCACCGCTCCAGGCGCGCCCAGCACCGCTCTGACGGGCTGCGATTGGAGGGGGGTATGTTGGCAAGCGACGCTGAAAAAGGCAGTCGGCTCTGAGCTGTGGTGTAGTGAGGAGCTCTGTTAACGCGAACCTCCACGCTCGACCCACGTCACGGAACGCGATGCCGAAGTTTTTGGAGCAGCGTTATTCCATCAAATTTGCGGTAAAGCTTGGGAAATCGTCTACCGAAACTGTCGGTATGATTAACCAGGCTTACGGGGAGTCAGTCATGTCCAGAAACATGATCTTTCGGTGGCACAAGATGTTCGTGGAGGGCAGAGAAGAGGTCGACGACGAACCACGGCCTGGACGCCCATCAACGACACTCACCGACGAAAATATGCGAAAAGTTCGCGATATACTGAACTCTGATCGTCGTCTTAGTGTTCGGATGATAGCAGAGCAGTGTAATGTGCCAAAAACAATAGTACACGAGATTATTAGGGAGCAATTACAGATGCGAAAAATTTGTGCAAAGTTGGTGCCGAAAGTGCTCAGTGATGATCAAAGACTCAATCGTTTGGAAATCGCGACAAACTTGCGGATCACTGCAAAAATGATCCACATTTTTTAGAGACTTCTTTCTGCTCCCGAAGATAAAGAGGAGTTTGAAAGGAACGCGATACGGGACTTTGGACGCCGTCAAAGAGGCCGTGACGACGTGTCTTCGAGAGGTTCCCGATGATGCTTTCGCGGGAGCGTTCCAGGAATGGGAACGCCGCTGGAACAAGTGTATCGACTCACAAGGGTCCTATTTTGAGGAATATTAGCTTAAGATATGTAAAAGTGTAATAAATTTTTTTTCCTGAGCTCAGTACACTTATTTTCCGGACGAACCCTGTATGTGTTATTGTGGAATAAAATTTCAAATTTGTGTTTATTTGTCCGATATTAGAGCGATTGTCCGATTCGGTGCACAATAACTGAAGAAATCAATCTTGAATGAGTGTGAAAGAGATTGGAAATTCATGGAGATTGAAAGATAAACGAATAATTGGTGAGTGGATACTGATTAATATAGCAATGCATCCGAAGATTGATTACTATGAACTACCACGCCCATACGATCCTAGGTTGTAATTTCTGATAGTTCCCACTTCAAAAGCACTGCAGCCTTACTATCTTCAAAAAGATGAACAGACGTTCGATATCTAAATTAAATCCACAAAATAAATTTCCAATGAATCAGTGGATGATAACTTTTTTTTGAGGTGACCGACAGCTGAGGTCATTTGTGCCATTAGGGATGGAAAGAAAAGGAGGAAGGGTGGAGAGAAACCCGGCGTCGGCATTAGCCTACTCTTGTCGAAAGGCTCCAGGGGGTGCGCAGTTTAACGTCCCATCCGATGGACTTCGTACTCACTCTAAGTGCTCTCCACAAAGCAGATACCACTGAAAAATATTTGTTTTCTCGAGGATTTTAACCCGGGCCTTCTCGGTGGGCTTTTATATCTGTAATTAGGGTCGAATGTTTGGTACATTGTAATATTATTGCTGCACGAAAAGTTGAAGAAATGTTTAGAGTATGGAAAAATTAGCGACGTAGTAAAGGTGAACAGTATGAAACAATTATTCCCACCACATGTTCAAAAGTGATATCGTGATCGCCGAAGAACACACGCAGTTGAGACCGGCTTTAATTGGCCCATCCGGCACGTAAATACGTAGCGCATTTTTAGGATCCCGGAACCCTCCGGTCAGTCGACGAACTCCCCGCACTCTGGGCTACTACGTACGTCATGTTGACGGCAAATTTCTGTTTGGATAATTCATTTCCCCTGACCTCATCCGTTTACTCACTTATGCGGGTAAGTCTTACTGGAATTATTATGGCTCTCGATTCAGTTTTTCCTTCTTTTGTAAGGGATGTTCCACTCCTATTTTCCTTATTGATTTTTTAAATGGTGCATTTATTTCGAATAATACATAGCCGTCCCCTCGTCGCTCCATTATTTTTAAGTAGTTCTTTACGATCGCGCCTCGGCCGGATGCCGAGCTTCCTCCTCGCCCGCTCCCCTCCCCTCAGTCGTCCCTTTCCGGGTCCTCTCGCATCTCCTCACGTGCCAAGCAAATCCTCTTCCCACCCTCCCTTCGTACTTCCCCACCTTGTCCGCATCCAACACACCCATCTCCCACGGCACACTCGCTCCCATCAGTTTCACATGCCTCAAACTGAACTCTGACCCAAGAGCCGCCGGCACGGAGACCTCCCCAGCGGCCCCTCGTTCTCCCCGCGGGCCCGCGTGTGACGCCGGCAGGGCGAACCCCTCCCCACAACCCCGGGACGATGGGGGAGAGGGCACCTCAGTGCTCTCAACGCCATGGGAAGAAGTCCCGTCGGTGAGTGCTCGGTTCCCGCCGTACGTCCATCGCCCTCGGAAGAGCAACAATACTTGTACTCGGCACAATGTGAAGTTTCAACGGTAAATTTTGTTCAAGTCCAAGAAAACGTTTTGAACGGTTGAAATATGATTGAAATACCCTGCACTTTGTCACTTTAATATTTTGTTTTTCTGCTGGTTTATCGGAAGAAAGGGCAGTAGTCGTCCCTTGACCCCACCATCCCATAGTCACTATTCTTCCCCTCATCCACCATGCCTTTTACTCTCCCATCAAGTTCCTTTTTCCTCCTTACTTTCCTCGTTCTTTGTGTTACAAAGCTTTCTTACTGAAAGATTTCGAATAAGCATATTATGAACATATCACGGACATATTATAGACAAACCTTTGAAGTGGCACATAATTGTCGAAAATGCGACCGGTGGAGATTGACACCAGTGGACATACCTATAAAAGTTTCCTTATTTATAAACCCATCTAAAGAAGTAAATACATTTAACAACCAACACCCACCTTAAAAGTAGCCACTTGAAGGACGTAGGATTATTTGAAGGCTTCAGTCATTATTAAGTTCTCAGCGGTTTGAATATTATCAAACGTGCGTGGGTCATTCAGTAAGACCTTAGGTAAAAATAGAAAAGCAAATTATTTTGGGTAGGTATTTTTTATTTTTCAACACAGTTTCCTCTTAGGAAGATTCAGTTTTCCCAGCGTTTCTCCAACTTTTTCAAGCCGCCCTAACTGTAGGATTTCGGAACATCCTAAAAATAGTCACCGCACGAAACTCATAATTTATCCATTTTTCTAAAAGTTTGTTGCGTCAATGGACTATGAAAATGTTCGGATGGATATAGCGGGAACAGCTGTCTAGTGAGAGATTAGGCTTACTTGAATCAAACCTTTCCCGATATTACGAGCGCACAGTCTTTGACTTTCTAAGGAACAATTGAACGGCCCACGTAATATTCTTGTCCTGAGGTTTTTAATCCCTCGGTTTGACAGCGGTTTCGCCACTTGCCCTTGAGCATCTTCAGATCGAAGTGATCCGTTTTCATACTATTGAAGCAATGGGGCCCCATCCATCGGTGCTCTTTTATGTCAAATTCATATGAACGCCCACGTTATTGTGATACCAATGTCACACGAGTGGTACTTGCAGTTGGTTTCTGATGTGGTTGGAATCTTTCCACTTTCTCATTCAATGTCTCATCCAGTACTGCATTTTCATCTTCTCAGTTCATTCGCTATTTCTTTCCCTTATAATTTCCTCCTCACTTTTCCATCCTATCTCGGATTCGTCCTTCACTTTCCAATCCTGTAACTCCGATACCCGCTGGGTATTGAGCAGCCATTTTATGGGTTGGCATCAGGGGAAGCGGGAATGAATGATCTATGCATTCTCTTTCGCAAGCTGGCCAAAGATCAAATGCAAGCATTCGGTGTGCTTGTTTTCACTTGTAGGAGTATTAACTTTCTTCGATCAGTTGATTTGTGAGGCAAATAATTTCTTAGCAGATCTCTTTGACTTATTGGTTCGAAATAATTAATTTTTCCGTAGTACTTTAAAGTTTGACTTATGCCTATTGAGGAATCATGGTACCGGTAAAATGGCGCCAATAGATTACCTAAGGGGCCAAAATAATGTAACGGTCCTCTTTTTAGTTAATCGACATTTGGAACTCTGTTGAGTGATGGCTTAAATTACATGCAGGGACAACTTCATAAATGTCACTTCTTTCAACACAGAAGTGTAATGTACATTAGGTAATCTATCAGGAAAAAACTGAATTTGTACGCCGCTGTAAGTACGTTGCGGTTTAATCTGACATCACTAAAATGAGAAATAAATGAAGTTTCTTCCCGTGGCAATATTAATGAGAGGGCACATAGTGGACAGAGGACACATTTCTGGGGTGCTTCTGTTCTATCTTCATCTTCAGTGAGTTTCAAGCTCTTTTAAGATTGACCTTCAATTGCTATTGAAATTTAATCCATAAATTACTCTTTCCAGCAGTTTTTAATGCAATTTTGTTAAAGAGGTCGTACTAAGTCAATACAATGGCATAGGCTTCTAATTTTTCTGTTAACGATAATGGTGCACATTCTTAGACTATGTCACAGTAATGCGCAAAGAAGCCAGCTGTTAAAAATGAATTCATTTATGATAAATTAGTAGGTTTATTTATGTCTATTATCTTATATTTAGAGGTTTCTGACCTGTTTCAAAGACATAGGGGGCCAATTATTTTAAAAACCTATTTATTCCCAGAGTTTTTGCTTACCCTCAATACTCCGAGGGTATTATGGGCGAGGCGTAATCAATGGGTCGTGGGTGCAACGACGATTCGTTCACAAATGCAAATTTTCTACCGCAGGCACCACTCGTATTGTCCAGGAAGAAAGGTTTACGATGGGATTTTTTGAAGTCGTCGCTCAAAATGGTCATCGCCGCGAGAGTAAATTACCGCCGTGTGTTGTGGTCCACGGCTCTCGCCAGGCGAGGGGGAGAGACGCGCGGATGTGCACTGCGCGCTGCTCCTCGGGTGTGGGGTCGGGAGGGAGAGAGGACACGGCTGGGCGGACGGTCACCGCGTCCCGGTGGGTTGTCCCCGGCGGGAGGCGACGCTCTCGCGACGGTCGAGTGAGAGAGGGAAGAGCAGAGTGGGATTACAGAAATAAATATTTATTTAATTGGGGACAAGCCCCATGGCGCATAGGAAAAACGACATGCCGATGATAATATGCTGCTAGACTATGTAACATGATCCAGTTACTCCAGTCACAACAAGATGAAAAGAAATACTGTCCTCAAAAAAACTGCTTGTGGTATTTTTATAGGCACATACATTTAAAATAATGAACAAATGCTTTTATATTGGTACCAACAGGGAAGGGGCAAAAATTAATTAATCAAAAAATTACCAGGGTATGAGGAAATCGTGACAAAATGGCTTATCTTCAATTCATGAGAAGGAAATAAATTATGAAACACCGATTTGCCAAAAACGTTTTTCCCAAGTATTTTTGCATATTTAACAGTGATTTTAATACTCTTTGCTTAGTAATTACGTAGCTTGAATCGTGAAATGAAAAATTACTTGTAGCAATTATTTTTGTGATATGAAGAAATATCGTGAGATCATTTCTTATAATATATGTGTGTTCTTTTGAAATGGTATTGTATGACTGTTTTACAATCAACATGCAAAAATTATCTGACGTGGTAGCGCATGGAAACGAGCAATTCCCTTCATGATTTACTCGGTGAATTAAAGCTACTGTCATTTTCATTGTTTTTCCGCTGAAGTTGAAATTGTCTCATTTTAAGATGAATAAATACATAAATAATATGATTTTTTGGGGATAAGGCTTGCGTATTATCTGATTTCATTTTGCTAATTTCAATGGAATAAATATTCCCAACAAATGTGATGACTAATCGAGTGGAACATGTCTAATTATTTAATATAGGTAATATCAAAATATGCTGATTAATATGACAAATTTAAGGCTTTAAGTAGGGAAAGCTACCGAATTTTATGTTTCACCACTTCATGAATAATGGGATGCATACAAACAGGCGCCAACGTGATAACAAGGATATAATTGAACGCGAAAACACTCTCAATCGTTATTAATTGAATTAAACAAACTTTGCACTCTTCCACACCCATTTAATAATTCCACTTGTGAGTGGGTGAGAGTGAACCCTTGGCAATGCCGTGATGGCATTAAAACAATGATTGGTAAGTATTGAATTGGCGGGGAAAATACTCTTTTTAGTTTAGCTGATAATGAACAACTTCCACAAATTAGAACCGAAAATGTAAAAAGAACCTCCAATCGTTTTTTAAAGTGAGCTACTGTTCATTTGAACATTATCTGCATTAGTCTCCACTGGGCGCAGCAGCGTTTATAAATGGTTGTAATGGATCCATTGATTTACTGTATAGAATATGAAAGTGTCCTATTCCTTTTGTTGGTGAAACTATACTTCATCGTTTACGTTTTTTCCTAATGCAGAGACAATGTGTGTAACGAGTTTATCACGTGGGATGACGTGCTTTATAAGATACACTAGAAATCAAAACAAAGCATGGGCGTATGTTAGGATATGTAAACTGCCGAAGGATGGTGCACCGTCGGGTTGGAGATGGTGTACCTTCTGGAGTATTCAGCGACCACGTCGGAGAGATGAGTGAGGGAGCGCTGAGAGTTGGCATTTAAATGAGGTTGTATCGGCTTGAACGGTGGGGAGGCAAATTACGCGCGCTATTGAAGAATGGAGGGTGAAAAAATAGTGATTTATGTGAGTGTATCGCAATGAGTGACGGAGCACGCGATCTGATGGAAATGCGACGGATGTGCCCCCACCGCCGCGTCCCCCTCTCCCCCCGTTCCTTCGAAAGGGAGCGTCCCTTTTCCTCTTGTGTGGGCGCGAGTCCTTCCGCTGACACGCCTAAAGATTTTTTTCTCCCCTTTTCCGTCCCACCGCTCCCTAATTCGCCGTCCCCCCCCCCCACCATATACTCCCTCACACTGGCTCATCACTTTCCCTCTCGGCTTCGCACTCACCCCAGTGCTCTGGGGCGACCAAAAAGAAGACTGCCCACCGCCACTCGGAACTTCCCTGGGAACAGAGATAATTTGTGTAAAAATGTTTCCTAAATGTTCTTCTTGGGATGACAATCCCCGGGGCCAGAGAAGGAGAAAGTTTTCGCTGAATGGTACCCTTTCCTTTGTCAAAACTGACTTTCTTAACTGGAGATAAATATTGACCTTGGAGTCACTTCATCATTTCCCCGGATCGCTTCCCTTTTTCTCCTACTGCACGTCGCGTTCCTTCGTCGAGGTTTCCGTTTTTCCCACGGCGGGTCTCCTCGTTTCCGGAGCTTGATCGTCCAAAAGGTTTACTTAATAGTTAGTACGCCTGCTGAGGTTTTCTTTAATCTAAACGAAAACTACTCGGGGGAGCGGAAACCACTCGGAGATATGAACTGGACTTTCAGGGTGAGTATTTTGGAGACTAGGGACGAGGAGCTGGCTCACTCCCAACATGCCCCCGTCCCGAACCGGAAGCGACTAACCCGAGGCCAGAATCCAATGCCTTTAAAGTTGGACAGTTTTCTCTGTAAACGCTATGCTTACTTTTCACGTTCATTTGCAGTTAAACTTTTGCTGTGAAAATGTTGTAGTGTTGTTTCAGTTCTCACATTAGAATTTATTCAGTGCTCGTCATTTCAAAATAATTTATGGACAACATCATCGTTATAGTAAATATTTTTAGAATATATTTCATGAAAAATTCTAATTATTTCCCCTTATATATCAGCTAATTTCTCCCATTTCGTCAGTTTCATGCTACATTTCGAGTGCTCGGAGGCATGAACTAGAAAGTTAATAAAACTACCAAGTTTTCAAGCTTGCAAGATTGTTATTTTACGTCGTTCTCTCCGTTCACTTTGCCTTTCGCGTTACTTTTAGCTAACTCTCATTCCACTAAAGATCTTAGATATTGGATGAAATTATTTGTCTACCTGTTCTGCTTTTGTCATATGCCTTATTTCAAGTTTTATTTTTGATGAAAAGTTTACTAATTTCTAATACTTTCTCCAAAAACACAAATACAGTGAGATTCTTTCTTTACTTATTTGTAAGAAGTAAAGGCTTAAATAGCTTCCCGCTATCGTGTGGTACTATTGTTCCAGTTCTGATCATTCTTCACGTGGTAATCACTCGCCTTTTATTCTGCTGTTGCCTATTCTCACGAACTTATCCATGCTTCTTATTTTTACCATGGTTTTCGAGGCCATGAGCTTGTGGCCCATGAATTTCGAAATATCTCTTCCGCTTCATTAATTAGCTTCATACAAACATTGCGAACTATAGTACGGGTCATCCTTGAAGCCATTTTATTTTTGTACGCGATGTCACCATTAAGGTTAAGTATTTCAACAGCCCGGAAGTCTCCACGAATGTGAAGGTTTTTCCTATAAGCTCGCAAAAAAAAAGGTGCATGTGATTGGCTTCATTATCTCATTTCCCATTTGTGTTATTTGGGAAACTTTGTTCAAGATCGGTTCATTTAATCACTCCCTACCAGACTCTCCGGCAGTTCCTGCCTTTGACGAACCGTGAATAATCACACACTCGGCTGCCATTGAAGGGATTCGAACGACTTGAAATAAAGGCGAATGCCGCTTTCATCCGCTATCCTCGGGTAAAGAATGCCGTGCGTATATATGTATGCACCACATGCGCGTCCGTTTGTTTTCGAGGTGTTTTTGATTGTCACATAATGACTGGGAGGGAAGATTGGGGGGTGGGGGGGAGGAGATTTATCCAAAACACTTCCCCTTTCGCTCGTGTCGCTCCCACTCTTTCGCACTCCGAGGCACTTTGAGTGGCCGACCCCACTATATTCCGGGAACGTTCGCGCGAACAGCAACAATGAGCATCCATTCGATCGCCCCCATATTTCTCCTTCCTCCCCCTCCCATCGCACGCTGTGCCCTCCAACGCCGAAACACTTCCCCATTCCCCTCCTTCCCCCGCTAATCCTCTAACCCTCCCACGCCCAACCCCTTCAAACCCTTCTTTGCAACGACTACATTAATGCCTCCTTTACCATTCACGCTTTCTTTCTTTTCCCCCAGCTCTGTCTCTGCCACCCGGGTAAATATTAATCTGCCCCCACCCCTTCCATCTCTGTTTTCCAGTGGCTTTTACGAAAAAGAATCAGAGCACTTGGCGAGCGAGTAAGGCACTCCTCATTTTCCATGCATTTTAATAATGCCACCACCAACAGTGGGTACATAAAAGAAGTGCAACCCAAGCTCATTCTGCCTGCGAGATTAATCTAATAAGCTGTCCTCTTAAGAATCCGTACCACCTACGGGCAAATAGTACGTATATTCCCTCCCTTGATCTTAGGATCCATTTTTTTTTTTACTTTTCAATGATTTCATTGCATTAGCAATCATCAAAACGTATTGGATATATTATGCTCATGTGCTGGTTTCAGTGAAATATCATTAGCATGTCGATGACGATAACCTCGAATGCAATTCCATGAGAAAATATTTATTTGACCCAAACGACTGGTGGGCCTAGGTTCACGTTGCGCATTTCTCCGCTTCATTCTTAGGAGCCTGCAACGCCTGCATTAACGTTCATCGGGGACAGTGGTTTCAAAGTTCGACGGGAATTCTTGTAAAGTTTTGTGCAGTCAAAAATAATTCTCATTCTGAAACGATATGGTTTTGTTAATTTCGAAATTTAAAGAGGGCACTCTGTACTTTAATTCCCTAAAAACAATCATGGGTCCTGATATTAAAGAGTAAAACGTTTGTTAAAGGTAGTGTGGATTTTTTCCCATAAAGTGTAAGCATTGGCTTTGAGATACTCTCTTTTACGATACGCACTCCAAGAAACATTGAAATAGGACTCCATCATTGAGATATTACAATTAGATAAGATCACGAGTGAAAGTAAACCCTGGGAGAAAACGAAGAAATTAGATAAATATATTAATGCCACTTTGGAATGACATTCTATAATATATAATGAATACTACATAGTAGTATATCATCAATGATTTTGTCAAAATTAGAAACACATGACGGGCAAAATAATGATGTCATCCACATTATATCGGTTTCAAGAATCGCTGAAAAATGCATAGATTAGTTTACAGCTTTAATTAGTTGATAGAGTTAGAGTATTAGAGCAAATATTCGATAACATTATTTTAAGGCTTATTTGCGGTTATGATAGAAGATCCATAATGAGTTCAATAAAAGTTTTTTTAGATGGCATTGATGTGATATGAATGCTTTCCCGTAACTTAGCTCGTACTTACAGGTATGTCAGTTTTAAGCAAATTCAGGCCATAAAGTCCAACAATAGGTTATCAGAGACCCTTACTTCGGTATTGGCGACAAATGAAACTGCAATATTCTTTAAAAACCTAGGGTCAACGGTGAATGAAATGAAACTCGTCAAAGTGTGGGTTAAAACACTCGTTCATCTCTCAAAAATGATGGGTAATAAACGGATACCTTTGATATCTATTAAGTCTCACACAATAGCGTTACTGTGTACGGAGCTATCCAGCAACCCGAATGGTATAGTAATATTGCAATGAGTCCAGGATAAGAGTCAAACATGCAAGATCCAGTGCCCATATTACATGGATGGAAATGTTATTTTTGTGCTTTCTACATTAATCAAATAAGCGCTTTTATTGAGTGTTCAGTTGGTGTGTGGACAGTTCAAAACCAAAGGGATAGGGAAAAAAGTACCCAAAGAGGAGTTAGGTACGTACGGTATTGTACCTTCGTATATTAAAATTGTACCCTAGCTGCGATGCGGAAGCAATAATGAGGGAAGTATAAATGGGTGCACAGGTAGGTTTTAGAAATTAAGGCTCTAGTTACCAATTTTTGGGCAAAATAATTTTCTGATTTTCCCAAAATGCTATTTTACAGCCTATTTGGTATTGACACGGCATTGATACATCAAATCTGAAATATATTCCTTTGAAACCGCAGGACATTTTGAAAGTATAGTATTATTATCATGCAGTATTCTACGTTGGACTAATGCTGGTGATAACGCAAACATAAGAAAAATACTCATGCCTATATATTACTTCACCCTGGCAATTTTTTGAAGTCTCTAGTTAAATATTTTGAGGCTCTTTGGAAAAGGATTTAATACTTTTTCAGGTAATCTGTGTCAATTATCATTTGAACAATAAAGGAAGGAATATTTGTTGCTTTTCTGCCGTCTTGCTTTAATTTTAAATTTATGGTCGTTCTTTTCATAAAAAAATTGGCTTCTCTAACCGACTAATAATTTCCTTTATCCCTTACGGCCCGTATATGACTTATAGAGATATCCCAGACTTGTTGATTCTAAGTTGTCCCACCCCTAACATTTAAGTATGTTAGCTGCACCTAACCTGACCTAACTATTACCTAACTATGACCTAACGCTTATGTTTTCTTAGCACGAAACGATCTGCCTTCCTTTCACAATTCCTCTAGTTTTATCGTGACCTATTGCGTATTGGTTTCACACATTTTCAGCAAATTCTACCATACGATACGGTGGTTTGTATGACAATTCAGTACTTTCCTGTTTTCAGTTGTTGTTGCACCAAAATAATTCCGCAAAATCTTATTTGTCTCGCCAACGCAAAATAGGTAAGCTGAAATAAGTATTGCTGAGGAACTATTGATATACGACATTTGTATGCATGAAATCGTTCTTATGCGACTATGGTGTGTGTTCTAAAATAGTTTTAATTTTAATTTTTTCTTATCGTATTATGGTGTTAGCATTCTAGACTATTGTGTAATGAATTAATAACTAATAGTGGACGTTATTTAGTCACGTTCTCGGTTCTCTTAATTTATAATTGAATTATGAACCATGCTACTGAGCCTTCGTTAAAAAATGATTGCGAGATATTAAATACTAATTCAGATCTTTGCATGAAATTTGGCTTAAATAGAGAATTTATTTTCCGATAAAATTGGTGTCCAAGTACACTTCTTATGTAATTAAGTATAATTTTGGTAAAAACTTAAATGATTCTTGTCATTTCGTAAAGAATAAAGTTATAAAATAAATTGGTATCCACATCTTTGAAATATTTTATATGTATTTTTCAATTTAATGCTATTACATTCTTGGAAGGATTCTGTGAGAAACCTATTCGGAAACATAGTAAACTAATTATACTGTACTTACTGTGTCGATCCCGTATGATCAATTCCGGCCAAAATCTGAATGTACTGACAAACACGATTGAGATTCGTAGAGTGCGAGCAGATTGGAAACAGAAATTTTTAAATGAAAACTATTAAGGGACATTTTGTTAGAGTTAAGGGTCACTGTTGAATAGAATGACTTCTTCTTACCTTGTCACATTTATGACCTATGATTTACCATAAGTTCCTACTGCAAAAAAAGCAAGTACTCTCGCAAACGGTTTAGAGGCTAGGAGAGTAGGTTTGCATGTGTATGTAGAAGAAGGAAATCGTGATTGTGAGAAAACATTTAAATGGGTGATTTCAGCCGAAGCCGTGCCTATGCCCTTGGACAACATCTTAAATGCATTGGATACTGGCTCCGCAGCCATAGACACATAGCTTGTATATAAAATACCCATTTCTCTTGCCGGTCGATTTTCTCAAGTCTGCTTAAGACTCAGTCAGCATGAACATGTTAATGTAGGGGTTAAATTTCTCAAACACAACGGTGGCTATCTTGCATGAAGGCATGTCCCTCTACTGTAGTAAAAATAGTGTTGATTGTTCAGCGGATAGAGAGTCATCGGTAATAAGTGAGGGATAGGAGACAGTTTGAGTTGGAAAGGGCAGGACGGGGTGCTCGGGGGTGTAGTCGTGGGAAGGGGATGGGAGGGGAACTTAAAAGGTATCGTTACGGCGGAGGATTTCAAATCAGCAATATCACTGTCTCGACACTTTCGGCACACCACTATTTTTGTGCTCTTCGTGTATTTACATACATATGGTGTGAATTTATCAAATTATTGCGTAACCTTAAAGTAATTTTTTTGCCATTGGATGCAAGTACCTTATATTACGGTTATCCTATTAATATCTATTCAGACTACCATTTTATAGCATGAGTGGAGAGATACTGTGATCTCAGAGGAAATATTTGTCCAACGCAATGGCCAATCCGAACATACAATACTTTCATTAATGCTGTGAGTCAATATTGTTTGTAATTGAGATTTCTGCAAAGTTGTGCTAATTAAGTAAACCACTAACAATTTGATGGTGATTATTTGCATGATTCCTTTGAAGGGCCTGTTATTTATAGCCATTAATGAGTAATTTTAGGACCAAATGAAAAAAGGTGTTTATAATGCAACAGAAAATGGAATATATCATCTGCCATTCAACTGGTGCGATGGGATGCCTCTACTTTAAATCACTGGGTCACAAGCAAGATGAGGGGCTACCCTCTTGGTAATCACAGATTTGGAGTGGTGGTCGGCTTTACCGAGGTAAATCATATATAGTCTCGGTATTACCGAACGCCTTTCGTTGTTTCCTGCCCATCCCTAATGATGGGACGATGGATGGGACTCCTGCCTCCCGCGAGCGCGCATACACATACGCACACAAACATACCTCTCTCTCACTCTCTCTTCATCCCGTAATGGGACGGTGAGGGTGCCGCCGCACCACTTTGGTGATTGCCGAGGTCGCGAGGTCCTCCCACGGCGGAGGGCTAGGAGGAGGGTGGGGGTGGGGCCGCCTGGCGACTGGGGGGTGAGGAGGAGGGTGCAGCGGGAAACGTAGGTGGGGGGAGGGGGACCTAAAGGAGGTTGGCTGGCCCCTCCTCTCTCTACGCCCCTTTTCTCGTGCGGGGGGATGGGAGAGTCGAACTCTCCACCTTCTGGTCCTCCCCTCTGGCCCCGCCACCGAAACATCCCTTCCGTTCCATTAATACTCTCTTATACTTGCTCCCCGACTCTCTCAGCTCCCCCTCCCCCTATATAACCCCCCTATATACACCTCCCCCTATATATACGTATCTCTCTCTCTGTCCCTCCCAAAGCGGTCGGTCCTTCTCCCCAAACCTCCCTCGCGCCTCCTCTCCCGATTTCGCGCGCTCCAATCTCTTCTTCGAAAGGAGGGTGGAAGAAGAGAGGCCCCCCATCCCCTGTGCGGCGACAGCTCAACCCTCCTCACCTCCCTACGCCCCTCCCTCCCTCTTCGCCCCTCCCTCCCCCATTCCCCCTTTTCCCCGTGGATCCTCATACGGTGGTTTCTGCCGATGCATCCATCCCATTCGTCCTTTGCCACCGCACCCGTGTGTCCCGCGAGGAAGCCCCACGCACTTTGGCGCGGAACCGAGCCCAGGAAAAATATCTTTGGAGTGGATTGTTTCTTTCCTCCCCAGGCAATAGCGAGGAAGCCCCCGTGTCATAGCGGGGTTGATTATGGTAGTCCATTGGTGGCCATATTAATCACGATTTTAATCACCTGTTTTAATTTTTTATTTTTCTTATATGCCATTTGATTTTTACGAAAAATCGCATTCGCTAGTTACAACATTGGCGCCTTTTCGTAGGAATAAGTTCCCATAACATTGTCAGGCAGTATTATGACATAGGTATTCATAAATTTTTTCCATTCTCTTTACTTTTCCGTTAGTTAAAAGGTATTGTTCCTTCATTATTCCCAATATTCAATACAATTCAGGACGCTCAATGAATATCGTGAAAATAAATTAGTTTCATGAAATACAACGATGTTTATAAAATTAATATAAAATATATAAGAGATTTTACTCCTTCTTACCAATAAATTACTACTAAATGGACTTCACGGAATCGCCTCAAAAACACTGATTTAACTCTCAATGCTTTCGCCACGGCTGTTCATAGTTTTTCGAAATTTATGTCGCTCAAAGAGTGAGAGAGTGGGAGAAAGTATTGAAACGTGACAGAGGGTTTGAGGAATGGCATTGAAGCATAAGCAAGCCAAAAGCTCCAACAGTATTTATTTCAATCGATACCTTTAGCGTGTATAGATTTTCGCGACACCCAAAGAGGTCCGCCGCGGATAAACATTAATCACTCTCTGCATTTATTTCCTTTTTTTGCATTTTTATTTAGCTTTTCGCGTCGCTATGTCTCTTCCATCTGGGATCCGCAGGGTGAAGGGTGTTGGTGGGGGGGAAATGGAAGGGAATAATAATAAATTCCTGTCCTCCGTTCCCTCCCTCTCGCTCTCTCCAACACGCCCTCCTCTCCCTTGGGTTGCCGCATGCCTGCCTGCCACCCGCTCCCCCCGCACCACCCGCTCTCTCTCCCTCTCTCTCTCCCGGCCGGCGTCAGGGCCCCGTCGTCGTCGGCCGTCCCGCACTCCCGACTCCTCCCCCTGCCGCCGCCTACCGCCAGAGCGGGGGGAGAGGAGGGAGCGACGCCCCTCCTTCCCCTCCCTCCAGCATCATCTCCGAAGACATCCCCCGTGCCTTTCCCATCGTCCCTCCTCATCCCCCTGCGGGAACTCAACGCCCCCCTCTCCCTCCCCGTAGTCCTAGCTCCTGCAGCACACGCGGTGTAATCAGCGGCGAACAGGAGGGAATACGAGGGGAGGGAGGACGGGGAGGGGGGGCCCCCCGAGGACGTGGCGAGCGGTGCATCTGCCTACGTGTGTCGGCGAGACGGGAAAGAGCGCTATAGTATTGCGGTTACGCTGGCTCCCAGCATCACTTCGTTATGGATTTCTAATATTTTATTGACATAATTTGAAAATTGTGAAATGAATAGGTTTTTATGTTCATTTATGTTTTATTTGAATTTTAATAATGATTTTGCGGAAATAATGGCGTTGTGCTTGGAGTCATATAACATCCGCTCACCCGTCCGCTCCTGTCATGGCTTCCAGAACAATTGTGAAGGCAGGTCACTATGCTAACACAGGTTTGGTCAGGCGCGAGGAAGAGGGACTTTGATTGCCACTCACGTGTTTGACTGATCTACACTACTGAGTCGATCCCTAGTCAGAATACTGTGAAACATTCTGAATAACTATTGAAACGAGGTTTAGGTATCTTTTGCTCCCCGTCTTCCGTTTGCATTATCCCCGTTTGTTTTTGCTCTAATAAAAGAAGATAATAATTACTTAAATGCAATATTTGTACTGTAATATTTATGAACTTTTATTGTGAAACTATAACTCATTTTTCTAAGAATAAGTCGCCTTGAAATTTATTGGATCATGTGCATATATTTGCTAGCTCTATTGTTTCCTGAATACGTTATTACAACTCGATACGCTACTGGACGTCAATTTTACGATATACGAGCCAGCGTGAGGGTATGTAGGTATTAATGTTGACTAACTTAGAGCAGCGATTATTCAATCTATTTTTTTTTTTAAATACTCGGAAAAGTTTTTTATCTTTGAGTATTTTCATTGCGCATTAGATTGAATCGACATTTCCATCATGAAATCATTTTTAGCCTCTCTAAACTTGCTCTAATGCCTATTCGGTGATATGAGTTACGCGTCGAAGATCACTTTGAGAATTTCATAAGAAAATGAGGGTCACCCGTGCGGGGATACGAACTAATTCCATGAAAGAGTGAAAGATGATTTAAATAGATGTGTCGTGAAGGTGCGGTGTGGAAGGTAGGCGATTTCTCTTGGGGTGGTGAAAGGGATAAGGAGGAGGAAAGAGGAGAGGTGACGGCATTCGGCAGGGAGTGGAATGGAATGGGGTGGAGCGCCTTCTGTCTCTTGGGGAGGGGGGAAGGGGTGAGGTCTGAAGGGTCGGACGAGAGGTGGAGGTGGGGGGAGGTGGGACGGATGCGAAGTAATGACTGTTTGGGAAGATCGAGGGATGTGTCGCGAGGTCTGGTCCCCAGCGATTGCTCGAAGGGTGGCGCCGGCGCCGGCGGAGGGTCTCGCTTCTTCGGCGGGGCTCTTCTTCTTCGGCTCCTCTCCCGCGGTCGTCTTGCGGCGGGAAGGGGGGGGCAGGAGGAGCGCGCTCGTCTCGAGGCCACGTGGGGCGAGCGGCAAGAAGGGGAGGGGGAAGGCGCAGTGGGCGCTTCAGAGGGGGGAGGGGAGTGCCAGGCGGATCTCTTTCCCTCCAACCCAATCTCATTTCTCCAGGGTTGTAATGTTTTTTTTAGAGGGGTCGTATCCTTGTAATATTTCTCGCTAAATATGCACCGAAGGATTGCCTCCCTAGGTGTTAACACGAAGCGATATTCGGTAGATGCAGTGCGTCTCAATTAGAACGGGGAAATAAAGGATTTTCACGCTCATTTCCATGTCTGTGCACAGATAGTGAGTAATCAACGAACTCTCAAAAACGTCTGCATGCTGCAACACAAACTGTGTGCATCCAAATTTGGATCCTATTCTGGTTCCTAAGCTCAAGATGCCAATAACGTGGTATTTTGGATAATACACTAATTGTTGGTATGCACGAAAGCATTGAAAATATCATTAAGGACACATCCTTCCGTCAAATCGTTTGAATCGTAGATTCGTCGTGGGCGAATTGGGTAGGAAATTACGAGGGTCATCCGGAAAGTAGTACCCGTTCGTGCCGCATGAAGTGCTGACGACGCGAGTAGCCGCTGGACGAGGTCAGATAGCTTCAGTGGCTTGTCTGCCTTCTCTGAGCCAAGTTGCGTGACGCTAGCATTGCCTGTGTTGTTTCTGTGATTGTTTACAATGTTTAAAAAAATTGAGAACGCCGCCAGTTGTGAAGTGAGGGCAGTGATTAAATTCCTCAATGCAAGAAACGTTCGCCCATGTGATATTCATCGCCAATTAAAGGAGGTGTATGGAGACAATGTAATGGACGAGTCGTCTGTTCGGCGGTGGTGTCGCAACTTCAACATGGGGAGGGGGAACACACACGACGATGAGCGTTCGGGGAGACCGTCTGTCATTACAGACCAACTGGTGAGCTCAGTTGACGAATTCGTGAGGAACGATCGGCGCGTCACAATTGATGACATCTGTGAGCATTTTCCCAATGTTTCTCGAACAATTGTTCATGAAATTGTTAAACACCATCTGCATTATGCAAAAATTTGTGCAAGATGGGTCCCTCGCGTATCTCAATGAGCTGGCGGCGAAGGACTATGCAGCAGGAATACAGAAACTTGTCACACGTTATGACAAATGCCTTAATTTGCTTGGAGATTATGTTGAGAAGTAGTTTAAAGTATCCTCTTTCAAATAAAATTTTTTATGTTTGTTAATATTTACTTTTGTGTCTTTATTTCACGAACGGGTACTACTTTCCGGATGACCCTCGTACTTGGAATAAATGAACAATATGTATGGGAGTATTATTTTATCATATTTACAAAAGCATGAGGAGTCTTACTCTCCAGTTTCCGCATGCATAAAAACCTGCTCTAGAAATATTTTGAAAATAATTTTGATCTTTTGTGTCATAACAAACGGTTGATCTAACTGTGATGGAGTGACGATTGATTTTTTAAATGTGGCTTTGACTTCTTGAAAAATATTTTGATTTTGTTCCCCTGCATCCAGTTACTTTTCCTGGTAGGTTGTTATATCGCCGACTGGACGATATTATTCTCACATTTAGTCCAGGTTTTAGTTTTTCGCAGTTGTCGTATCGCTGTTGCTTATTATTTTTCAAAGGCGAGAACTTGAAATAGGTTCTGAGAAACATTTTTAAAACTAAGAAATCTCTCTCATTAAAATTATCGAATAACATGGAAGACAACTTCGATGAAAGGGATAGCCTTAGATTAAATTAGGCGATAAAACACATTGGCCAATATGAAAATTCAAGATGTAAGACAATGGAGTTGATATTATAGAAATTGCCTGAGGACAACTATAGAATGAAATGACGCCAAAGGAAAATAGTCCTCCCAGGTGCGTCTACCGAAGGAAATGTGAGGATCACAGCTAAAAAATACCAGAGAAATTACTCATAATTACAAATGTGCATCTACTAGCTTGGGAGTAGGTATAACAAAGCTCTAATAACAGAGACCTTATTATGTACCTGAATATTACATATTACTGGACATGACATAGCATTGGACAATCGTGAATCGTGTTGAAATTAACTGATACTGGAGTGTAGACACCATAGTAAAAGTGTCCTTACGCGACACTACCTGGGAGACCAGAAGAACCCCGCGGAAGAAATGAATAGCTGGACATATTTTTTCGCATGCAGCGTAGCAGGTTTTTCCCAAAACAAATTATCCAAATTCAAGGGAGTTGAAAATCATCTTTGTTGTTCTTTAAAGATAAAAAACCAGCGGCCTGTAATAGCCCCACGAATGGTACTGATCGTTTTCGAGATTTATAACTAATTAATTTTATTGCTAATGCATAGGGAAATCGGGAAAAAATGCGATTTCTATTTTTTTAATGAATACCGAAGTATTAGTAAGATTCATTGCTGTATATTGCAACAGAAATAGTAGTTTTGTTTGAAAATGATTGGCATTTGTTCAATTTATTCGTTAGGAAATACACTGGGAAATTTTATAACTTTTCGAGAACACTAATGCCTCCCAGCAGTTTTAATATACAACACTTTATTTAAGGACCATATATGTTGATCTCTTTGTTCTCTGTTTATATTCCGGTTTTCACATCTCTCTCTCTAGTCATTCATAGTCCAACGGATCCCTGAAACTAGGTGCCCTCCTTTAAATGAGCGTAATCGCTCGAGTTTACCTCTATTTGATTTCTTATTTTACAAAGGGTTTGCATTGAACTCTATGGCATTCAAACTTAATAAAATGAATTTAATTTACTTGATGAAGAAGTAAGAAGTAAGGTCCCAATCATTTTTGGACTTCTTCCACCGTGGTTTGAAAATAATTATGCTCCAGGACGAAAAAGTAATATTAATTAATTGGGAAAAGATATGAAACCCAGCAATTGGGCTCCATATCTTATAATTATCTTATCTTATATTATACTTATATCAGAGGTCGTAATATAAAAAAAATTTCTCGGCTGCAATCAATAAAATTATTTTAGGTGTTAGAAGAAAAAATGCCTCACCTAGACAAGGAAAGTCATTTATTAATGACAGAAGTGAATAATTAACGGGCAGCATTTCTTCAAATCGTTGACACATATTCAAGGATCAACGATATCAAAAACCTTGGGATAAGAAATAATAAGAATTCTGACGGACACTCCTTAATGCAGCAGCGGTCGGTTCTACGTCCCGAGTGGGGCTGGACTCCTCCCGCCCTCCCTATCTCCCCGCCTACCTACCCTCAATTTCCGACTTCACTCACTCACGCCCCGCTTCTCACCTTGCTCTCCGTGTAATAACGGAGGAGTGGGCGCGGCGCGGTCCCCACCCACGCCCGCAAAACAAACAAGCATGCCGAGCCGACCCTTTTTGACGCCGCTCGACTCCTTCCCATTTGCCGGACTTTATTAAAACGATGGGAGGGCGGCGGAGACAGCGAAAGAGGGTGAAAAAAACTGAATAACCACGGGCGCTCTCGGGCGTCGCAGCAGTCCATCACGAGGACGGCTGGCCGGGAGAGGGGAGCGACAGACGGCAGTGGACGAGGGAGAGAGAGAGAGAAAGGGAGGTGTGCGAGGGAGAGGAAGTGGGGGGAGAGAAAGAGGTCGCAGCGGCCGACAGGCACACCTACCCAGATCCCCCCGACGAACAATGGGCGGACGCTTCGCTCGCAACAATCCGTCCCGTCCTCACCGCCCCCGCAAAAAAAAAATACGGCGCCCGGGAATGTCCTGCCCCGGCTGTTACGGCACGCGAGAGTAATATAGGGGAGAGCGAGTTTCGGGGGCGAGCGGCGAGGGCTCCCGCGGCAGGATGGGGGAGGTCCAACGGCCGGAGAAGTGAAGGAGCGACTTGGGAGCCGAGGTCGGTGGAGAGGGAGGAGTAAGGGGGCGAGGAGTGAACTCGTTTGATGAGGAGTCTGCTTAATGCGGCGGGTGGGGAGAGATTGGGGGAGGGAACAAAGAAGAGGAGGAGTGGGATCGGTCTTGAGGGAAGGGAGATGCGGCGGAGGGGATGAGAGCACGACCGTGCGCGAATTTTCACTTGCGGAACGGGATGGAGATGGGATTTTGCTCCGGAATGGTCGGGTCGGTGCGTTCCCGCGGGACAAGGGTAAGACGGCCGTGAGTGGATGGATGCGCGGCTCTTGAATTAAAGAAAGCTGCGAATTGGAATGATTTAGGTGTGGATGATGATTGCGGGGGTGAAGGATTTTGGTGTTTTTTCGGGCGTCAATGCAGTTTTAATTACAGAAACGTACTTGGGCATTCGTGTTCCGTTGGCTTTCAAACCTTTTAATGCCTTCTCATCAGTGAAATAACTTAAGTAATTGAAAAATATCGAATAAATTAAAAATTAACGCAATACGACGCATCGTATTGCCATGATATCGTCACTTCGTCAGCAGTCCTATCAGTTTCGTCCACAGAGAGAAATGAGTGCGTTTCAGTCAGAACTGTACATAATAGCTGATTTTACCGAGGTTACATAGTCATGGCGCAGACATAAGGTGGTATCCTGTGCTACAAGTCGCAAATGGGTGCTATTTACAGCGGAGACAAAAAGCAGCCTAGAGCAATAGGACTGTGTATTAATGAGATGACATATTTACCGATGACCTTTCATTCACGAGTGCTTCAAAAACTCTATTGCTTATACTTAAAATTCACCAACAGAACTTGGTCCGTCTGATGTGCCATTAAAATGTGCAGCTTCGCCGACAATTCCCACCGCAGGTCTCATTGATGCTTAATATTGGTACTACTTCGCTTCATTCTTATATTCTTGAACTTCTTGCATAAATTCGCCTAAACATTTGGTCATTAATTTTTGTAAAGCCGGAGTACTTTTTTCCATAAACCCTGCTAAATCTTATTACAGGGGTTATTGAAGCAAATCTCTGTGCTGGAATGCGTGATGAAAATTTTTTGATAGTTGGAGTGCAAGTTGGACGCGGGAGATTAATTGGCGTAGTTGGACGTGAGAGCCTATCGCAGCAGGATCGAAAAGAACAATATGTCGAGCATAAATTGTTTTTTTTTTAATTTACTGCGGGAAATCTAATGCCTGTGATGGATTAAAATATAGGAGGGTATACGATATGGATCGCCAGTGAACTGGCCAGTAAAATTCCAATTACGATATGATCTTAAAGTGCGATATATACTTCATAGTATTTAATATTTCCTCGTGACCATTCTTAAACTAATATTAAAATGTTTAAATGTTCATACATATGCGCCTTTCACTCCGTTTTCTTTGTGCGTAGGTCAAGGCAAACAGACAAGATTTTAAGTTTTACCAGAACACTTACTCACTTTTATATTTATTCAATGGCAATGCTCTAGAATATTTTTTTGTATTTGATGATAAAAACGATTCAGTTTTTAAACCGAAGTTTTCCTGATTCCGAGTCTTGTAATGCATGATCAATTACACCGATCAATTGATTGAAAAAGTAGGAGAAAGGAATTTTTATATTAAATCAAATAACTAATCTTTAATCACTAATTGGGAATTTATCAAATAAATATATGTACCTACCCTTCAGGCCGTTTCATTTTCTGGGTAGGAAAAATGAAATTCCTGATTATAGGTAATTTTCAGAAAAATTATCTCCCGTTTCTACCACCCTAATTGCACTTATCCTAAGTATTAGCACTCTTTTGCCCTTCGGACTATCATGTAGCGATACGGAATTGTAGGACGAAAGGGATGCATTTAAACCTTCATTCATTACAATCCTTACCAACCAACCCTCAACTAAGCATTAATCCTTCAGCCACACATTTATCGTGAAAACTTTGATGTTCAATGGTGACATAATAAATCCTGATTTCACACCATGTTTTATTTCAAATCAATAATTCAAGGTACCATTAAATCTTCCACCAGAATTTGAAAAACTTTTCACCTTCCTAAGTACAATAGTATTCGTTCTCTCTATATTCTGTCAAAATCTTCCGCATCATTCGCTTACCTGCACGATCAATTGAAAATTATACCTATATTAGTAATTATGTATTTTAGAGGTTAGGACTGTTTGATTCATTGAGCTTAGAAATATTATCGAGGAATTTACGAGCAAACACTGAGATCCATAGGTACCCACTGGTTGCAGGTTGACTTTAAATGTATCGCGTGAATATTGAAAGAATTTCCATTCAACCCCCGTCGCAGGAAAATAAATATCCTCATTTCGTTTTTACGTCATATTTTTCTCACGATTTTCTCTGGACCGCGCGGCAATACCCGCCGTCTTAACAAGCTTTCTCCCCCCCCTCTCCGCCGTTAGGTCCCGGCCACATGCAATCCTCTCCCCCCGTCCGCATCTCGTCTAATTCCCATCCTTCACTTACTTATCAGTGAGCGCTTCCCCTGGTCCTCCCCTCCCCACCCGCCCCGCTTTTCACCGATGCTTTTAATTTGTGGGCGGAAGGGGGTGGGAGGACAGCGGAGGGTGAGGGAGGGATGTTTTGTTGGGAGGTTGCGTCCCCGAATATGACATTGCCATCACTGCGTTCCCTCGGATCCGAAAGCCGCCGACAACTGCCGCTTCGCAATTTGTACGACCACTGCTTCGGGGAGATCAACATGGATGGCAAGCGAGCGGCTTTGCGACCGAGGGCCCCCGCCGCCAATGTAATCAGCGAATTGTATAAGGGACTCTTATTTCACTTTCCGCAATATTCCATTTATACTTCGCATCGAGACTCATTTGCGCGTCAACCCTCCTCCGTGCCCTCTTCCCCTCCCTCCCAGCCCCTCCCCTTCACGTCCTCCTAAATTTTAGCTCGTTCTCTAACCCTCCCCCTCGTTTCTTTCACATTCCCTCCCTTCCTCCTCCTGAACCTCGTCCCGCCCTCGAGTCCTTGAATGCACGCGCGTTTAAACATCGGACGCGCGAATACGCCGGCGGTGTTCGATGCCGTGTGCGCCTCCAACCGCCTTCCTTCCCCCTCCTTCGTGTGGCAGATGACCGGCAAGGGCGGGGGGGGGGTCAGTTTTGATGGAAATCGAAATTATATCGCGAGAGGTAACGGAGGGGTGCGGCGACTGTATGATTCACCCAACTCATGATTCACGTTTTTGAGTCGAGGCTGTGTGCCTGAGAGATTGGCATCGGGCGTTGTGCCAATCACCCACCACTATCTCTCATGCGCGTTCACTGAGGCAGAGTGAATGAAAGAATTGATTTATTTATTTTTCTTGATGATTGTTGAGAATTTATGGACTATTTATCCCAAATCTTGATAAATTTGTAACAAAAAGAATTTCCTAAAATATTTTACAGTCAAATCTTGCTTCAATTTTAATAAAAGAGTTTCCTAATATATTATATTTGTCAAACTCTCAAACCTTCCTATGACACAAACGCGCACATCCTCTCCATCTGTAGAACTTTCTTCAATTCAGTCCGTCAAGTATGCTTGTATTCTCAAATATGCCTTTCCCATCTAAACTAACAAAAAAAACAACGGAAAACTTATTGCACAAATTTTACTAGGTTACTCATAAACGACACGCTTATTTATCGGGCACATAAAAATCTATCAAGCCTTTATCCAAATACTCGGCCATCCACAAATAGCTCAAAGCCCTCTATTAAACCAAAATGTAAAATAGGTCCCATCTTCACCGCTCCTTGCCTCCCTTCTTAACTTACCAATTATTTCCCATCCCACCGTACTCCCTCATGCACATCCTGCAGAATAAAAGAGTCCTGAGACAAACCCTTCTGAACTGGGAGAAGGAACTACCTTCTGCCTGATAGTTCCTTCCTTCTCTTACTTGAGAAAGGTGGCTTGACCACCGGAAATTCGAAAACGCATGAGTTTCTTTTCATTTGTGTGCGTTTCTGTGTTTATATATATATATATGTATATATATATTTATTTATTTATATTATTATAATTAGGTAATATACCAGTTAAGGTAGGTTTGTGGATGGGCACAACTACGAAATATATATTCTGTGACTCCTAAAATAACACTACATCAGGTCCCTGTTCAGCTCTGAGTACTTTCTTCCTCCGTTCATCCCGTCCAACATCCCAATCCTGTTCCTTCCCTTTCCTCGTTTGCCTAACATTCTCCACTCTATCCCAGTCTTCAACATCCCACTGCCTGTCAAAACCCCCTTCATTCACTTTTCCTGCCTCCATAGGATTTCTCTCAACAAGCCCCTCTCTTCGCCCACCATACCAAGTACTTCCTCGTTTGTTTTTTTCTCCGTCCATTTTACCTTCTCCATTCTTCTCCACACCCACATTTCAAAAGCCTCCAATCTACGTCTATCCCCCTGCTTCAATGACCACGTTTCTGCTCCGTATATAGCTAAGCTCTATATCATAGTTTTTACGAGTCTTTCCTTAATATCCTTACTCAATGTCCCTGTCATCAACTCCCTCCTCCTTGTGAAAGCCTCTTTGCCTAGCGCAATTCTTCTCCTTACGTCCCTACTACTTTGACCGTGTTGGTCCAAAACACTTCCGGGATACCTAAATTGTTCTACCTGCTCTAGTGTTTACCCTCCTATTTTAATGTATAGCTTAGCCTTTTTCTTTCTAGAAAATCGCATAACCTTTGTTTTATTAAGATTGATTCTCATCCCATACCTGTCGCACTGAATTTCCAATTCACTCAGCAATGCTTGCAACCCCTTGGCTGACTGACAAACCAAAGCTTGGTCATCAGCGAACCTGACTGATTTTGCAAATTCTCCGCCCACTTTCATTCTTACCTACAGTTCTTCTCATGCCTCGTTAATCATTTCCTCTACATACAGGTTGAAAAGCACCGGTGGTAATGGGCAACCCTGCCTTACACCCCTTCCTAACACTACCCATCCAGACTCCCCGTTTCCCACTCGCACCTGAGAAGCCTGAGACATGGTCAGGTGGCGAATTAGCCTCCTTTCCCTCCAATCTATTCCTATTTTCTTCAATATACTCATTAGGTTTTCCCAATTCACTCTATCAAACGCTTTTTCGAAATCTATGAAACAGGCAAATACCTCCTGGTTATATTCTATATTCCTCTCCTTTAGTAATGTCATTACTGCAATGGCATCACGCGTACTACTCCCATTCCTAAACCCAAACTGATCATCCCCTAAGTAATCCTTTGCCCTCCTCTTTACAACAACTGCAGCTGCGTGGGATATCAAACTTATTGTCCTGTAGTCCTCACATAATGTAGCCTTTACCTTTTTCGGAATTTGAACCAACACTGATCTCACAGTCTTCCGGTCACATTCCTTCCTCGTAGGTACTACGAATCAGCCCATATAGCCTCTTCCTCCCAAATTTTCCTAAACATTTCAATAGTTCCGCGGGAATGTTATCCACCCCCACGGCCTTATTTAGTTTCATCTCCTTTAATGCCCTTTCTAGCTCATCGTCGAGTATGCCTGGACCTAAGCTAAGCTATCTTCCTCTAGGTTCTGTTCCTTTTCTATGGCTAACTTTATTGGTCTAAGTTCTTTACTATACAGTTCTTCTATATATTCTTTCCATCTCTCTTGGATCTTTCCTTCGTCAACTATTATCTTACCCACCTTATCTCTAGCTGTTAGCATAGATCTTCCTTTCTTACTTCCCGATAACGATTTTACTTTGCTGTACAGCGCACCAATTTCACCCTTCCTCTGCATACTTTCCATATCCTCGCACTGCGTCTTCCACCATGCTTCTTTTGCTTTATTTGTTGCCCACCTCAATTTATTGTTCAATTCTTTGTACTAAATTTTGCCTAACTGTGTGTTTACATTCTTTCATTTTCTCCTCTCATCCATCTTTGTAATCATCTCATCCGTGATCCATGGTTTCCTAGTCCTTTTAGCGTTAACGGTTCCAATAGTATCTTTTGCGGCTTTAGACAACCCTTTCTTGATACTTTCCCATTTTTCTTCGATAGTACTTAGCTCTTTACCATCCTCCATGAGATCCTCTACCGCCTGTTTGTATTCCTTCCTTTTCAAACCATTTAATGCTTCTACATTCCATTTTCTGACTCGCCGCCCCTGCCTTATCTTTTTGAAACGGACGCTACATTTCATAACCACTAAATTGTGGTCAGAGTCCGCATCCGCTCCCGGGAAGCTGTGCGACTTTATCACACTGTTCCTAAACCTGTGTCTAACCAGGATATAATCTAGCTGATACCTTTCTGAGTCACCTGGCATTTTCCACGTATACCTGCATCTTTTGTGGTGTCTAAACCAAGTGTTGGTGATGACTAACCACTGTCTCCTGCAGAACTCAACTTCTTTTTCCCCGCGGTCATTCCTCGTGCCTAAACCGTAGTCCCCCACCTCATCACCATCTCTTCCTTTGCCTACCGTCACGTTCCAATCCCCCATAACTATCAAATGTTTCCCTGCAGGAACACACGCGATTATGTCCTCTAACTGATCGTTTATCCTATCGACTTCTTCCTCCTTATGATTGATCGGTGGCATGTATACCTGAACAATGACCAAGTTCGTCGGTTCTGCTTTTATCTCTACTTGTAATATTCTATCCGTTACCTTTTCTATGTTGACTACGCTTCTTCCTACCTCTTCATTTAATACTATGGCAACCCCTCGTTGGCTCTCGTCCCCGCCGTTGTATATTATTCTTTAATTATCACCCCAGTAATCCCGATATCCTTCCATCTCACCTTGCATAGATCTAAAATATCTACATTTCCCCTTTCCATCTCTCGCTTAATATTCTCCAGTTTCCCTGTCCTTATCATTGTCCTAGGAGCAATTATTATTACTCCCGCCAGCACAGCTCTAGGGGTCATCGGAACACACAAGCCCTTCCATTACGTCAAGATTGTAGTCCGGGGAGGGAATATTTATATGTATATACATATATATATATATACACATTCAAACACGAAATCCCATAGTGTATATACTACCTTGATCAAAAAGTTCCCGGAATAACCACCGTGTGGCGCTCCCATCGTTCCGATTTGAGTTCTGTTTTTTTGTTAAATTGGTACATCTGTTGTTGATATTCCCTTTAAATCTTAGTGTCATAACTTGACATTTGCAAAAGTTACGGTCGGTTTTCGGTATGTCCATCAGTGCTTCCTGCGATTTTTCCATTACTTCCTCTCGGCTGCTAAAACGCGTTCCCCGTAATGGTTTTTTAACTCGATTGAACAGAAAGAAGTCACAGGGAGCCAAATCAGGTGAATTCGGTGGCTGTTGGATGGTATTTGTTGCATTTTTCGTCAAAAAATTACGAATAATGATAGCACTGTGCGACGGTGCGTTATCATGGTGCAAAATCCACGAGTTTTCTGCCCACATTTCTGGTCTCTTTCGGCGAATTGCCTCACGCAAACGTCTCATAACGCCCAAATAATACTCTTTGTTTACTGTCTGGCCTTCTGGCAAAAATTCATGATGCACTACACCGTTGTAATCCATGAAAACCGTCAGCATTGCCTTCTTTTTTGACTGAAAACGACGTGGTTTTTTTGGTCTCGGCTCATTTGGTGAACGCCATTCACTTGCCTGATGTCTGGATTGCGTGTCGTACTCATAAACCCACGTCTCGTCTCCAGTAATGATCCTTGTGATGAATGTGGGATCGGATTCAGCCTCGCAAATCATGTCTTTTGCGACGTCAACACGGTCTCTTTTTTGCATGAAATTGAGGTCTTTTGCTGCTACACGACGGAAACCCAAATCATTAACCACAATGTCTTGGGCGGATCCATAGGCAATGTTCAAGTCCTCCGCTATTTCTCTGATGGTTAATTTGCGGTTATTGACCAACATTTCTTTTACTTTATCAATTTTTTCACCGACTTTCGATGTCGATGGTCTGCCACTGCGTTCATCATCTTCGATTGACTCACGACCACTTCTGAACCGCTCGTGCCACTGGTAAACGACCGTTTTTTTTAGAGAATCGTTGCCGAAACACTTTTCCAACATTTCCAACGTCCGTGCGCCACTAAATCCGTTTTTTACGCAAATTTTAATACAAGTTCGTTGTTGCAAATTTAAATCCATTTCTGAAATTGTAAAAAATCGCCAACACACACAGAGATAGATGTACTCTTGGCTACGTAACTTTTGCAAATGTCAAGTTATGACACTAAGATTTAAAGGGAATATCAACAACAGATGTACCAATTTAACAAAAAAAACAGAACTCAAATCGGAACGATGGGAGCGCCACACGGTGGTTATTCCGGGAACTTTTTGATCAAGGTAGTATAGACACAGTAATCAACCCGAAGGTCAGTTTGGTAGGTGATGGTAGAGTTCACCTGGTACTAATCCCGACGGCGTGTGAAATTCACACACCAGGGTAGGGGAGCCAGTTCCTTTCCATGAGCTGGTTATGGTTTCCCAGGAAGATCTACAACCCGAAATATCACATAGCTAACTTGGAGCTGCAGGTGCCCATAGACTTGCGGGAAATCGAACCTGGGACCCTCCGGTCAGTAGTCTAACTCTCTACCCCCTGTACTAACGTGACCCAAACATATATGTTTATATATATATCACATTTATGTATATATATATGTGTGTATATATGTATATATATGTATATATATATATATGTATATATGTTTTTTATATGTGTGTGTGTATGTGTCTGTGTATTAAAAATAATCATTGCTGATAATCATATTCTTCCAACCCTTCGATTTGTTACGTGAATCCTAGATCCGGGAAACGATTGATTATCAATATCTTTAAGCCAAAATGTGTGGCATGGTCATTACTTTTAAGAAATTAGTTTAACTGTTTAATACTTCTACTATGTTTTCATATATTTGAAATAATAGGAGACCTAAAGGGTCTCACAATTCTTCGGATTACCAGGTGGTTACAAATCTTCGTTTTAATAATTGCGGTGAATTTAAGTTTTCAACATATTAATGCCAAAATATTTAACACTTCATTTTATTTAGCAATAATCTGAAAGCAGCACTTTTTGCCCTGAACATCGGACTATAAACGTTGATGTTTATATAACAATGGACACAATTGCTTACGCCCAAGCCCGAGGTGGAGGAAAACCGGGACATTTGGGTTCGTAGACGAGGACGCCACCGGTGCCGGCGTAGATATAGTCACTGGTTATAATAGGAGTGTTTTCTTATTCACTTGGAAAATCTGAATTATTTTGAGAATATAGACTACGGCGTTACTTATTAACAAATAATAATAAACAAATATGGCTATGCATTAATAATATACGCCGTTAACTAGTAGTTTAAAGGGAGCGATATTGCGTTTGATCTCTAGATTTTTAGATTCAGTTCATATTGAATTATTAGGTAGTAAATATGGATGTATGGCATCTTTGAAATACTTAACATCTACTGAGAGTTTCAACCCATCGGAGTGCTGAGTATATAAGAGTGGCACATTCCCTGATTTTCATTCCTTGCTCAATGGCAGTTGATACGTTCACGTTCGACGAAACGTTATGAAAAAAGAATCAACTTGATTATCGTATAAGCCTACCGATCTCGTCCGAAATGTGATGGCTGACATACTGGATTATAGCAAGGAGAGGGTGTGTGGCATTGATCAGTAATCAAAAATGAGGCCTCTTTTACCATTGCGTCGAAAAACTGGACTGGAGAGGGCGTTCCATCTATTCTAAGAAACGCCCTCCTCGCTGTATCATTCCTCTCAAAGGTTCCACAGTTCGAAGTTATTTTATGTGACCAGACAAATTGAAGAAATTTTCTTGATATTGCTTGGCGTATTATCATTTAACATAAATGGAAATAGCTATTCACAGAAATACGCATTTGAGAAATTTTGGACGTGCAGTTATTATGTAACAGTTGTTTGAGTGAGTTGATGTGTTTTTTTGTCAGAATGGACAAAATAGAGTATCGAATTGTGAGTAAATATTTTTGTTTTTGATTGGCAATATGCCTACGCAAATCAAAGATGAGTTGAATTCCGTACATGGGGACTCGGCACCATTAATTACCACAGTGCATTTTTGGGCAGCTGAATTTAAACGTGGCCGTAGGAGCTTGGGAGAAGATGAACATTCGGGACGTCCAAAAATGCAAAAACTATTTTTTCGGCTGGGAAAGTGATGGCGACTGTTTTTTGGGATAGTCATGGAGTTATTTTGATCGATTATCTTCAAAAATGAAAAAACATTACAGGAGCATAATACGTATCATTACTTGAGAAGCTGAAGGCAGAACTTGCGGAAAGCCGGCCACACATGCAGAAAAATGTAATACTGTTTCACTAAGACAACGCACCGTCTCACACCTCAGCGGTTTCCATGGCGAAAATCCAAGAATTACGGTTTGAACTGCTTGACCATCCGCCTTTATCAATAGATCCAGCCCCAAGCGACTTCTTTTTGTTCCATCATCGAAAAATTTCGCCCGGAGGACAGTGATTTTCGTCAAATGAAGGGACAATCACCTTCCTGAACAATTATTTTGTAGAGAAAAACGATTTGGACGGGTTCGAGAGATGGGAGCATCGCTGGGAGAAGTGTGTAGAGTACAAGGAGACTATGTTGAAAAATAAAAAAAATTCAGAAAAAATGTCTTGTATCTTTGTTAGGTCGGAAACTTTTCAGACCACCCTCGTATTTTGTACACAGTCGAAGTAAACTATTACTTAACTTAATTATCTTTATATCAAGAGTGCTGATGATTATTAATGCATGGAGTTAGTACACTATCACCTTATTTTATTATATATCTCCGCTTATTACTTTTAATATGACCGTTTATTTCTTAAATTCTTTAAAAATAAGGGCAAACGAAGAGGATTTTTCCAATTACGATGTATATTTCTCATTCATTTCCATTTTAATAAAAAATAACTTCTGGATGATTTCATTTTTTATGTTGCAAATAGTATGTTTAAATATATTCCTTCCTCTTTCAGTCATTAGTAATATAGTGAAGAGGGTAAATATGCTAGAATACGAAGCAGGCACCTAGAGAAGATTTTTCTCTCTTTTATGTTTTTTCAATTTAGGAATTACTGCCGTGAAAGTAATTAGTACAAAGCAATTTCTTCCTTCATCAAAAATAAACGCTAATTTTATTTTTGTGTACTGGAACGAAATTGGAGAATTTCCATCATCCCAAACATTGCCGGTATTCCTCAAAGTAAAACTTAAATTTATACCAATATTTCATATTCGACAATATCTCGCGTAGATCTTTTCTTCTATGCGGTCTACAAAACCGAAGTAAGGAGTTTGATAAAATACTCCCTTCTGGAGGACTTAATTTCGTTGAGTTATTTCAAAAAGAAGCAGTTTTTGGCAGTGATGCTTGATACACTCACCCCCACTTTCTCCCTCTCCCGGGAATTTAGAAGAAAAAGTCATGCCTACATGCTCTTCCAAACCTCTTCAAAAACATTTTTCTTTCCCTGCCTAACCATTCAAATGTTTCACCAGACTTCTCTCAGTTGCATTGCGACGGTGTCTCGGGTGCCCCGGGAGCTTCACGAAGTCCGGGGCGCCGCGGTGCGAGGGTGGGGGCGGGCAGGAATTCCGGCGGCCGCCAAATACGAGGCCACCCTCAAGATGCGATGGGCGCGCTCAAGGGGGAGCGGGAGAGAGACGCCTGGCTCTCCCTGCCGAGAGACCCCAAAACCGCTGAAACCAACGTCAACCCCCCTCCTCATCACCCACCCGCGCCCCCCACCCCGAACCCCTCTCTCTCCATCCCTCCTCTCTCAATGCTTTTTTTTCTAACCTTCTAACCTCTTCCTTCCAACATCGCTCTGCTCCATCTCCCACCTCATCCTCCTTCCCCACAAACAGCACCCTCTGCCCCCCTCCCGGCTCTCTCTCTCTCTCATTCTCTGCCAAGCCATCTCTCCCCCTAAACTCTTCTCAAACCCGACCCCCCACCCCCTTATATACGCGATCGATGTGCCGCCCGAGGGCGGGTCTCCGTAATAAACGAGGTCCATTGTCGCGGCAGTCTCGTCTTCCGCTAAAGACGACAGCCAATGCTTCGCTGTAGGGTCTGGCGGGAGGAGGGTGGGGTGGTGAGGGTGTGAGAGGGTTGTCGAGTGTGGGGCATCAGGGGTGGGAGAGGCGGGCGATCGGCGTCGGGGACGTTTGCGGGTGTACGGGGCGCGGGGGAAGGAGAGGGGAAGGTGGCCGCGGTAAGAAAGCGGGGGTGGCAGGAGGTTGGCGAGGAGGAATTTTGAATAGCATGCGGGTGGGAATGAGGGGAAGAGGGGTACTCCAAGGGGGTGTGTGGGGTTGAGGAAGGAGGGGGTTGCGTAGGGAATGAGTCCGTGTGAAGTGGGAGGGGTCTCCGCGAGGGGGGCACGGTGTTTGGGAATTGGAAGGAAGGGGGAGGAAAGAGGGAGAGAGAGAGGAGGGGGAGAAGAAATAGAAAGACGAGGGAATTTGCGTCATCTTGCGTTCTTTCGAACCTCATTTTCTTCTTCTCCCCGCTAACTTCTCTCCCTCCGGCCGTCCTCCTACCTATCCCCCTCCCTCACCCCGAGGATTCCCTCAGCACTCACAGGGACACCCAAACCCCGCCGAACTCCCCCCCCCCATTCCCTCCCCTCCACCCCGCACTAACTTCCTTTTCTTACCCCACCCCTTCTCCCCAGATCTCCTGCCCATCCCTTCTGGGACTCTTTCCTTCCCCATTTCGTACACCCCGTCATTCTCATTCAAATTATCTTTCTTACAGACTTCTATCATCCCGACGCCTTCACCATCCCCCTCCCTCTCCCTCTCATCTCCCCTCCAAGTCCTCTTCGCACTCCCCCCCCCTTCCACTGCTTCCGTTCACCCTTCCTTGGCGCTCACACCCACCCCACTTCCTCACTATTTCTCTAGGCTCCTATCTCAGAGGAACCCTTCTCGCGTAAGAAAATTCTCCCACTTCCCCGAGCTGTCGTTCTAATTTCTCATTCTCCTTTTCACCTCTTCAGCCCTCATCGTCTGTCGCCCCAACTTCCTTCCCGAGACTCGCACCATCGCTCCGAGTGACTCTCACTACTTTACCCTCCTCCCCTTCCCTAGGAAATGACGCCTTTCCTTTGTCTACCCCCAAGTTGGCTATTCTTGGGTAGAAGCGGGATCATTGCCCTCGTCTTCCAATTCTAAGTGGTATCATCTCGCGAATGATTGTCGATTCACATGGGACTGCCTGCATGTGAGAGAATAGGCTTCCGTAGTCTCATAGGCAAAGAGCATCTGCGGAAGGTTATTGGAGTTATCATTCGTAATGCATTCATAACTTCGTAGTCTTACTTTGAAAATGATAGTAACTATTTTTTAAATATATATATTGTGCCTCCAAATGACTTCTTCAAGCATTAGTAATTAATTATATTCCTTCATTGGTATTTTATAAACCTAAAAACGTTTCAGTTTCGTAAAGTTTTGTATAAATTTCACTAGATACTATTTTCAGAATAATTAATCACCTGATATTATTGAATTAGTATATAATTTAAAGTTTTGCAATTTTAATCTGGAGACTTTTGTTCTCGATGAGGTATTTTGGGGGGTTTGACCGCGTAAAATGTGAACAGGATTGAAGTGCAGGACAATTTCCTCAATATTCTTTCAAAATATTGGTAAATGCATGATCTTGTGTGCAAATGTAGTGCTTTTTTGATTACTACCAGACGATATTACGTACACACCAGTAATCATATCTCTACGGATCACTTATTCAATAGGCATTGAGGATCTTCTTTAAGATGGACCCTCCCTCCTATTCTGCTGGTCGGAAACCCTTCCCGAGAGAGCCATTTCATTGAAGTCCCTTTCCAAGCATTTAGATGAGTTTTTTCCAATTATATTTAATTTGATCGGATCGGATTAATGCGTGACCCATAACTGAGCAGCGATCATCTCAGAAACCATTTACACCCGGCCCACGATCCTTCCCTCCTCTTCCCACTCCCGACGGCCACACCGTCTGCACGGGCCGTAACCCCCTCCCCCGTCGCCCCCCTTGCCTCCTCCTGCCCGGCTCCCTTTCAGAGCGGCCTGCCCATCGCCTGCCAACCCTCTCTCCAGAATCATCCGTCGCTTAACTCTACACCCCAGCGTTTCAACCATGGACCAATCAATCTGTGGACTCCAACGTCCTCGTCACACTTAGGTCCACCAACCCTCTCCCTGTAATTCCACCAAACACAAAACTGCACTCCTCGACTATTTCCTCCCAAAGCTCTCATAACACCATTCCTAGCCGGTTACAACGATCAGTTGAATTTTTCGACTGCTCGTAGGCTGTAGAAACGTACGCACTGATTTGGAAGTGACTACTTATTCAGGTCACCTTGAGTATTAAGAAGAAAGAAAAGCACGACAGTGGTGATTTAGAGCGCGATTTATCCTACGAAAATTCTTACCAGCCCTTAGATGCACTAAAAAAACAATTTGAAATGTTTTTTACAGTCAAGCAAAACAATTAAGGTTAAAACCGGATTAAAGTTTCAAACCGAATAAGTTGATTTTGATAAGAATATGTTTGTTTGTATTTAATAATTTTTCTTGATGGCGCAAGCTTTTTCACTCCAGCCGCTTTGGGAACTTGATTATTTCTGGTGTCGAATTTCATATGGGATTTTCATAAAATAAGCTGTTTGTTTATGTTATTGAAAATAATGACTTATAATATAGTTAGTATAGCTGGTGATTTCAATGTGGAAGGAGTGCATACGAAGTGTTAATATATGTACTATCTACCTAGGGCTATAGATTTTTAATGCTTTTGAAATAGAGAAAATGGAACGATATACATATATATATATATATATATATATATATATATATATATATATATATATATGTGAGTCGCGGTAGTCCAGGGGGTAGAGCGTTGGACTACTGATCGGAGGGTCCCGGGTTCGATTCCCGGGGAAGTCTCTGGGCACATGCAGCTCCACCCAAGCTATGTGATTTTTAGGTTACCAGAGCTTCCTGGGAAACCATAACCGGCACAGGGAAAGGAACTGGCCCGCCTACCCTGGTGTGTGAATTTCACACGCCGTCGGGCTTAGTACTGGGTGAACTCTACCATCACCTACCAAACCGACCTTCGGGTTGATTACTGTGTGTATGGTTATACATACACACACACTCATCGTTATATACACACACACACATATATTTATATATATATATATGTGTGTGTGTGTATATAACGATTTGCTTTGTTGCATTCTGCGATCTATGAGCATCTACTTTATTTCTTATCTTTAAAATGAAAATATTGCAAAATCACATAAATCCGTTGTCTTTATTGTCTTATTTTAACCGATAACATAAACTGCTTTTATTGAAGTAAGCGCTGAAACAAAGATATGAAGCTTATTTTACCGATTTACTCACAAACTCATTTCTTCTTAATTGTTAAATTTTGGCTATGTTTTTCTTGACGCCCTCGTATCATGCCGTCGCCTCGCTCTGGCGCTCCAGGTTCAAGACTCCGGGCTTGTCGCCCATTCCCCACCGCCCGCATGCGTTTCTCCATCCATCCATCCGTCCGTCCTTCCACCCGCTGCGTCCTCCGGTCCCGTTCCACTCTCCTCGTCCGTTTAATCGATGCGGTGTGGTCGGGTATGGCGAGATGAAGGGTCGTTGGGTGCAAATAGAGTACACGTGTGCGTGCCGCGTCTCTCTATCTCTCACGTGTGGGCGCCGCGTCCCCTCCAAGCTCACCCCACTCCTCTGGCTACCTTCACCCCCACCCACCCACGCCCCGTCCCGCACCCCGGTCCCAAAGGGCTGGACGCGAGGTGGTGAAGCCGCGCGGGAGAGTGGGAGGGAGGCCTCCTCAACCCACGCACACGTCTTTTCCGATTTCCTTACCGATCTCTTGCCCATATTTATTACTAAAATGATTTTAATCACGAACTAAAAATAATGACTTTCATCATAACGGAAGCTTAGAAGTAAAATAAAATGAAAAGGATCCTTTTATACGCCACACGGATGTTGCGATTTTTGTAAAATCACACCATTAGCTCATTATTTTTAGCCGATAGTTCACACCCTTTCGCCTAATGCAGGAAATTTTCTTCATGAACTTATGGTTGTGACATGTCGTAATATATTCACCGTCCATTTCCGTTCAGGTCATTTGATCATTTGAAAATTCATCTCTCAATCTTCCCACAACCTTTCCTCCCATGGGTAGTTTTGAAGTGACTTTTCCCAATTTTGAAAAAAATCAGATTTGCTTAAAGTTTCTCAAAAATTCTCCTAAAATTTAAATACCCTTCTTTCTGATAAATATATTTTTTGATAATTTAAACATATTGCATCAGATTGCGTAAGATAGATAGATACATATGTAGTCGTCTAAATTTTGGGGCGAGATACAGACTATGGAGTCTCTTCTACCACCCTACTCTTTCATAAGGATTAAGAGTGAACAAGAAAAATTATGATTTTTTTAAGAAGACATACATGGTGACATAAACAGTTTTTAGTATAGAGGGTCGTGAGGAAAACCTTGTACACCTTTGACCGGCAACCACTGCAACGTTCACGAGATAATATTACTTGTCTTGGGTAACGACATGCTTTTGAGCCTCCAATATTCCAAGTGCATAGACTGGTGAGAAAGTGAAAAGCTGAATGACGCGGAGAAGAATCGATATTCGGTGAAAAACAGATGAATTGGTGCGACAGCTGATGCGATAGCGTTTGATGCGTCGAATGGCGAGGGGAGGAGGGTGGGGCAGACGGGTAGATTCACTTGGTGGCTAGATGTGGCCAGTGTGTGAGTCCGGAGTGAATTTCGGGGGATTAGAGGAGAAGGACGAATCCAGGGAAGCCCCCCAATCGGAATTGGCGAGGGGCTCTCTCTCTCTCTCCCTTTCCTCTAAGCTGTCTTCTCCTTCCTCGATCTCGTCCATTTTGCAAACCTCAGCCCTTACTAACGCATCACATCTCCCTCAAGATCCCTCTCTCCCCACCCTCCCTCCTCCACCACCCCTTCTTCTTCCCTTTCTTTTATTTCTATCTTTCCCCCTCCTCTCCTTTTTGTTCCTCGCCGGGCATTTCTCCTTCCCTCTTTCTTCCCCGCAAATCCATCAAATCCCTCCCCGCACCATCTCCCAACTCCTTGAGCGTTTTTCTCTTTTGCGCGCTCGTGTGCGTGCGTGTGTGTGTGCAGGAGGGCGAGGAGAGGGAGTGAGGATAGGGGGTTGGAGATATCTTCGATATTTTTTCGGCATCGAAATAAGGCGCTCCAAGACGACACAAGGCATCTCGACTCAACACCTCTCCCGCCCCCGACTCCTCCTCCCCCAACTACCCCCTCCCACCCGGCCTTTCGAATGGAGATTGGAAAAAGGTGTCTTCGACGCTCTCCTGGGGTTATCTCCTTCCCCCCTCCGCGCCTCCTTCCGCATCCACATCGCACTCACGGAGCCAGCCTCCCAAATAAATATACATTTTTTTCCTTCCCTCGTTTCTCCTTTATTTTCTAAACTTTGACATTTCTCGTTCATGAAAGTTTATCCGTTCTGATCCCACTGCGTGAGTTTAACTGGTATCGTCACCTTTCCTCCGTGTCAATTGAGCTCTCAACGGCGATATTCTCTTTTTTTTTTAGCAAGAAGCGTTCCAAAATAATGCCAGTGTCTTTCGATAGAGGTTGTATAGTAGGTACAAAAACGGTTTGCCTGTGTAATGCTCCAAGTAGGGGTACTTCATCGTGTTTAAATCTGGCTTAAGCACTTTTGTTAAGAGAATTTCTTGGAAATGCTTTGATGGCTGTAGTAAGTAGTTAATCACATAGAAATCATATACATTTCCCTAGATTTGTATGCAAATATCTATGAAAATAATAAATAAGAAATGTAATATTAACAATTAGATCTCTTAGCGAGTGCTCATTACTTACCATTGAATTGAGTTTTGTAAATTTTGAAGGATAGTTACGAATGCTTCTAATGAGTTGATCCAATTATGTCAGTCTGAAACCATATATCGAATATTAATATTTACTGTGGAGATGTACATGTTTAACAATTGGAATCATATCGGGAAGAGTTGTAATAATCATTGAATCAGTCATAAAATAATTGACTCTGTAAAATATCTAATATTTTAAATGTAATAGAGGTGTTTCTGATTTTTCTCTTCTCCGACATTCTGCCCCATTTATATTTTTTCCTGTACATAGTCATTGTAAATATTGTACATAGACATTGTATGGGTCGCGGTAGTCCAGTAGGTAGAGCGTTGGACTGCTGACCGGAAGGTCCCGGGTTCGATTCCCGGGCAAGGCACTCTGGGCACCTGCAGCTCCACCCAAACTATGTGATTTTTTGGGTACCAGGTCTTCCTGGGAAACCATAATCGGCACAGGGAAAGGAACTGGCCCCCTACCCTGATGTGTGAATTTCACACGCCGTCGGGCTTAGTACTGGGTGAACTCTACCATCACCTACTAAACCGACCTTCGGGATGTGTGTGATATATATATATCTATATATATATAGACGACGTGTGATATATATATATATATATATATATATATATATATATATATATATATATATATATATATATATCACACGTCGTCGGGCTTAGTACTGGGTGAATTCTATCATCACCTACCTATATATATATATATATATATATATCACACACACACACATATATATATATATATATATATATATGTGTGTGTGTGTGTGTGATATATATATATGTGTGTGTGTGTGTGATATATATATATGTGTGTGTGTGTGGTATATATATATATATAGATAGATATATGTGTGATATATATATATATATATATATATATATATATATATATATATATATATATATATACATATATATGTGTGTGATATATATATATATATAGGTAGGTGATGATAGAATTCACCCAGTACTAAGCCCGACGACGTGTGATATATATATATATATATATATATATATATATATATATATATATATATATATATATATATATCACACGTCGTCTATATATATATATATATCACACGTCGTCGGGCTTAGTACTGGGTGAATTCTATCATCACCTACCAAACTCGGCACAGGGAAAGGAACTGGCCCCCTACCCTGATGTGTGAATTTCACACGCCGTCGGGCTTAGTACTGGGTGAACTCTACCATCACCTACTAAACCGACCTTCGGGTTGATTACTGTGTTATATATATATATATATATATATATATATATATATATATATATATATCACACGTCGTCGGGCTTAGTACTGGGTGAATTCTATCATCACCTACCAAACTGACCTTCGGGTTGATTACTGTGTTAAAGAAGGAATATCTTAAAATGAATAAATATTAAGATTATGAATATAGAAGGTTATCTAAAAATCTCCTGCTTCCAAAAACGAAATCAATTTCCAATGCCCTCCGTGTTTTCATTGATGGAACTGTCCTTAGTGTCATATTGTATGAAAACCCCTGGCGTGCAATACATATATCCTTGATATGACATTTAACTAAATCTTTAGGAAATACCGTATTGTGTGAATATATGCTGCCTTTTAATCCTTTGCTTCCCTCCTTCGCTCTTTGATAGTTTGCTTACCGAAATTACCCTCCAATTTTTACAATGCAGATTAAATCTGTTTTCTTCCCATTATTCCAACTTTGAATGAAGTCCGCGTTTTTATTCTGAAAGTTTGGTAGAGGTGATATGAGACGGTGAAACGAGGATTGCGGAGGGAATGAAGGGTTATAAGAAGAGATATGATCAAAATGGGAAACGCGTCATAGGATGAGAGCATCGGGTGAGAAATTAGTTAGGACGAGAAGACGTCGTCGGGGATAGGGTGGGCGATGTAGAATAAATAGGGAGAAGCAAACGAAATTTGGTATTCGTAAAACTCGAACCTAATTCAAGACTTGGCTGAATGCAAATCACCTCGACGTGAGTTTGCGACCACCTTGCAACGCCCACCAAATCCCCCTACCACCCCTAACTACCTCCGACGAACCCCCTCCAGCGAACCCCTTCAACCTCGCTCCCACCCGAGGCCTCCCTCTCGACCATGCGCCCCCTCCCCGCCAATGCGCCAAGAACCACTTCCCTCCGCACACACCCCCCGAGCCCCCCCTTCCTTCAGCGGGCCCGCACATTCTTCTTCTTACGCTAGGAGGGGCCCACGGACGTCACCGAGGCGCTCATGCTCCCAGCCACCACATCGTCTCCATCCCACGGCCATCCAGCCAGCCACTCGCTCTCACCTCTCCCTCGCTACCCACCCCTTAAGCGAGTCGTCGTGCTAGCAACACAAAACCAGTCCCCCGCATTTAATTACCCGACGCATACGCTCCCTCTGGATCTCGTCTCTCGTCGAATGACATGGGTACCGTCCCTGAGAATGGGGTGGGAGTGCCTCGTTCACGGGGGATACGTCACCACCCCGCCCCTTCCCCGTGTTTAGCACCCGCTTCATGTCTAACACTTTTGAATCACGGAAATGCCAATGGGAAAGGAGCAATGAATTGTGTTGTGAGTCCATAAAAGCGAAATAATAGATTTTATTTTAAAACATTAAGAAAATAGTAATGAACACTTCCAGGCTAGTTGCTACACTTTATCACCTTGATGAGGAAATCACCACCCTGTCAACATTATGTTCTACACGTTTACTTTTTTTTATCAATAAAAATTTTAAGGTGAGACTTACATTCTAAATTTTGAGGATTAGCTAGCATTTGTTTAATATGAATTCCTCATATTTCTGAATAAACATATAGGGGCATGTTAGTCAATGAGTAGTGTATTGACTGACCCGAGGGACCGATTTGATTATTAGGAACGCCTCTAAGGACCCTGAACTTCACGTAAGCTGTGTGATTTTTTGGGTACTAGATCTTTCTAGGAAGCCACAGGGAAAGGAACTGCTCCCCCTAATCTATTGTATGAATTTTACACGCCATTGTGATTAGTATTAAGTGAAATTTACTCCCCATCTCCACCATCTTTTAAACCAATATTCGCATTGATTGATCTGATTTCTTGTAAGAAAACATATCATACACATATCAAGTGATAACTTGTTCATAAATATTAACTTGATTTTAAACTACTTTAAATGAATTATGTTGCTTGAAATTCATAATTAAATGGAAGATTCTGAGTCTTATGATTTGATAACTTGTGCTCGCTTTGTCAAATCCAGGCGATGGTTACTTATTGCTACTCAATCATTTTGCCGGAGTTTACGATAACATTTAGCCAAAATGTTTCTGAAGTTTTCCCATTTAAAGAGTGACAAATTTTATGATGAATACTTGTATATTGTGAGCAGTTTTAACTGTCAAATTTTTATTTAATAGGTTTATATTTTCTATTGTTATCTTTTTTGCATGCCCACGTAGACGGAATTCTTCTAATTTTTTGGGAAAGATATTTTATGCACTAGTATAATTTTTATTTGTCATTGGAGCGTGCTCAGAAATTGCGTTAGGAAAAATTGGAATTTTGTTCGAAGGTAAATCACAGACAATTTTAATCCTTAATCTCATACTAACTTGACATTTGCATTTCCGAAGTATCCACATATCGATGTTGGAACTAATCGCCGCGAGCGAAAAATCCCCACCGCTGAAGTATTCATCGCAGTCGCGGCGGGGGGGGGGGGGGAGGTGATTTCCGTGATAGCCTCGGAAACTTATTTCCCCGAGAAATCTCGTCCCTTCGACTCCTCTGAAAATAACATTTGAAGCGCGCAGGGAGTTCTCTCGCGACCTGTGGGGGCTATAAATGATTATAAGCTTTCCGAATCTCCCACCCCCCCACCCCTCTAACCGAACTATTAATGAACTCCGTTCTTTCTCTCAGTCCCGCGTCCACTCGGGCGACGGAGAAAAAAAAAGATTGTATTTCCGCTCTCATCATTATTCCGCATTTCGCGCCTTCGCCTTCCCACCGCCCTACCTCTCCCCCCACCGCCACACCACGACCACACACCTCGCCCCCCCACCACGCCCGCAGCAACCCCCCCCTCCCACTTCGATCTGTCTTCCCGCCATACTCCGCGCTTCCCTCCATCCCTCTCCCCCCGGATCTCTCCTCGGCGCTGGAAGCCACAGTAGGAATGTTATGAGGCCATAAAAGGGCGACACCTCCCCTCCCTCTTTCTTCTCTCCCCCACCCACTTTCCTACTCAGTTTTCTCTCCTCTTCGGAGGATTCCCCGAAGTCCAAAAAACCTATTGAATGGAACAGCAGATTTTCGGAATTTTGTACGGAGACCACATACTTTAATTCCTTGAAGCTTTATCGAGGATCAACGGTGAAATTCGATTTTATGAATGGATTTTTAAATTCATAATATTTCTCTCTTTTCTTCGTTCGATTTTATAGCTAGGGTTATTTTAAAAACTTGAATTAAATTATCATTTTGGATGGACACCATGCTTACTAAAAATGACACGGTTTCATAATCATCGTTGTTGATCGCCTCTGTGGGGCGGAGGCAGTGACGAGGAGAGGTATTTGGTTAATGTGAAATATTGAAGTCACATTGGATACTATTACCGCGTGTTTGCTTGTAAGAGTGAAAAAGTAAAACGAATGAAGAGGTATATAGATAAATAGGCAAAATGTCCCTGTATAAAGATAAAATTTCAAGATCATATTGTAGATGTTTGTTAACTAAATCGAACGCTGAAGCAAGACAAATTCTCATGACAATCAGTGGGTCATACACCAGCACCAGATTAATTTTCACTGAAGGGAACTGCTTCATGAACCAAAGAACTTGAAAATTCACTTATTCTTTCGAGAAACAGGCCCCAGGCATAGCAGTGTAGGTAGATGCACTAAATCATAGACATAAATTTAGAAGCATATAATCCGTCGGGAAAAAACACATTGCTTGGACTTAGCCACGTTTGTGTTTCAGTGATACCTTCTCACGTTATAACAGAGCCCGACCTCCAAAAATGATTATGGTATAGCGATGTATTATAGTAGGTTGAATTGAAATAGTTATCGTTAAAGCACAAAAAAGTTTGAGTTTTGAATCTTACTTTCACCGCTATTCCCTCTGAAAATATACCCTCGTTTCTATTACTTTCATGGAGAGAAACAGAAAGACTTGCGCAGATTTCCGGAAAAGTTATGGTAGATAACATTTAAGCTTCATAGCTCATGATATTAATTTCTTCAAAACTGCAGTGATAGCCTACTTTAGAAAAATCTTGTGCCAAAATGGAAGGTTTCAATGAAATACACAATTCAATCGGTGAACCAGACCGATTGGTATGATGCTGTGAACATGCTTCTACAGCATTAATGGTTAAAAAAAGAGACTGCCTCGCGATGCATCTGAACACGCTCTAACGGAAACGATTCTCGCCTTTAATCCCTGGCCATTTCTTAGCATCACCCGGCTAGTGCCCCTCGCACCCACAGCCCCCACTCAACCCCCGTGCTCATCCCCTTCCTGTCCCCTCTCCCTCTCTCACTCATCTCTAATTTAAACCCCGTCTAAAAATCGACCCCTCTTCACCCATTTTTATACCCGGCTATATTTTTTAAACCGTCCTCCCCCAGTCGCTCCACCGCCTTCCACCCCAGCCTCCTTGCACCCTCCGCTGCTGCCTCCTCCATGAATAATGCCGCCAAACAGCCCCCTTCGCGAGACCCCCGTCTTAATGCCCCCTCGACCCCGCCAGCCTCCCCCTTCCCACTCTCCTCTCCCTACCCCCGCTCTCTATCTTAGTTAGCTCCCTCAATTCGCCTCAACTCCTCTCTCTTTCTCCTGGAACAATCGAAGTCTAAATATTCAAAAGAGGGAAGGGAAGGAGTGGGAAGAGTTTACGAATCCGTCGGAAGAATTTGTGGGAACCCAGTGGCTTTTATAAGAAGGCGCGAGATTTCTTGGAGAAAGGGGTTGAAGTGTGTTTTGTGGAGGAAGCGCCGCTATACGTTTCGGGGGGCTGCGGATTTGACTGTAGTTGGAGAGGCAGAGGAAGTGGGCGGAGAATTCGGAAAGTTTGAATTTGGCAATCACGTGAGGAATGTGTACAGCGTGAGGAATGGGTGCCTACTCCGTTGAAGAGGGTTGGATTCTAGGAGATTCTTGGCTAACGCCACGTTTGGAGCCCTTTTGTGACAGTTTCACCGCGGTTCAATGCCAATTAATGAAATTGTTTCACAAATTAATTTAATTTTCAAGTGGAAAAGGTTTTATTTAAACGAAACTCGTGGTTTTACTCGTGAATTCTCGTGGAATCTGTTTAAAGTGAAGCGGAAAAAAAATACTTTTTCAGCCACACAATATTTATTCAGATACCACCCTGGTTTAGACGTAAAAACGTAATCATCAGGCGAACAAATGAAAACTTAAAAGTTTTGATGAACTTATGTATATGTGTGTATATATATATATATATATATATATATATATATACAAATATATAAAAACACAGATGTAGATTTTTAGAATATAGAGACACAAAGAAAGGACACTCACAATTTGTTATTTTACGTTTCGACAGCACGGCTGTCGTCTTCAGAATGGCGTTCTCGGGGAAGAGCGGAGAGGATGTGCGGGGGAGAGGTGGGGGAAGGAGAGGTAAAGGGACCAATAGGAAATGAACAAGGGGGTGGGGGGGATATGTAGGCAGCCAATTGATGCATTCAGTGGGCTTGGTTCAGCCCGGGCGGTTTGAATGATTGGGCCACCCAGATATGCGCCATCTCGCGGGTTCTCACCTCTATTATACTCGCAGATTTGGGAAGGATTTCAATCACCAAAACAGAGAAGCAGTCGTCAAAAGATTGGTTGTGGGAAGCGGTGTGAGTAGGGATGGGATAATTAAGAAAGGTGGGAGATTTGGTGGAATATCGGTGGTTATTCATGCGGAGGGAAAGTGCGGTCGTGCATTCGCCCACGTAGAAGGCAGGGCAGAAGTTACAGGAGAGGCGATATATAATATTTTTTGAGGTACAGGTGGCGAGTGGTTGGGAGTTGGTACTGAGTGAGGGGGAGGATCTTAAAAGATGACAGCATTTGCAGCGTGGGCGGTTGCATGGTGCGGATAGGGGCGGGGGAGAGACGGGGGTGCTTGAAGTTGGATTTGTGGACTTAAAGATGTCTCGCAGGTTCGACGGGCGTTTAAATGAAACAGAGGGACAGTGTGGGAATAAAAGTGATGTGGACTGAGTGTTATTGATAATTGGGAAGAGGTCACGGATTAGATGTTTAATTTTTTTTTGTGTGTTCCGGGGAAGAAAGTGGTGATAAGATTAGGGCATTTTGGGCGGTTTGGTTTGGGGAGGGGAGTGTATTGTGTTGACGGTTTGAGGATTTTACTGTTTAGCAGTTTTTCAGGGTACCCACATTTTCTGAGGGATTCATGCAGCTGGTCCAAGTATTTCTGTTGGGAGGGGGTGTTGTTGCAGAGACGGAAGCCACGGATAGAGAGTGAGAATGGGATGGAGCGCTTTGTGTGAGGAGGATGGCAGCTGTCGAAATGAAGATATTGTTGCTTATTGGTTGGTTTAATGTGGACTGAAGTGTGAAACGTATTGTTTTGGAGGTGAATATCGATATCTAGGAAGGTAATATTCGAGTCGGATATAGAAGAAATGAATGATACTGAGGAGGAGGAGTTGAGAGAGGAAATGAAAGAGGATAAAGTTTCGCGTCCGTGGGACCAAAGGAGGAAAATATCATCGATATAGCGGGCCCAGAAAAGTGGTTTTAGGGTTTGTTGTTGCAGAAAGTCGTGTTCTAGTTTACCCATAAAAAGATTGGCGTATGCAGGAGCCATACGCGTGCCCATTGCAGTGCCTTTTATTTGTAAATATATTTTGTCATTGAATTGAAAAGCATTTTTGGTAAGAACGATTTGGCTTAATTCGAGGAGGAAATCTGTGGATGGGGTGTGTGGTGTGGATCGTAGGGAGAGGTAATGTTTCAGGGCTTCTAAGCCTTCTTTGTGGGGAATGGAGGTGTACAGAGATGTGACGTCTATCGTGGCCATGAGTTCATTTCCTATTGGTCCCTTTACCTCTCCTTCCCCCACCTCTCCCCCGCACATCCTCTCCGCTCTTCCCCGAGAACGCCATTCTGAAGACGACAGCCGTGCTGTCGAAACGTAAAATAACAAATTGTGAGTGTCCTTTCTTTGTGTCTCTATATTCTAAAAAAAATCTACATCTGTGTTTTTATATATTTGTGTGTCGCCGATGAGCGTTCCATTTCGAAGATATTTTATATATATATATATATATATATATATATATATCTTCAAGTAAGACTGAACATTTTTCGGAGAGCGGTTAGGGGTCTGGGGGGGGGGAGGTGCAGGGAATGCTGGGAGGAAATTTAAAGATGGCGGTTAAGGGTGGTAATTTAAAAAAATCGGAAAGCTAGTATATACGCGGATTCTCGAGTTCTCACCTCTATATTGGTGGCTGAATCGGGTAGGGATTACAAGATGGTAAGAGCAAAACACTGGTCGAATGAATGGTTGCGGGAATTTGCGTGTGAAGGGATAGGAAGAGAAGAGAGTGAGGCCGAATTGCAGGAGCCCGGTGATTGTTCATTCGAATGAATAAGGGGGTAATGCATCAGCCTATGTACAATGAAGTGCATTGTTTGTATGACAAAAGATAAATAATGTTTTTTAAGAGGTAATCAGCGTGGGAACGAGGTGAGGGGGCAACGAGGAGATGTGAGGAGAGGGGAGCAGATCTAATAAGTAGACATGTTTTACATCGGGGGCGGTTGCAAGTAGAGTAAATATGAGGAAATTTGTCACTGGGGTCGCCAAAGGGTTGGTGGATCTCAGAAGGCTTTTGAGATTGGCGGGTCGTCTGTATGCGAGAGAGGCGCATTGGGGTAGTAAGGATGAGGTCGCGTCATTGTCGTGTAAAATAGGAAAAAGTTCTTTAAGAAAGGTTTCCAGTCTGTATGATCCGGGGAAATAGGTGGTACAAAGGTTGAGTCCTACATCAGATGTGAGCTTCTTTTTATGTGGTGTGTATGGTCGGGTGGAGCAGCGGATTTTATTTTGTAGGAGCTTTTATGGGTAACCGCGTTTGTGGAGTGCAAGGTGTATATTATCTAGGTATTTGTTGAGTGTGGCTGTGGTGTTGCAAATTCGGTGTCCGCGGGTAGAAAGAGAGTTGGGAATCGAGCGTTTGGTGTGTTGAGGATGACAGCTTTTGTGGTGTAGGTATTGCTGATGGTCAGTGGCTGCAATGTGTACTGAAGTGGTGAAATTGTTATTGTGAAGTGAGATGTCTGTGTCAAGAAAGGTGATGGTGGATTTTGAAATGGAAGAGGTGAATTTAACAGGCTAAGACAAATTTAAGGCCGACAAGAAATTATTGTGAGACTCAGAGCCATGTATCCAGAGAATAAAAATGTCGTCTATGTAGCGGACCCAGAAAAGAGGTTGCAAGGGTTGCTGTGACAGGGAGGTCTCTTCGAGATGGCCCATGAAGAGATTGGCGTATGATGGTGCCATCCTCGTTCCCATCGCAGTGCCTTTGGTCTGTAGATGAAAACAATTTTGGATCGGGAATGCATATTTAGTCAGGACGAAAATGGCAAGATTGAGGAGAAATTCAGTCGAGGGGCACTGGGCGTAGAGAAAGATAATGTTGGAGGGAGGATAAGCCTTCTGCAGGGGGAATAGAGGTATAAAGCGAGGTGAGGTCGATGGTGGCCATAAGTAGGTTGGGGGTGGAGGGAATATAGACAGAATTTAGACGGTTGAGGAAGTGGTATGTGTCTTTCGTGAAGGAGGGCAGGGAGAGTACAAGTGGTTGTAGGTGGTGGTCAAGAATTGCGGAGATTCTTTCGGTGGGAGAATTGTAACCGGAAACTATAGGACAACAGAGGATGGTGGGTTTGTGTATTTTTCGGAGGAGATAAAACTGGGGTGCTCTAGGGTTTAGGGGTGAAAGTAGGGATATGTCTTGGGAGGTGAGGCCCTCTGGTCCAGAGTGGAGGAGAAAAGACCGAATTTCGGTTTGGAAAGTTTGTGTTGGGTTGTTGGTGAGAGTGGTATAGGTGGATGCTTCATTGAGGGGAGCGAGGGCTTTGGAAATATAATAATTGGTGTTTAGAATTACAACAGAGGTGCCTTTATCGGCGGAGGTGACAACGATGTTGGGATTGGACTGCAGGGTTTTTAGGGCATGACGTTCGTCCGTGGAGAGGTTATTTTTTGGTCTGAGAGATTTTATGAAGGATTGATTGGAAAATTTTTCGAGAAGGAGACGTATACAAATTTCGACAGGATAGCTACTAGGAAGGGGTTTTGGTTCATGAGTTGACGCTGGGCGGAATTAGTCAAGTGCGGAATTGGTGTTTAAGTGACTGAAAGGGTTTTGTGATTTCCAGAAGGCGCCATCGAAGGTTTCGGCAGAAATTGAGAGTATTGGTGAGTATTTTTATGTGGTTTATTTTTGGTGCAGGGGAGAAGAATAGGCCTTTACTAAGCACGGAAATTTCATTGCCAGAAAGGCTGGTGTTTGAAAGGGTTACAATGTCATGGGCATTGCCGAAGGGAGGGGGGGGTGGGCCCATTCGGTGATATATATATATATATATATATATATATATATATATATATATATATATATTTACTTATTGTAAATGGTGTTAGCGAGCGAGGAAAAACACAGAGACACACCAAAAATAAAAGAAACTCACACGCTTTTGCAATTTTCGGTGGTAAAGCCACCTTTTCTTAGGGAAGAGAAGGAAGGATCTGAGGATACGGTTAAAGGAGAAGGGGCCGGAGACGCTGGATGGAAGGGGAAGGTGGAGAAAGGTTTGCGAGAGAAGAGTTAAGGCGGGAATGCTTAGAAGTGTGGGAATAATATGGAAAGTTTTGGAATCGGAGGGGGGATAAAAATATGTGAAGATTGAGCTAATTAATGTGTAATATTAATGCCTGGTTAATTACAGGAATCCAGGAGCCAGATGAACGCCTGCTCTATTGTTTTCAGTATGAGCGGATGGTCAGAGGGTGGGAGGAATTATAAAATTGAGACACTTTAGCATTTATCAAAAGGAGTGTTGTGTTCGGAGTCGTGTTTTGCGATTGGGAGCATCCCAATCAGGTAAGAATTCTTGCATGAGGCCCGGTGGTTATTTACTATATTCTAATTCTTTTGAGTGTGGTAGACTGTCCAATATAAAAGGCACGGCATAGGTGGCACTTCAGTTGGTAAACTACATTGCTGGAAGTACATGAGGAGTAGGACATTGGTGGGAGAGAGTTAAAAAGCATGTGGGAGAGGGACGGTGTTCGGGTGTTGAAAATAGGACATTTTTTACATCTAGGTTTATTGTAGGTTGTTGTTTATTTATTTTTTGTTTATTTGTTCGCCATGTGGCGGTTTTTCGTATTTTGATATTAGTTTATATAGCCGAGCATTGGACTAAAGGTCTGAGATCGATTCCCGGGCAACGTCAACTCCAGCCAAGCAGTGTGGTTTTTCCTGTACCAAATCTTCCTCGGAAGCTGTATTCGGCTGAAGGATAGGAGACTGTCCCCCTAACACTGACGTTTGAATTCCTAATCTTGATTTTGAAAAGAAAAGAAAGAGGAGAAAGAAGAATTTAAAAATAACATTCTTTGTTGTTTTCAAAAGGTAATTTAATGTGGCAGAGTATCAAGTCTCTTCATGTTGAAATATTCAAGTTTTCATTGGCATAAAGTTAGAATCACTAGCCTCAATATTCCATTCGCACAAGGTTGCACAAGAGTATCAAGCTCGGCGAATTGCATCCTTATTGGCAGGAAATCGGCATCCAATTTTACATTATGGCGAACGTTGCCACGCGCTCGCCTCTTTTCCAACGAATGATTACCTCACTGATTTAATTCCCTTTCCAGCATTAACCGGTCGTCTGGCTGTCCAAGTCCCTGCTCGGGCGTGGAAGTTTTGATCGTCATAAGAAAAATTAAATTAAGGCGTTATAACAGTGAAGCCAACGAAACCGTTCGACCACTAGTCCAAACCGAAAACACTTGCGCCGCAATCAAGAGAACCCAAGGAAAAAAACAAATCACAAAACCTCCCGATCACTTCCCGCATGCAAGTGGTGAAGTCATTAAAACCCGTTCGCCCGCCCTAATTACCTCCGGAATTGACGGAAGGGAGAATAGGGGAAGGGGACACAGAGTTCATTATGTAATTAGCGGATTCAATAAAGACCGCGTTCATTTTGACTCTCTTCCCGCACCCCTTCACCTCAGCGGAATAAAATATGAACGTGTCCACTGGTTGGGCAGGCGGGTGGGTGACGTGACACACACGGACGACACCCCCTTCACGTAATTCAAAAACAGTCTCCTCACGTAGGAAAAGGGAAAATATCGACCTTTCCCTCTCGCTCTACCTTGGCCACCTCCCTCTCAATTCGAGATAGGGAGTGCGGGAGTGGGGTGCGGGAGGCGTGGTGGGGGTGGAGGGTGGACGGGGGCGGAGGAGGGGAAAGAGAGGCCGGTCCCCTCTTCATTTGTGTCGTGGCTCCCGGAATCCAACCGCACCCATGTCACCTTCCACGTCGATCCCTTTCAAACCTCTCCCTCCGCCGCTCTCGCCCGCCTTCCCCTGCCCCCTTCCCCCCGCAACCCCTCTCTCATTTCGACTCCCCACACTCACCCTCGCGGGCTCCCCAAATAAGAGATTCTCCCCTCGTCTCTCTCTCTCTCTCTGCTCTTCAGCCGAGGCTTGGGCGTGGGTGGAGCGGAGGCGAAGGAATCGGTTGCGTGGGTGATGGTGGAAGAGGAGAGAAGGGGGATGGTGGAGAGAGAGTTGTAATGGGTTGGGTGGGTGACTGGAGAGGGATGGGAAGGGAGAGAGAGGACGGAAAGAGACTTCTCAAGCGGGTTGATAAGGGTGGCACGGGGTGAGAAAGGGAGGTGTTTGTGTGTGTGTGTGTGTCTGTGTGGGAAAGAGAGAGAGAGCAAAGGGTCCCACCCCACCCCGCTGCCGATGGAAGAGGGGGAGAGAGAGGTGCCTGAGAAAAGGGCGAAGGGGTCTCCCCGTGCCCCCGGGGGTGCGGAAGGGTGGTGGCGGTTTTCGTGCGTGCGGAAGGGTGGGTGGACGGGGGAAGGTGAGAGTCGGGGATGAAGAGGGTAAGTGGGGAGAGAGAGGAGCGGGGAATGGTGAGGGGGTCAGGGGAGGAAAGGGGGAGGGGTGTAGAAGGGATGAGGGAAAGGGGTTGGGGGTGGGAGCCATGGGTGGGATCATAATTGGCACGGGAGGCAGATGTCTATTAGTTCGCCGGGCACCGCCCGTAGGCGCCACCGGTCCCTTTTCTCCTCGCCCCCCCCCCCCCGCCTTCTCTCCGTCGTCCCCCGTCATTCCGAATCTTCCCTCCCTCACCCTTTTTCTCTCCCTTTTTGCGCGACCTGAGCTGTCTTTTGTTTTCGTTTGAGACAACGCCTCCTCCTCCACCTCCTCCGCATCCAACTCCTTCTTTCTTCTCATTGCCGCTCCTTTTTGGCCTCGGGGAAAAATAGGGGAGCGGATGATGGGTCTTCCTCTCTCACTCCTCCTCCCCCCGCACACTCACTTACCTAACCCTCCTCTCGCCCACCCCCAATCCTCCACACACCCGCCCTCGATTCCTCTTCCATTACAAGCACCTCTTCCCGTCCGTCCCCCCTTTGCACCCCAGCACTAGCTTATTCATTTTTTCCTGACGTCTCTTCTCGCGGAAGATTTCTTTTACCGAGATCTTTTATCGTCTCTTTTTTTCTCTCAGTAATTCTCATGCATTTAGATTAAATTCGTTTATTATCCTCTATTTTTATTAATTTTGGCAATGAATTTATCAGGCATGTAACAGGAAGTGGAGTAGAGTCCAACATCAAATGGTTATGGACGGTTTGTTTTCAAAAGTTATTCATTCTTGCTGTGTCATTGTCACATTTAAATTTTGCTTCTGTTAATCAGTGTACTTTATCTGTGGAACCGTATACTTTACGTTGTGGTGTTCTGAGACGTACATTGTGCCCATATTGAGTTGATAAGTTTACAGGATTATTAATCGGTTCGATCGGTTTTAATGTTGCCATTTCATGTGAACTTAAGAGAAATACAGGAAACCATTATAGGAATGATATTAGCTCTATAATTGCAATATCTTGTAATCTCCTGGCATCAATAGTTTGCATCTTTCATGAAGCATATATTTACGTGTTCATTTGAGAAAATATCTCTTTAGTACTAATAAACGATAGCAGGCATTTGCCGTCTTGAAATGCAAATGTATTCCCTATAATATTTCTGGTATATTGTACTTTTGTGAGAAATAAAATCGCGGCAAATATTTCGAACATGAAAAAAGTATCTTGTTAAAGAATACTATATGTATCAATTTACATATTGATATTTATTTCCTCTACAATTTTCTCTAATATTTCAAATGGATCTATTTTTTAAAGCTTGCTGTAATTGCTAATGATATCGTGCTGCTTGCCATGGTAGAACAAAACAGCAACCGAGGCATGCAATTCAATGGATATCTTGGGTTTGTTGTACACATTTGATATTGGCTTGATAAATCTGTTGCCTGATATATACCTTCCCATTCCTGAAGATTTCTCAGTTCGTGCTTAATGAGCTAAATATCAAATAATAGTAATACTCTATCAAACCAATCATTGGAAATGACTCCCGAATTTTAACTGCGAATGAAAGGGAATAGGAAATTAAAGTACAAGATGAGACATCGCATTCATTATTACATTTCATTCGAAAGAAAGCTGTACAATATGTTCAAGGTTGACTGAAGAGAGGATTCAAAAGTTAAGTCAATGTCTTTATCTTTGAACCTCGCCCAGTGATTTTTCAAAGAAAAAAAGTGTACTTAGTTAATCGAAAAATATATTTAACAACAAGCAGAAGCATTTTCTTTGTGATGTTTGCCTTGAAGTAATGAATTTATTTATGATGATAAATATAGTAATTATATGTCCGTGATTCATTAAAGCGTTATTGAACTATTATATTATAAAGCGGGGCATTACTTTTTTGCGTAAATGATTCCACTCTCGTATGAATTTACTACGTAAAATCAAATCTATTGTTTTTATTTTTTTTCGAGAAGCGGTTATTTGCAACTCTTTTTATTTAAAAAAATACCATTATTGTTGCATACTATATTTAGGGATACTCCAGAGATTTTCGCCGCTAAATACTCTCATTATTTTCCGATTGCAAGTTTCGTTAAATATTCCAACTTCCGACAAAGTACTACTTTGTATCCTATTTACAAATGCTTTCTTCCTTGACTTAAACCAAACACTCGCCAAATAATCTAATTCGCCATATCTCCCTCTCTGTTGTTAAAGGGCGGAAAATCTTCCTCCCCTAATACTTTCACTTTTGATATCACTCTTCCCTTACTTTACCGCCCTATCTCCATTACCTTACTATCCCTGCCCTTAATAGATCGTTGATTTCAGGAAACCTCCCTTCCTCTCCTTTTCCCCATTCCCCTGACATTCATCCAACGCCACAGTCATCCTTCTCCCGGTCGCCCCCTGTTCTCCCACCTCGCCATACCGTCATCCCCGCGCGCACCGGTCCCCCTTTCTAATTATTCCACCATCCTCTCTTTCACTTTCATTTTTCTCTCTCTTTCGAAGTTATCTCCCCCTCAAGTCTTTTAGCCATTCTCCACGCTCCAATGTGTATTATATATTTTGTATCTAAAAGTCTATTCTCTATTATATTCGCCTTGAAATCATACGTAAGCCCCGAGATATTTTTCTATGGTATATTTCATGCCCTCTGTTCATCTTGGTATCATCATTAGTATTTGTTTTAACAACATTTATTTTTTCATATACATTAATTTACCTCATATGACAACGGTCGTTCCATACTATTACTTGTAAAATTTATGCTAACTCCTTTGCTGACCCCTTTGACAAAGCTTCTTATTTTTTTATCTAAATGAGATACACCACCTTGTAAACTATATCTTTTGGTGATTTAGGCTGCCAGTTCTCATTTCGCATGCAGTACCACGTAGCGTTTTAGCGAAGAGAATTCCAGCTGATAGTCGGATATGTATTATTAAATACAACCAAGAACCAGTCATTAACATAACTTATTGTTTTATTCACCTGAACGAAAGGGAATTATTCCGTAAGGTAACGTCATTTATAATTTATGGCGTTCCTAAAATTTGATTGAACGGTCCGGAAATTATGAGCGTACGATAAGCGACGACGGCTGAGAGCTCTCATTTTGCTCATTTCAAAGATTTTTATAGCTAGGATTTCATAATTCCTGGCGAAGCTTTAGCCCATAATAAATCAGAGAAAAAGACTTTTCTTAGCATTTAGAAAATTTTCTCAATAGTATTTTTGAGTGTTTCTCTCTGATTTTCAATAGTTCTTTCTAAATCAAAGGCAATCATTTAACACCCAGAAAATTTAAAATCTGTGCAACGGAAACTACCAGTTAGGTTTTGAGTACATGATTTCCAATCAGTTCATTGAGTGCAAAATGAGTTTTAAAATACTTATAATATTGGATCAACGCTTTGAAGAATATTAAATGATTGAAATTCCTATTACTATTCTAATTGTTGTCTATTCTAACAGTTCATATTCACTCAGACTGAATGCATGATTGCGTTTGTACACTAATTGCAATATGAAAAACGATTGAATTTACCTTTGCCTAATGACTTATTAAAGAGGAGCTTTAAAATTTTAATGACATTTTTTTTCTTGTACATTCAAATTTCGCATTGACTTTTCATAACTTTTATTTAAGGCAGTAAACTATTATCAGTGATTGGCTCTATTCTCTTTCACCGGTTGACTTTGATACTAGCTACTTTTCCTTTTCTATGGTCAGAATCATTTTTTTTGCAAAATATACTCCAAATATTATTTTTCATTGTCTTTGCGCAAAGGTCGAGCTGGCGCTGAAGTCTTTTGAACTGCATGCATAAAATCAGCTCAATAGGGAGGAATTCAAGCTAATGTGACAGGGTTAGCAGGAGAATAGGGGAAATTGATGGGTAACTTCTGAAAAAAGTCAGAAGGAAGGAATATCGGAAAGAAAATGCTGAAGGCTGACTGAGGTAGAGGAAGGAAAAGAATAGATATTTGAGAGCTGATATTATGCTGGAGGAGATGAAGGAAATAATATCGGGCGAATGGTGTTTATTTTGTTTTAAAATGCTTTCGAAGCACACAACAATCTGTATAAGAAGGTATACAAGTAGTAAGCTTGATCTGTACTAACACTGGTAACTACAACATAGTGGGTCCGAACCTCGGCAACGGCATATATCGTGAACAAATGTTTGTTAACTTTTGAATTGCAACGGCGCATAATTCTTCTGAGAATATCATATTCTGTCAAAAAAAGAGTAATATTAATAATAATTTAAAAAAATACAAAAATATTAGTAAATTAAAACAATAAAATTATTATAAAAAAATACAAGATCATGGAATTATCTCTGCATAAGTCCCCAAACGTAATGAGCATTGCGGTAAAAAATAAAAAAATTGTTGTTTTGTTCACTTTCACTTGATTTTATATTACTTAGAGGCTTAAAAGAGCGAATGAGCGTCTCAAAATAGGGATATGTAACATTCAACGGAATACCAAAAACTCCAAGCTCAAATATTTTTATTCATAAAAGTATTGTGCGAATCTAAAATATTTATTCACAATCACCTATGACAGTTCCCACATATAGCTAGTTCATATTTATTGTACGAACATTCGTTGCCCCTGAGCAGTCTGAAACTTAGCTGCTCTTTTTCCAATGATGCTGAAACCTTCCCCCTTAATCACACGAATATGTGGTAAAACTACTTACTTTGGTGCCCTCATATTTGAAAACAGTGCATTGAAAGATATTTAGTAGACACTGTGTTAACAAATATAAATCATATCATATTCACATCCTTCGTATCATCCACAGTGCGTAAGCTTGGATTCATCCAAGATGTAGAGGCAAAAGCCTTTAAGGCTTTTCCCACGGAAGCATATATTTTTTTATTTTACAAATGTTAAACTGTACATATTTATTTAACTTGTGCAAACCAATTTAATATATATGTTATGGGGTTATTTCTAATTTTTACGCTCAAGCTAGAACATTTTAGAAATCGCATTCCATCATAGATAATTTTTTGTCGTAAACAATGTTGCCTAATTTCTTGAACCATTAATGATAGATATCATGCCTCCGATTTTATTTATTACTAAGCCAAACCTAAACACTATCATTTTTAACTCTTTATCTGTGTTGGTTATGAATAGTGTATTTAGTATATTATAATCTGCAATCGCAAGGTGGGGAAATTTTTCTTTTGATGAATTGGGCAAATCTCGACTTTTATGTTACTGCTTGAAATTATTTCAGTTTTCATTATTAATTACCCACTTTCTTCAAAGATATACATTTTTATTTATCAAGACATTTGTTAATGAAGTGAAACAATCTATAATGAGTTAACATCCAAAGTTCATTAAGTGTTTTTCATAATTTAGAGGGGATAGTGACATTTTGGATACTATGATTGACTAATGTTTGCCCTTTAACCTCGACTATCCTATTAACTGCAATAGTTCGTAGTTTTACAAAGGCACGTCAATGGTGGAACTCGGGATCTGTCACCAAGGATACACATTAGAGAAATATTACTGATGAGCACACAATGACTGTTTAATCTGTAGCTCCATGTGCTCACTATTTCACCGTTACATCAACCCGCCTATTCACCTTCCTGCACCCGCGCCTCAATACTAATTTACTTTCACGGCCTCAATTTCACCTCCCTTTTAAATTTGTGTCCTTTATTTAATACTCAGCTATTTTGTACTTGAATAACCCTTCTGTTATTCCGTTATGGTTCGTAATTTGCTTGCTCTCATATCTCCCCACCCTTCGCTCTTATCCCAGATTTTTCTTTCCCTTCCGATATCACTCTCTCTCTCTCCTCTCCTCTCCCCACCCTCCGTCTTCCACCAGCATTCTCCTCCTCTATCTCTCATTTCATCTTTCCACTCCCTTACCCCCCCTCCCCAACCCCCACTCTTCCTAGTGCCTCCATCTTCCCCGCCTCCCATTTTTCTCCCTCTTCTCTCAAATCCCCGAGGATGCTCCCTTTCCCAGTCTTCCCCTCCCTCTCCCAGAAACCTCTTCGTCTCCCTCTCCTCCTCACCCTTCCACTCTCACCCCAAATTGCCTGAATTATCATTTCAAAATGCAAAGAAAATATAGAACTGTGAAATGGGTTTTAATTGCCAGGGGAATTCTCTCTCAGCCGACTCCTCTCCCTCCCCTTGTCCCTCCCCTGTCCTCCGCCCCTCGTCCCACTCTTTCAATCCCCTTCCCCCCCACGCCACTTCTTATGCTCCCCCGTCCCCCTCCTCCGCTCCCCACACACCCGCACCCCCACCTCACCCTTCCCATTCTTGCGACTTCCCTCAGGTCTTCCTCTCTCTCTCTCTCAGCGAAGCCGTCGTCGTCCTGGGGATTGGTCGGATGCTGGAAGGCGGCGGAGAGTTAGAGAAAGGTTTTTTTTGGGGGGGGAGGGAATGAGTAGGCGGTGTGAATGGGGTGGAGGTGGAGGGGGGTGGTAAGGAGATAGAGAGAGAGAGAAGGCGAGGGAAGGAGGAGGAGGACGAATGTTGGGGAGGTGTATGAGAGGAGCGAACGGAGAGGGGGGATGGCGGTGTAGATGGGTCGCAGAAAACGGGGGGGTTGGTGGGGGAGGTTATTGTTACGAATGTGGGGTGACGGTAGTGGGGGTCGGGGGGATGTGCGTTGGAATGAGGGAGTGAGAGCGGGGTGTTTGCGGCACGAGGACTGGAATGAAGTGTACCGCACGAGGAGGGGAAGTTTGGAGGAGGTGGCGGCGGCAGCAAGGTGGTTCACGGGATGGTTTCCTCGAAGGTGAGGAGGGAGGGTCGACAGGATGAGTCCCCAATGCGGAGGACGGGCACCGGCGTGGGTGCGCCCCTCGCGTGGGGGTTCCACCGATCGCGGGGGGGAGGGAGAAGGGCGGAGATGGGCAAGCGGGGGTGTGGGTCGAGGGGACGGTGGGGTGAGGCGAGAGAGAGGGAGAAGCAGGGGAGGGAGTCAGAGCGGTGCGGAGGAGAATGGGGTGACATCGGGGCCGGGAGGGGTTCGTTTGCGTAAGGATTCGGGGGGGGGGGTGGAGGAAGGGGTTTTTGGAAAGGATCGTGAACAGAGGGAAATGAGACACTGGAGACGGAGGCTTAAGAGTCGAACGGGAGTGATAGGGCGACAAGAGGGGAAGTTTGGCGGGGTGGGTTTTGAGGGGGGGAGCGAGAAAGAGGGGGTGCGTGATTGAGGGGATCCGCATGGCGGGGAGCTGCATAGGGGGGAGTTCGGACGGAAGACCGAGGGGACGGAATCGGGAGGCAATAAAGGCATTTATGCACACACGAGCACACACAGCCATCATGTACATAATTGCTACTGTTTTATTCTCTTTCCGTGGCACGGCACTCTTCAGTGCTCGTTCACTATTACGTAGATTTTAATCGGAATTAAGGAAAGCTGTACGAATGGTAGCGCGTTGTGTCTCGAATCTTTATTTATCATTTAAAAACATGGTACAATCATATTTCTTGGCTGAAATTAAGATGATTGCTGGATAAAGTCGTGCTACTTGCTAAAATCATAAAAAGATATCCAGTAAATCCATTTATTGACGACTCTCTAACTTCTCTGATAAAATGAATGTATGTTATATAATTTTTTTTCTTAACCACTCGAACTCAAAATACCCACGACTGTGACGTACATGGATGATTGAAAATGCAAATTTTCTAATATTAATTTTTCAAAATGCAGTGTAATGTGAGCGAACATTATTATTAGGTATGTCCAAGATCTAATGTATAAAAATAGTTGGTAAACTAGATGTTAACCATTAGATGATTTTAAGTACAATACGCTGTAAAAGTACTCGTATTTGAAATTAATTTTATTGCAGCAATGTCACATTTTGATAGAAAAAAACTAGGTTGATTGGAAAAAAAGGTTTGAAAGCAGAAAAGATTTGACCATGGAAGCGTCATATGTAAACATCCTGGAAATTCTGATCAAAATACCATTTTCAAAATATACGTGTATTCATATTGTAAAACCTTGCGAATTGAAGAAATTAATAGTTTTTGACATTAAATATAATGTTAATTACGTTCGTTTCCAACAATTTTTTTCCTCAGAACTATTATACTATGAATTAATGCGTTCATTATTTATTTTATTATTATTATGTCAATTTTGCTGTCAAATTTGATAGAATTTTACACCTGTTTCGGAGCTGCTGTTTTTCTTAGTTCAGTGATGCTAAAATGAACAATAGGCGGTCCAAATATCTAGAGCCAGTGCTTTACTCAATTCTGGAAGTTTTCGTTTGATGTAATACTAAAAGAAGGTTGCTTTAGTATCAGATAATCATGATTTGGGCGAAGAAAATATATCAGACAATCAGTATTTCTTCAGAAGCAGTTCAAAAGCACAAGATGAATTTTCCCCGTTCCTCTATCAATATCAATCGTCAAGAAAGGGAAAGAATGAATTAATTTCTTCATTACAAACGATCGAACACGCTCCATCTTTCCGGCGGTGATATTTTCGGTTCGGTGAGATTCAAAGGCTGTTGGGACGACTTTCGAATTGGCGTCCGCCGAAATGATCGCGTGCAACTTACGCCCATTGTGCGCCTTTTTCGGATCCCACCCTCCCGCCGCCGTCAGCATTACTCCCGGCCAACCGTTCCCCTCCCTCCACCCGCGCTAACCCCTCTCACATCCCGCAAGCACCTCCATCCGCCAATCCTCTCTCACCGCCGACAAACGCCGTTAATTCTTCCGCCTTGACGAATCCTAACGGAGACTAATGAACCTCTCCCACCCCACCGTCTCACCCCACACCCTCGTCTTCTCTCCCACCCATCGCCCCCTCACCCACTCCCTCTACTCCTTCTGGCCATGAGTTCCAAAACTCCTCGGTTGAATCCTTTATGATCCCGTGGGAATGGGAACTGTTTTGAAACCTAACGTTTCCTTGTGACGACGATCGGCGCTCGCGCGCTCCCCCCCGTTGCAGGCGTTCGCCGGAAAGGAGACGCGCCGGTGATTCGCACCCATGGGTGCGTGCGTGCGTGGGTTATGGGTCGTGCGTGTGCCCCCGTCCCTGCAGGGAATTGCGGGTGAGATATATATCGAGGGGCGGGCGGGGTGGGGCGGAGCGAGGGGGTTCTCCCTATGGGGATGGAGGGAGGGGCAAACTATGGATGCGGGTTGATCCAAAAGGATTTGGCTAAGAACGAGTCACACTACTACCCAAGTCACCATGTGGAGAAAAACAAGGTGCCCGGGTAATGGAGTGACTTGCATGGTTCCCAATTGTGTTTTTTGTAACAACAGCAGTTTTCAAAAAAACGTAATCCTCCTCTTTGGGCGGAATGGAAACGTTCCATTTATGCTAGAAAGAATAATTAGCTTGCAGTTTTCCACAAGCAATACATTTTTTACATCACTGAGATAAAATAATTTTCAATCTTTCGACGCTATCAATTCTTTTACAGTTTGTAGAACTACATAATGTCGGTTGAAAATGATTTTTTAGCATGACAAACAAATGCTAAAGAGGTGAATAATTTGACGAAAGTATTGGGGAGAATTTTATCATTTGGGAAGCAGTCACAGAAAAGATGAATGGATATTTGAATGTATAGCTGAATGGAGAGCAGCTCCGAATCACAGAGCACTTTTCAAACGCTTGTACGGTTAGCTAGAGTCTAATTCATCCCGAATGCAAGGAGCTATAGAGAAATGAAGGCTGCCAGCTTATACGGTAGCAGGACGTAGAAATCCGGACTACGCCTTCGACGTGGAATTGTTGATGGTACATTCATCCCACGTTTTTATATTGACAGTACATAAATGAAATTAAATACTAAAATATTTTATATCGGCAGTTTTGATTGCTCTTTGAGGAAATAACCTTGGAAGAAAGAAGAAATATCTTCGTTTTTGTACGATTGCTTTCCAGCTTAGACCGAAAGTCGTGAATTGGTTTGGTCGGACGAGTCGGTTAGAAATATATCCTGCTCCCAAGTTATTTGAACATTTTTTAGCATCGCTTTCCCGTTCGTAATTTCCAGCAAATTTTTCATTTATTGGAATTGAGCTAGGATTTAATATGTGTTTAGTTGCAAAAGTCGCAGCAAAGCAGCCATGATATCGTTTATAAAATTTTAGATACGTTTTCGTAAAATGGCAACACGATATTCCGAGGGTTATCATACTGAAGGACCCGCTTATTATTCTGAAGGTCCCGCTCTGAAGGTGCCAAGCATGTAGGCTCTGTATGAAAATCATGGAATTCAGGTTAGAGCGCTGAATAATGTGGATGCTTAGCCCTTATCAGTAATTCACATTCATGGATGAAACGACCGGATTACCGATACATAGGAATGTACCCACTCGGTGGCTATCGTTGGCGTTCGATTCTCGCCTCGTATAGTTTCCGACGCTCGGATTAAATTTTGGTATATGGAATTTATGTTGCAAAATGGTCTGTGCTTTTGCACCACTTGAAACGAAACTCTTGTATCTGATGAACAGTTACATAAATTTTCATAATGGCCAGCTTTAAAGGTTTCATTCGAACACTTACCGAAACTAATTGAAGCACTGCCGATTCGAGTGGCATAAGTGCAGTTTTTATGGCTGATGTTTTTAATTTCTTCTATGGTAGCTTTGCTCGGCAATTTGTTTTCAATTTACCCAATTAAAACAATGAGGCAAATTTAGAGGGAAATTACCAGAAAGAAGGTTTACTTTTCCAGTTACTCCCTGAAACGAGTCGTTTCCATCTCATTTGGGTTCATGTAAAGTATCATGGCAATTAAAAAAATAATTATTCTAATAATTTGGTGTTATGTTTGAACAAAACTTGGTTTTTTATTTCTTTATGTATGTTTTATACGGTGTTAAGAATTGATCTACGTTAAATTTGTCTTGATAAATTTGATTTTTTGAATCAAGAACAACAAATTACAGTTTATAGCGCATATGCGCGATAACACATCACGCTAGATTTTATTTATGGCTCCTGATAATAAATTACATAGTTCCTCATTTTTATTGTAGAAATTTATTGGTTAAATGATGTGAAATTGATGGTTATCCACAGATTGATTAAAAATTTAACTATAATTATATTACTATATCATGTAAATATTATAATACTTGTAATATTAAAATCAAATTCAGTGCGTTTTAGAAGCCCTATAACGGAAGTAAAATTATTAATGTAGTTATGTTTACTTTTTTTTGCCTACGGAAGTTTCTTATTTGAATTTAATGGTTCACAGTTCTTGCGTTGCAATGATATTTACTAGGAATGAAATTAAAATTTATTTAATTAATCTGGCAATAAACATTACTTTGTATTCTAGACTCAGCACTACATTTATTTTTTTAGCTCAAAGAAAATATTTAACATTATTTAAGGTCTCTAGGTGCAACAGACACAAGAGATTGACGTTTTTAGAACGCAATTAGAGAAAAATATAGGGATAGTAGGTATCTAATTTATTTTCATTGGACCATTCACGTCGGTTAAAATTTTATCCTAAAACTAAACAGTCTGCGAAGTTATGGCCAAAGCTGCGTGACGTTGTAATGCAATTACGATTCATCGGGGATTTACTGTTTATAGCGCCCAGGCGTCTTTGCGCTGCTTTACAGTCCCTGCGATCCCATTATTACGGGAACGAACCGTATTTACATACATCGCTGTTAGTGAGACGAAACTGCAGTGCAAAAAACTCATCCGTTGCGACTAGCAAGTCGTTATTTTTAAGTTACGGAGGATAGGTGAAGCGATTCCACTGCATCAGATGCAATAATCGATACTGTGTCAAATTTTATTTGAGTAGTAATTATACTGTATGAATGACTTTCCACTTGGGTTCTTCAGAGTCTTTCGTGTGTGGCATATTTTAGTTAGTAGCTAAAATTTTAAAGAGCAGTAAGAGGATATGAGCAGTTGTTACTTGCAATTTTGGTATGAGGCATATGCATTTTTTCGGAGCAACATTCATATATCATTGAATACTTCGGATTCGATTTCCGCTATCTCAAATTAATTTACCTTTGATTACTTGAGTTCTCGCTTATTGTTGCTGAATTTTGGAACAAGAAGTCCAAAAAAATGGGCGTGTTAGTAATTTACTCTGAAATATTATGGAATTTTGAATCATCTCTCTGTATAATTAATTCAATTTAATAGGAAAAGTATGCCTATCTATTCGTCAAATCCAACGAATCAGTTTTGGTGTTCATTTCAAAATTAGCCATTAGGACGTACTAGATGTAAGAATCTTATAAAACGTTAATGAAGAATGGCAGAGTTAATGACATTTTTATTTCGGAAACACTACTTTAATTACCTAACTTAAATTGAGAATCTTATTCAATCTGTATTTTGAAAATTAAAGTTAATTCAAAATATTTTTTTTCAGATTCCAATTTTTATATTCATGTAGAACACACGAGGAATTTGGAGTAGGTTTAGTGTTTTTTGTGTCAGTTTTTCTTGTTAAAATCCCATTTGAACGATTTATTCGATTCACTCCAGTAACACCCATTTACGTATTTATGCTGTCTATACTCAAATATGGTATGTATGGCATACAATATGGTGGTTTTATTTCTCATTTAGTATGATAAAACTCTTTTGACATTTCATTTAAAGAGTACACTTCAGCTGAAAGAAGAGAAATCGCTGCCAAATATGTTTTCCTTCGTTAGAAGGAATTTTTCTGATTTATCTACACTTTCGTTTGACCCAAATGCCAGATACCAGATACAGTTCAATACGATAATCTCATTTCTCATCAAATTAACGTCTTTAATTATTTACGGATACGTTTTCCGCTTCTGCCTTATTGATATTTTAATAATTTTTCATTTCTTCACTCTTCAGTTTAGTTTTATAAATACCTTTGTATCTCTACTTATTCCATGCCTGGTATCTTTGGAATCCTCAAAACCGACCTGTTTTCCACATTATTTGAATCTGATTGAAAACAGTTACTAGAAAAAAAATTGGCTCATGGACATTTTTTTCTCGTAATCTGTAAACATTATGATAATTTCTTACGACTTAATATTACTATCCGTGTTTTCGGTTGTAAAATTACAATTTTTTGTCAACTGCCTAAGATCAGACGGAGACAACTTTCTGCCGGCACTAATGCCAGACCATGTGTCAATTTTACTCTCGCTGTCTTATTAATAAAGGTTTCCGAAGAGAAACATTTAGTTGATGAAATATGTACTTCTATAAAGTTAATGATACCGAAGCGGCAATTTTTCTATTGGAAGATCGTGAAATCGAAGGTCATAACCAGTTAGTTAATGGCTGTCCCAACGATGATTGACAAGTGGGCGCCATAATTTTTCGAGATATTCGTTTAAAATGCTTGCTATATCAGTGTAATTAGTAGATTGTGTTGGACGGTTGAGTTTAGTGAGTTTATCCACCCACTTGCCGATAGCACGCCGACTCGAGTCTCGTCACGGGCATGGGTGATGTGGAAATCTGACGGCTCATTCTCGCGGGAACCTAATCGCATGGCAAATGAGGCTTAGGTATCAAAATCGCGTATGTGGCCATGCCGAACACCGAAGACGTTCGTCATAGGAAAAGACAAAGCCCGCTCACTTTAATTCATGATTGAATTCACTCATTCTAGGCGTGGCCTCGCCGCATCCCTGCTCTTTATGAACGAGTTCGACTGTAGTGAGCAAAAATACTCCCACAACACCCTGTCGCCCAATCGACCTCCTCCCTCATCCCCCCCCTTTCGCTTTCTTTCTTCGTTCCTCTCCCCCCCCCTCCTTCACCCATCCACCTACTGAGGGCTCCTCCCACACCCTTCGGTCTCCCCTATCACTCCCCCGCATCTCTCATTTTTCACCCTCGTCCTCCCTTTCCCCTCCACTTCCTTTTCACCAGCACCCACCCCTCTCTCCTCCCCTCCTTCGTCACCCCCCCTTCACCCTTCATCCTTCCTATTAGATTCCTCGCCGTTGCCGTGGAAACGGCGGAATCCCCAAGACACCTCTCTCTTCTCCCTCCCTCCCAACACCCTACCCCATCCCCCCAACTCCCCTCCACCACCCCTACACCACCCCCACCCTCCACCACCTCTCTCTCTTTCACCCTCTCCCACAGTGCCATTCTGCGGATGTGATTAATGCCCCCCACCCACGGCCTCGCCTCGATACCCCCCGCCCACCACTCCCCCATCCCCAACCCCCTCTTCGCCCCCGCCACCCATCGCATGCTTCTGCCTCCCCCTCCGCGCCCCCCCGTACCCTTCGTCGTCACCCTATCCCACCCATTGCTGCTCACTCCATCGAAGCCATTCCTTCGCTCCCATTCCACGGGTCCCATCGCCCCCTCGAATATCCCATCCGGGGCATCCCTCCCTCGGAGCCAAACCATCCCTTGCGTCCTCCCCTCCTCCTCCTCACCCCCTTCTCTCCCTACTTCCCTCCCCCAGACCCCTCTCCCCTCCTCTCCTCACCGTGTGTCTCACACGCCATCGCATTCCCACCCTCACGCTCCCATTCCTCACCTTTCCCAGCCCCTCCCGCAACCCCTGTATTCTTAATCATTTGCCGTCATAATTTCCGTGAACGCTGTTGTCTCCATAGAGCCCCTTCATCCGAGCTTCCCTTCGAGCGATTTTTTCAGTCATTTTCACCTCACCTTTTTTCTCCCGATTATTTATAATTCATTCACCGATCCAAACACTTTCGAAAGCATCCCAGAGTTTTTTCCTCATATAGAACTATGGTTTTGCACCACCTTGTCGCGAACGCACAGTCCACATACTCTCATGCTGTGTCCGTAAACATTTGCGATTGAAGAAGACATAGAATGTCAAGAGTAGAAGGAGAGTGTTTCTCTCCCCCTTTTAATGATAATGGAGACCTAGTTCATTTAAAATCTATGGCCTCTGCTAGTTTGTCACCATTTGTGAGAATCACATATAGATCGCCGATTTAGAACTGGAGTCTCGTACAGGAAAATAATTAATTTTAGGTGAAAATTTTCCATTGATTTACTCAAGACAGGCTATGTTTAATGTTATTCAAGGTATTTCTTTCTCTTGCAGTCACGCAGTAGCTCCTTGAAACTTTTTACCATTAGAGATTTTAGAGTGAAACTGATGAAAATCTCTGCATTCATCAAATGTTTCAACCAAAAAGCCAACTTTCTGTTTTTATTATGTCTTCGTGTATTTTGCTTGTATATAAAATTTTGGTTTTAAATGTAACCATAAATATACGTTTTTTTAGTTATAGAGTAAATCCTACTTTGGAAATTTCAGCGGCTCCATTTTAACTTGTCAAACTTCCGATTTAATCTTATTTCTTGTAACAATGGCTAGAAAGTTTAGTTATATATTTTTTTAGCCTGCCTCTTTGTTCAAGTCTCCCTTATCCTCATGCGTCCCTCTAATGCATCCCATATAGTCTTACTGAATATATTCTCATGCTCTCGTTGACAATATTCACTTTTCCCAAGAAATCTACTGAACATATATAAATTGATTTATATATATTCTCGAATTCTTTATCTTTAAAAGTCTTCCAAATCCTATTCCACTCCATTTGACAGATGGTATTTGGTATGGAAGTGCGTGAAAACTTCAATGAGAAACCTGTTTTGTCATTTAACCTAAGTACATTTATTTTTAAGCAATATTTCTTAGCATTTATGTGTGCACACTATATGTATAACTAAAAGCGTATCATTTTTAATGCTTCAGAACATGGTGCGCCTCCAAAGGCCGGGGCATTTTCCTATCATTCACATTCGTACTTCAAGATACATTTGAACCTCCACATAGAGCGTTTACTTCTGAATGGAGGTCCTCCGGTTCAAACCTCGGGTGATACCCTATGTGAACGCCATTTAAAACAAACTGCGCGATTTTCATTTTAATGGAACCCTCTGGAATGGTGGCTCAGGGGAAAGAGTCTGACATCCCCCTCTCCCACAATGTGCATATTTCACGCGCCTTAGTGCCTAGTTCGGGGTGATCCTCACAGTCAACCTCAAAACTGTCTAACCTTCTTGAACGTTTCAGTATTAAAATGCCACGTCTACTTTTCAACTCTATTTTAATCTAATTTTTACGAATCTTATCCTTCTGCATTTTCTATTCTCATTTCCACATTGTGCTTGCTTCTTGGTTTTATCATGTCCAGTTTTCCCCTTTCCAGTTCCGATTCCAATCGTTTATTCTTTTCCATTTTTGCCGGCCCCGGCGGCGGCGGGGTAACGTACTCGCCTACCATCCCAGAGGTCGCGGCTTCGTTTCCCTCCGAGGTGGTTTTTCCTCCACCTAGGGCATGGGTGTATTTAAGTGTCAAATGATTATAACGTTCAAAGTCCAATGTAAAGGTCGAAGTGCTGTTTTCGGACTAATAAAAAATAAATTAATAAAATAAATAAGTCTCCCTGTTTCTGGAGAGCAGCCGTAGTGGTCTCTCCTCTTTCAAGTCCCCGCCCTGCCACCCCATTTTCTGTTTCCTTCCCCAGCTCCACTTAAAAAAAAAATCTCAATGCAAAGGTGTCTCCGGGATGAGTCGCCTTGAAGATGCTTCGCGAACGCTCAAGTATTCCCTCGTGCTTTCTAATGAAATATTTAGCCCCAAATTTTTTGAATGCGTTTTTCGATATTCTTCACGCATCAAATTTCCTCGGAAACGTTTTCTAGTTCAAAATGATGAAAATTTTAATCAATTTCGCAAGGTATATTATGTTTAATTATTGGTTAGACGGAGTTTAGTAATGAACCAGCTAAAAAGTTGAAATTTATAATGAATGCACTATGGCATATGTTTGCTTCCGCATTGCGTTAAAAATTTAAATTGGTAACTGTAGTACTCATTGTGATTTCATTACTGTCATTGAACTCTCTTAATATACGAGATGATTTTAAAACTTCCATCGTGTTTCAGCTGCTCACGAGGTTGCGTAATAGTCTTCTGAAAGAGTCTTGTTTAATTTCAATCGGCGTACTGTTTATCGTAAAAAAAGACTTGAATTAATTGTGGCTGTGAAAATGAAGTAAATTTATCTTCCAGTATCTTCGCATTCCTCTCTTCAAAATCTAGAACTGACATTTCACCATGTTCTTCTATCTATTTTCAAGATTGTTTATTCCAGTTTGGTAAAAGTACTTCCGGCATTGCGTTCATTATCTCTGGTAGTTATGGGTTTTCGTAATTTTGCGAAGAAGCGAAGGCATTCCATTACAAATTCTTAAAACTATTTTCTCACAACTCCCAGTGCGAAGCGTGTCCGCCGCGGATTCCCTTTTGTTACTCCTAGAGACCCATCGATCCCGCCCGATGGAATTTTTATCGTCGGGGAACTCGGGTCGATTCCGGTTTTAGATCGCGTTTTCCCTTCTGGGGATCGGAAGCGATCGGGGGATGACTGCGTAGACAGCCGGCCAATCACAATCAAAGTGGCCAACTACTCCCCCCGAACCACCAACCTCCGATTCTCAAAAAACTCTCGATACTCCCCTTTCCCTGAAGCGCCCTCCTCTTACCCCCTTTCGCCCCCCCGCTCGCCCAGCTCTCCGGCCCCGAGCCCGCCCCGCCCTCCCGATGCTCACTCCCGTCCGTCCGTCCAAATTCCAGAGGCCAAGCCAATCGACCTCACCCCCTCCCGTCGTCCTCCTCCTCACCCCGGTCTTCCGCCAACCTTCCCGAAACACCCCGTCCACCCTTTTGCACCCCTTCTGGTCCCATCTCGACCCCATTCTCCCAGCTTTGCCGTATACCTACCTAACCCTCCGTTTTCCCACACCCCCTCTCTCCGTCATCCCCAGCCACCTAGCCCGTCGTCTGCTCGCCTCCTCCTCCCCCCCAACACAACCCCATCCCCTCGTCGCTCCCCGATCGCACCTTGAAATGGCCTATTGAACCTCACTCTCCCGCTGCCGCAATCCGTTTATAGCTTGCAATACCGCTCTACGCAACCTTAGCGATCCTATTACTCCGCCGCCACCCCGACATGGGTTCTGTTTCTCTCCATCGTGCACTGAGGTGATTCCATTGCAGGCAGGTATACACACACACAAATATAAAACCGTGTACAGGGAAAGAACGATTTGTTTTCTCGAGTATTTTGGGAAAAAATTAGTAAATTGGGGAAGTTTCTTTGTTTTGAATCGCCTGATGTTTTCAGTGAACCCGTATGTTTTTACGTAATAGAAGTTCGTTTAAAATACTGTAAATATTTTGAATATTGATATCAGTTTGAGTGAGAGTCAAATTGATACACCTACCTGAACGAAGTGGTTCGATTTCTCTTTTTTGTTTAAGTTAGAGATGGAAGACGAAATATGAGCGAATGTAAGATAACTTCAAATTGAAAATGAAATTAATTGAATTTTCAGAAGCAATGCAGGGTCTGCATTTGCCCATGCATAGATACGATCTCATGAGATAAGGATGCAAAATTAATAAGTACTGAATTAATAAGAGATAGATATGTAATTTTTTTTAAATTAGGCTTCGTTTTTTTCTGTGTGAAATATCGAATAATATATATTAACAGATGTTATTAATGGTAAATTAATTGTGTATAATTTGACAGTTAAATTTCTGAATTATGTATATAAGAATTTAAAGTTTGAAAAGGGTTATGGCTTGTTATGGTTGCTCAAATTAAAGCTGACTAATTACCTCAACTTTTGCAAAGAAGACATTTGATCTAAATTTGTATTACCACGAAATGAGACATAATTCATGCTATTATTAGAAATCGGTCATATTTTCATGGAATTTTCTATCAGAGCGCTGTTTAGTCGACCGTTCAGTTATCTTTCTATTTTCCCGTGGTATTGTGCTGTAACCTGTTTCTATCGAATGCGTACATATGTACCTACCTTCTTACGGCCACTCTAAAACCTGCCCATCATCCAATTCCTCATACGCGAGTAATCACCCTTCGCGGAAACTACACGCCCTCGACCCCCGCCCCCCTCCTCCACGGCCACCCAGGCAGTGCACTCCCTCATCCCCCTCCCCTCCACAACCACCACCCATCCCGTCGGAGTACACCCTTCCTCTCCGTCTGGGGCACCCCATCCTACTCCTCCTCCACTCCCGATACCCCTCTTCCGCCCCTACCACCGTTATCCCCTCTATACATCTCTGCCCCCCTTCCGCCCTCTTCCCCGCGGCTCACATGCACTCACACACTCTCCCGTCTCTTATCCGGCTCCCCGAACCACCCACCCACCCCCACCTCTCCCCTCGATCCCCCATCCTCCAAACACACACACACACACACAAACACAGACACCGTCCCTCCACTCCCCTCTTTCCGCCCCCACCCTTCCCCTCTGGAGCGTCTCTCGCACTCCCTCAGGATCTCTCCCCTTTCACATCTCCATGCTCCCCTGAGACACTGGGAGCGGAGTGGAATGGAGAGATACGGGGGGACGGGAGGGCGGAGGAGGCAGGACGGGGGGAGCGGGGGGAAGGTGACTGTAGGGGTCGGAAAATGGAGGATGTATATGTGTGTGTATATTATATGTATGGTATATGTATATATATATTTTTATATACACTTATATAAATACACACACACACATATATATATATATATATATATATTGAAACACGAGAACCCGTGGGGAAGGAAAAATCGAGCAGATCACGAGCGCAAAAATATTTCCTTGACCGGGACTTGAACCACGACTTGCCGAGTCGATGCTCTCCCTACTGGGAATAACGAGGAAACGTAAATTACACCGAAATCAGCGGAGGTTTATGAAACCAAGAGCCCTATCCTTTGTGACGTTGTATGATTGCTTTCCCTATTATTCCTTCCGCTTGTGTCTTCGTCCATTTCTCCTGTGATAGGCGAAATGCTGCCGAACGCCATCTCCAGGCCAAAGAATATATATATATATATATATATATATATATATATATATATATATATATAAGGATGTGGATATTTTTGAGGGTGGGATGAATGGGATGGAAACGAGGACTGAGTGAGGAATGGTCGTAAAGAAACGGTGGAAAATGTAGGACGAAAATAGTTTGAAGGAAAAACAACAAAGAGGAAAGGGAGAGAATGAAGAAAATTGGTTAAGTAAAAGTAAGGAGGTAACCGTAATATCCCATGTTTTTTTATTATTTGTTAAGGAAAAATAAATATTTCGCATATCGAGGAACGGAAGCACTGTTAGTTAATTGCATAGTTTTTAAACGGGTGATGAAAAGCCACATATTCACAACGAATTATAATGTTTTGAAATGAATCACAAAAAGATTATAGCAATGGAAATGTTCGTACTACCTCATTATGATCTTTTTGATTGAACTCCAAAGCTACATAGGAATATTTATTTTAATTAGGTGTTATGCTATCGAAGGCCGGCACTAATATTAGTCTTATATCCGTAAATAATGTCTGGTGTTACATTATAAGATGCTCCTCTCTGTTGTCCACTGGGGAAATCACATAGGATAATATGCAGCGAATATTTCACAGCCACCAGAATTATAGACACCTTTATTCAACATGTAGAATGTGGTGCATTTTCTGTTGAATATTTGGTACGCATCATATAAATCTATTATCAATCATGATAACTTGATAGCTAGGCAATAATTCTTCGTATTTATCACGTCTACGATTGCGATCGAGCATGCTGAAAGCTCTGGCAAATTGTATCCGTTAAATCTCAATTTATCGGTATTTATGACATTAATTTGGTCACCCAAAAACTCACGCGCATGAATTTATCTCAGAGTGTGTTTAGTCTACTACAAGTTAAATATTATAGAATCATTTGGTCATTGAATTCACTCACAAGGGCCATTTAGATAATTTCTCACAAGCATAGTTATGTTGGAATCATTGAAAAAGATGATTTTCTATGATATTTTTTGACAAAATTCGGAGAAATGTTTAACAGTTTTAAGGTTGAAAAACAGTTTCAGGTCCATCATGCACGCAAGGTATCTCTCGGACAAGGTGGGGAGTGGATGAGGGAGGGTGAGAAAGGGTGAGGCGGGGAAGAGATGGATAAAGAGAAAGGAAGGGGGAGATGGGTGGGTGGGTGGAATTCAAAATGGAAGAAGGGCCTAGTGACAAAGTGGGGCGGGAATGGGGTGAAGAAATGCGCGATGCAGAGGGAAAAATACCGTGCGTGTGTGCGTGTGCATGTGTGGGTGGCTGGGTGAGTGGGTGTTCTTGAGCCTGTGTCCATGGGGTCGGGGCAGGGAGGCGAGAGAAGGCGGGTGGAGGGGAAAGGGTGAGGGTGGGAAGAGGGGAGGATGAAGTCAAGGGGGAATGGAGGGTGTGCCTGAGGGGCGAGTCCCTGGGTTGGCGGGGGGCGAAGGGGTGGTGAGGGGCGTGGTCCGCGTGGCGTTGTTCTGGTCAAGATTGGGTCGTGCATCATCTGCAAGTTGGAATATAAAAGAAATAAAGAGGAGGAAGAAGCGCTTCCATCAAACCTCCGCCCCGCTTGCCCTCGTCCTCGGGGCCTTTTATTTTCCGCCCGAGTCTATGATTGAACTTCAAGGCGATCTTTATTTCCTGAACAGCTTTCTCTTTCAATCTTAATGAATCGACGTATTGCTAGTGAATAATAAGACGGCGTGTTCGGTGGGAAAAGGTGCGAATTTATTTAAGGTATTCACATCTCAAACAATAACGAACTTTTCACTTCATTATCCTTTATCTGTTAATTCAATTTAGTTTCCCTGAACTCTATGAACAACTTATTTCTTGCAAACTGTGAGTGAGATGAGAAGCAAACGGTGAGATTTTTGAAACTATGTTAAAATAAAAGAAAATTGAAATGTTTAGAGCAATGAAAGCAATAATTTTATATTGGTATAAATTCTCGAGTGATACCTACCAAATATCAAAATTTCACCATCCAATGTGTCTAAGAAATCATTTGATTTTCAATTTGAAAGTTAAATAACGTATCGTATTATCCGTATGCATTGAAATTGTAAAATCGTCGTGGGCCATGAAAGTATTCTAACAACATGACTAACTGGTGAACATACGAGGGTCATCCGGAAAGTAGTACCCGTTCGTGAAATAAAGACACAAAAGTAAATATTAACAAACATAAAAAATTTTATTTGAAAGAGGATACTTTAAACTACTTCTCAACATAATCTCCAAGCAAATTAAGGCATTTGTCATAACGTGTGACAAGTTTCTGTATTCCTGCTGCATAGTCCTTCGCCGCCAGCTCATTGAGATACGCGAGGGACCCATCTTGCACAAATTTTTGCATAATGCAGATGGTGTTTAACAATTTCATGAACAATTGTTCGAGAAACATTGGGAAAATGCTCACAGATGTCATCAATTGTGACGCGCCGATCGTTCCTCACGAATTCGTCAACTGAGCTCACCAGTTGGTCTGTAATGACAGACGGTCTCTCCGAACGCTCATCGTCGTGTGTGTTCCCCCTCCCCATGTTGAAGTTGCGACACCACCGCCGAACAGACGACTCGTCCATTACATTGTCTCCATACACCTCCTTTAATTGGCGATGAATATCACATAGGCGAACGTTTCTTGCATTGAGGAATTTAATCACTGCCCTCACTTCACAACTGGCGGCGTTCTCAATTTTTTTAAACATTGTAAACAATCACAGAAACAACACAGGCAATGCTAGCGTCACGCAACTTGGCTCAGAGAAGGCAGACAAGCCACTGAAGCTATCTGACCTCGTCCAGCGGCTACTCGCGTCGTCAGCACTTCATGCGGCACGAACGGGTACTACTTTCCGGATGACCCTCGTACTTCCATAGTCATGTTAACTATCACGTTTTATCACTCAGTGCCATTATTGAATCCTTAATTGAATAAAAACGATATCAAGAAAGAGAATCGTAATTACTGTTTCAAAGTGATGGTTACAGGAGTGGAGTTCAATTTGGGAGAAAACCGAGAGAAAACTGGTCGTCAGGGTTAAGGTTGTTTTTGATTTATTTTCAACCGCTAAGAAGTTACAAAAGTAAATCCGAGCACTCCATCTCGCTCTGCGATAACGTTTCTATTATGGTCCAAAAATATGAAATACATATTATGAATCTTGATTTCTCGATATCATTCCTTTTTTAGGTTTATCTATGAGATGTGGAAAAGTTTCGTCTTAGTTATAGCATTCCTTAGTTCCAGAAAATAAATGACTCAACAAATAGTAATGATTTCGCCACATAAGCTTACGTGCAATGAAAATATGAACTGTTTGAGTGTACCATTAATTATGCTATTCTAGGTGATCCTTCAGTTTATGAAAATGATAATAAAACATATCCAACACTATTGTTGCAGTTTTAATAGTATTCAAGGAGATCGGGATGCTGCGGTGGCTAACGTACTGGCTTTCCACTCAAAGGGCCTGGGTTCGAATCCCGGAGGTGTTGAATATTTTTCGGAGGTATCTCGATCCCTACTTGAGGTGCTTTGTGGATGGCACTTTGAGTGAATACACCCTCTGTCGAATGGGACGTTAAGCTGTGGACCCCTTGGCGCCTTTCGTTAAGAGTAGGCTTATGCCCTTGCCGGGGTTCTCTCCAACCTTCATCCTTTCCCATCCAGCGCCAATGGTGCAAAATACCTCAGCTGCCGGTCGCCTCCCCTAAAAACTACTACAATTATTGTATTCAATCAGGAACTGTAAAAGTAGATAGCACAGCTTTCATCTCCGGTATAATTTTTGATTCATGGCTCACACGAAGTCTTTGAAATATCAATGGAGGCTTTCAAAATGTTTCAAATTTTTTGTCTTAATTAGCGGCTAACATTCTTATGACTCGGACCTCACAGGAGAAATGTGTTTTTCCCGTGTGGGCTGAGTAAGTTGAGAACCATGACGGATTGGATGGCTAGCGAATTAAAATTTGCATTGGTTCCACTCTAGACTAAACTATTTGCAAATGATTTTTGGGGAGATGGGAAGTGGCAAACAATATTTAAGAGGGCTAATGATCGGTGACTGCTTGGAGAGAGAGAGAAAAACGGGAAGGAACTGATGTAGGAGGGAAGAAGTTGGGAAGAGAAAAAGATCAGCTGTATTCGGAGCCTCATAAGACTCAGCGTTAGCAGGCACGACGAGAGTGAATCTAGCACAGAACGACTAGGGATCAAAGAACATCTCCCTACTTCTTCACCCTGCTCACGGCTGGAGATAAAAATATGAAGAAATGAAATATTTTTTTTTTAAACCAATGCTTTGGGAAAGACGATGAATTTGATTTGATGGTTGGTCGTTGGGGTGTTTGTTGTTTAATGTTTTCAATCGATCGATAATGGAAAATTTCGAGTCTCCATTAATATAATCAAACACTCATTCCATAGAAAATTTTGGGTTATAGAAACGTTTGAACCGTCAAACATCTCGTCAATGGTTTGTCTCAAATCTCTAAATTAATGCTAAATTTGGGCGATAGTCAGCTATGACAAGTTCTCGTGATAAGAATATTTTTAATCTATGGCATAATATGTTTTGTCATATTTAAGAAAGGCTTCCATATTGCTAGCTTCACATGACCCAATAAATAAAACATAACTAAATGAAGCCTTTAGTTTTGAAATTAGGTCGATTCGGCTTGTATCTGGGAGTGTTAAAGAGGCTTGTATAAGTATTTGCTGAGAATAGAAAGTATGGCCAATGTGGACGAGAGCAAATTATTGGATAAATTAAGTAAGGGCGAACTATTATTTAAAAGATCGAAGGAAACTTAAATTTATCAAATGAGTAGTGTAGTATACATTTTAAATTAAGTCGAAGGCAGAGGTTATAATGTGGAGGTATGGGATGTAGGTCTATGGCGCAGGAGACTTGCATCAAATGGACAAAATAGGAGAAAACAAAAGCGGAACAGAGAGGGAAAGAAAGAAGTCAACATTTCCTGAAATAAAACTTTTACATGAAAAGTAATAATAATTTGTAAGTATACTCTGGAGCATTGTTAACCATCTCTGAGCATTGGAAAAAAATGATTCTATGACTTACAAGATATAATGAATGTAGGGGAAAGAGGGAAGAAGAAAGAGACTGAAATAAAGGGTCAAAAGAAGAGAGGTAGAGAGAGAGGGAGAGAGAGGGAGAGGAAGATTCAGAAGGGAGCACCTTGCTCCTTTCGCCTTATAACTCTCTCTCTCCTTCCCGTCCCATTTCTCGCACCCTCTCCCCGCCTGCCCCACCCGACCATATCTCCGGCGCGAAGGGGTCCCAAAGCGCCAAAGGTGCCACACCCAGGAAGCGCGGGCTGGGAATGTGTGCGTGTGTGTGAGTGTGGGAGGGGGGGTCGATCGGTTGGGGAAGGGTGATAGCGGAGGGGGTCTCGGGGGAGTTGGGGGGGGATGGGTGGGACGGGGTGCTTTAGTCGTGGGTGGAGGGGGGAGGGTGCCTGGCGGCGGCTCTTGTTCGGCGCACGTGTGCGGTGTGTCGAGATTTTGGGTGCCGCGGTGCGGCTGGCGGGTGCCGGCACTGTGGTGTCTCCCCTCGTTCCGCCCACCAACCCCTGCCCCAACTCCTGCGCCTACATCCGCTTGCCTTGATAAATGCCCCCCTCGCCCCTCCCCTCCCCGACTACCTGTCGAACACAGTTGCACTCCCTGTGTCGCGTCTCGCACTCTTTTATTCACGGCGCACTCAGTCACCTTGACGCCCTTCGTTAGCTGTCAACGCCCTCCGCAATCAGCACAGCTTAATGATTCCTTCGGACGCACTCCCCCGACAGATTTTGTTTTTTTTATAGATTTGCGAGCCAGAGACAAACTCTTAATTTACCGCGAACAAGCAAAGCCAATGTTTATTTTTTGGGAAACTATTTTACTTCCCCCAATATTGCGTGATGGCCTTTCCCAAAAGGTGTCATTTCCTCCTAGCATTTTGATTTTAAATCGAAGCTAACTGCACAAGGTTCTGAAGTCCGAAATTGTCTACATTAATCCATTTTAGTATCGTTTTTGCGATGGTTCTCTGGACACTTGGTCGAAAGCAATATTTCTATAAATGTTATTAGCAGCCTTAAAATTTATTTATCAGACAAATATTATCAAATATTTCATCAGGTTTCTTAACAATATTGAGAATGAAACCGTTAATGCTGGAATCAAATTTTCATCCGAGTATAGATATTCCACCGATAAATTTGATTTTTACCTCCAGGAATTGTGTATTTCTGCGTATTTTACCATCGTCAGGCGATATATTTTGGATTAATTGGGAGAAAATTTTTCAGAAGCACAGTCATGAATGTGAAATTTATATTTGCCATCGTTGAACTACGAGTCCTTTTGTAATTCTCCGGTATGGAAAATTTTCACGAAGCGGAGTCTGACAAAATCTCCTGTTTTATGAAAAGTGATATTGTACACATTTTGATTTTGTGAGAAACGCCCGCTTAATGTTAATGCAAGCCCGCGCATACATTTTAATGCTTTTGGGCAAACTGTGCCTGAAAACGAGAAGCAAGTATGGCATTGGCAGAGAGAGGAAACAGCCAACCCCTTACTCCAAGTAATGGTATTGCCAATTGTCTTCCGAAGTCACGTCGTTTTCCTTTATCACTCCAGTTCCTAAACTATCCGGAAGGAGACAATGCCGGCCCTCTCTCTCTCGAGGGTTCAAGGAGCGGGTGAGGTAAGGGGTTAGACCGCCGTTCACCATCCCTTCCTTTTCCAGCTCGGAAGATTTTTAAAAACCTCTCGACGGTTGGCAATCGCTCCTCAGGCGCTCGTCACCCTCGCACCCAGTCCGCCGTTCGGAGACACTCCCGGCGACGACGGCCCCTCCGTCCGTTTGAAAGGGCTCATAGGTCGGACGAAATCAAAAATCAGGGGAAGCACATCGTTCCCCCCCTCTAACCTCCCCACTAACTTCCTACTCTGCCCCCCCCATTCATTCTTTCCCAGCTTCGCCCATTCCGCCACTACACCCCTGCTACTTACTCTACGACCCCTTCTTCACACCCATCCCTATCACCCCGTCCTCCTAAGGCCCACCCCACGAGTCCCGTCCTTTCTTCTCGGCCCCGACTCATTATTCTCTCTTCCCCCCCCCCCCAACCCGCCTTGCTCTCAGCTCCTCGCCCCGCCAGATCCTAAAGGCCTCCACTTCCTCTTTTCTTCGAAGGAGGCGGAAACTAGCTCTTTATAATCGCCGTCCTATGCTCCTCACCCTCCCCAAGTCCCCCATAAAACGCACTTCTTTGCGTCAACTTTTCTCTCCCAGTGTGTCTCTGCCCTCCCTCACCTTCACCTCCACCCCAATCCCCTCCACTCCGCCATATAACCCTCCCTGCCCCCCCCCCCCCCCGGCCCCAACGCACGCGGCGTGCCGTCATCTCTCCCCCTCCGTCACCCTCCCTCCCTCCCCGTGCCCACCATCCAGCACCCCCTCCTCACCTCCCAGATGCCCTCCCCAGTGAGGGGAAGTTCCGACCTATGGGTCCCCACGACAATAACGCATTTGTCTTCTTTTTGTTCCTCGAGAATTCCTTTATGAGCTCAAGCGACTGGGAGTCTGAGAGGAGGAGGAGGGGCGGCGGAGGGGGAGACGGAGAGCGAGGTTCCGGGGGGATGTGATGTCGTCGAATAATGTGTGCTATCTCCTCCGCCCTTGTTCGCCCTTTTTTTGAAACTCCTCTATCCTCTCCCCTCAGTAATACTCAGGTCTCCTTCCTCTCTATTCTCCCTGAATCCATTTCATACCCCCTATTAATTCTCTGGTATCAGCTATGACCTCCCGATTTTCATTGTCTCTTTCGATAGCAAGTTATCTTCAGCTACTTGATAGAACCCTTAAGCAGTGGAAGAAACACATATTTTCTTATTCTATATCCGTTCATCTCGTGTTTCTTCCTGTCTTGTAAATACAGCAATTGCTTTATTTTATTATTATTAAAAGAACACATGTGCTGATAGACAATGTCAGGTGGCACACAAGTCCCAAATAATTGCAAAAGATAATAGATAAAATCAGACTTCAAAACACAAATCTCTTTAACAAAACAAGCGAATGCCCATCCCATTTACAACCATTAATCAGCAAGAAAAAAGATAAATTAAAAAAATTAAGCTATTACATATAATACAATACACCACACATCAATCAAATTACTACATGTATTCCTTACATCTTTATTCTATTCTTACTCTATTCTTATTCTATTCTAACTCTATTCTTAAAAGTATACACTCTGTTAGGAAAGAGCTCGAATATTTTTATAGCTCGATGGATTTTCAAGCTGTATTTCCTCTTAGTTCTTGTGAAAGGTGTTAATAAGCCGATCAATATTGTAAAATGTAATCATTTTCGGCGTTTTATATGGTCATACGGTTAATATCAATGCAGGACTAAAATTATTTAGTCCCACATCGCCCTCGTGGGAAGTTCATTTTTTTTAGTTTTTGAGATTATATTCTTCTTCGTAATATTGTAAGTTCACGTTTCTCATAGTAAATCTAGTGTAGAGTCAAAGCCGTTTTCTGATTTCCATTTTTATTTTTTCCTAATCATGGTGAGTTTTTAGCTTTGTAGATGTAATATATGTGTTTTTTTAGTGCCACATTAGCTAAATGAATAGTTTGCTGTACAAATATATTGTATATTGCATTAACTCTTCCAGAGAATTACTAATTTACATTTATGTGAAAGTAACTGCTTGTTTTGGTGGAACATTTAGGGCTTTAAGCTTTTCAGACCTTTCCTTTGGCTCCCTATGTCCTTTCAACTAATTGCGTTCGTTTTATCCTTGGAGATAATTTTCGTTTAGGAGGGTGGAAACGTTTATGGTAATATTCTTTAAAAATGCTCCTCAGTATTTGGAATTCTTCTCTTTCGGCTTTTAATTCTGAATTCATCATACATCCACTCATTTTGTGTCCCCTTCGCGTCTTCCCTTTCCCGCTCCCTTCCGCGAGATGACCTCTTACCGCCTCGGTGCCACAACATTGCGTCTCTCTCTCTCCCCCCACTCGTTCCCAGCTCCCTACCTCCTCCCACTCCCCTCTCCGGCCTCCTTCCTCTCAACGACCCCCGACCTCGAGCGCCTCGACATTCAGAGAGCGCGCACGCGAGCCCCTCTCCACCTCGTCTTAACCCTATTTCCTCGCTCTTCCCCTCCGCCCATTCTACATTCACTCTTTCAATTTTCGTAAACTGTGGAGCCTCCGCGCTGTTTCCCTATCAAAACCTTCTCTCTTCTCATAGTCCTCCCCCGCTGTCCCTGCTAAACTACCCCAGCACCATTTCCCCCATGCCTCATCTCCTCCTCCCTTGTAACCTCGACCTTGTTGCTTTGCCCCCATCGCACGACGCCCGCTTGCAAAGCCTCCCCGCTCCCAAGATTGAGTTACTACACTCCATATCACTTTCTCTTTGCCTCTTCAAACTCTCGCGACTCTTTGGTTGGTATTTTGTGCATTCTCTTCCACCTCTACACATTTCTTGCTTATTGAAAGGGTAAACGAACCAGTCTCTCAAAGCATTTTGGTATTCGTCTTCAAATACTTTCGCATTGATAATAATCACTTAGTTTCTATCTGACTGAAACCAATACTTCATCAATTTACAAGAGAAGCAATGAATTGAATTAAATGTACTTCCACGACAAAATTACGCCCAAGTATATGATATGGATTAAATATACAATTAGTCAGGTACTCGATGTATTTTGTACTCAATGTTGTTCTTGCAAGAAAGTAATACAAGGAAGTTTTTGCGAGAGATATTGTGATGCAGAAAGATATTGGTTATTAGCTGATATACGTGACGTGGTAAAATATATAATTGTTCACACGATTAAAATCGTGTCAAACCCTTATTTTTCCTCGAGCCCAGCTGCGGTCCATCCGGATCAGAGTATTTTTTTCCACCGAGTTTCCCATGAAACATGCTATCATGTGTTAGCAAATGAACGACCAATCGCTGCAGGTGGATGAATAATTTTATTTATCTGATGTAATGGTGAATGGGGAATTTATTCGCAGCATTATCCCGTCTCATTGTCTCAGCTAAGGGATAGGGCTTTCGCATCCAATTTCCTTGATAGGACGCCCTTATGTCTTTACCAACCAGCTTGGTTGCCATTTGCTACAAATGTCCAAGTTCAGGTAACGCTTTATTAGGTGGACGGTCTCTCTTTCCTTCCCATTTAATATCATCATTTTGCTTCACTACACCCCCTGCCACCCCTCCCGCTTACGCTAACCTTCCTTTCTTCATCTCCTTCCGTGGTCAACCTCCCTTATACTCACTCTTCCTCTCTCTCGCTCCTGTACTTCCCGTCATCTCCCCCTTGCACCCTGCCTTCATCCCTCCCTCCTGTTTACCCCTTAATGCTCCTCTCCCCCTCGTCGCCCTCGCCTTTCTTTCATCCCATTCCCATTTTTGCGTCCTTTCCAATTCCCCCGGTTCACGCTCCATTCTTCCGCCTCCTTTTCTTCTCTCTACTTTTATTCCTGCTTTCATTTTCCCGCCTTCGCACCCCAACTCCCACTAATTCCTACGCCTCCATTCCGTCCTCTTCCCGTTGCCATTCCGTCGTCTTTCCTCTCATCGTTTCGCCATCTCGCGGAGTTTTTCGGTTCCTCGCGGCGGTCCGTTCTGGTCCACAGCCGCTTCTACCTTTTCCTTTTACCCAAATACTTCGTCTAAACATCGAGCAGTTTCAATTTAGGTGTACGGAGTCGAGTGTGTTGCGGAGAAAATCTAAATGCTCCATTTACGTTAGTTAAAAAAATGATAAGATTCGAAGATGTATGGAAATTATCGTGTCGTTTTCACCCCATGAGGATATCATTCAACAAATGCAACATTATTTTATGAAGTATACTTTTTTAACGGCACCATATTTCAACTATAAAAGTACAAAAAATACTTGATCTCTTGAATGCCGCAGTAAGGCTTTACTTAGAAAAAAGAAGACTACGAATTTGGCATTGGAAATTTGTATTAAAAAAGGTTATCTACCTTGATCAAAAAGTTCCCGGAATAACCACCGTGTGGCGCTCCCATCGTTCCGATTTGAGTTCTGTTTTTTTTGTTAAATTGGTACATCTGTTGTTGATATTCCCTTTAAATCTTAGTGTCATAACTTGACATTTGCAAAAGTTACGTAGCCAAGAGTACATCTATCTCTGTGTGTGTTGGCGATTTTTTACAATTTCAGAAATGGATTTAAATTTGCAACAACGAACTTGTATTAAAATTTGCGTAAAAAACGGATTTAGTGGCGCACGGACGTTGGAAATGTTGGAAAAGTGTTTCGGCAACGATTCTCTAAAAAAAACGGTCGTTTACCAGTGGCACGAGCGGTTCAGAAGTGGTCGTGAGTCAATCGAAGATGATGAACGCAGTGGCAGACCATCGACATCGAAAGTCGGTGAAAAAATTGATAAAGTAAAAGAAATGTTGGTCAATAACCGCAAATTAACCATCAGAGAAATAGCGGAGGACTTGAACATTGCCTATGGATCCGCCCAAGACATTGTGGTTAATGATTTGGGTTTCCGTCGTGTAGCAGCAAAGTTGGTGCCAAAAGACCTCAATTTCATGCAAAAAAGAGACCGTGTTGACGTCGCAAAAGACATGATTTGCGAGGCTGAATCCGATCCCACATTCATCAAAAGGATCATTACTGGAGACGAGACGTGGGTTTATGAGTACGACACGCAATCCAGACATCAGGCAAGTGAATGGCGTTCACCAAATGAGCCGAGACCAAAAAAACCACGTCGTTTTCAGTCAAAAAAGAAGGCAATGCTGACGGTTTTCATGGATTACAACGGTGTAGTGCATCATGAATTTTTGCCAGAAGGCCAGACAGTAAACAAAGAGTATTATTTGGGCGTTATGAGACGTTTGCGTGAGGCAATTCGCCGAAAGAGACCAGAAATGTGGGCAGAAAACTCGTGGATTTTGCACCATGATAACGCACCGTCGCGCAGTGCTATCATTATTCGTAATTTTTTGACGAAAAATGCAACAAATACCATCCAACAGCCACCGAATTCACCTGATTTGGCTCCCTGTGACTTCTTTCTGTTCAATCGAGTTAAAAAACCATTACGGGGAACGCGTTTTAGCAGCCGAGAGGAAGTAATGGAAAAATCGCAGGAAGCACTGATGGACATACCGAAAACCGAATATAAAAAAATGGGGATTACTTTGAAGGGGACAATATAGATTTAGATGAATAAACTTGTATTTTTAATTTTCTGAATAAATTCCGGGAAAGTTTTGATCAAGGTATAAGCTGTTCAAAAAAATGTTGCTATTTTTATGTAATACCCAATTAAATCTCTAGCATGCTGTTATTCATGTGTGCCTCAGAATGACGATATTTTCCTTAGTATTTCCTTCAAGGATGAGGTGGGACGAAAGAGAAAGAATTTGAGATAGAACTACGACCTAATGTTCACGTGTAGCATCTTACAACATTATTTGCCGCTGAGTACAATACTTTGTATTATACGAATGAACCGGTGATCACCTTACGTAAAAATAAAACACTAAAGCTATTTACTTCCTGCGACATTCATGCCTTCGACTTATTCAACCGAACTTTTAACACTCCCCTTTCTCGTGGAGTAACTAGCTCCCTCTTAGGTTCACTTGATTCTCTTACTTTCCACTTTCCCTCGGACATTTTCCCCATACTCAGCCTTTCGCTCCGTGCCCCTTACTCCCCATTCGTTTCCTTATTCCTTTACGCCCTTCTTTGTCCGTACATGAGCCCTTATTCCGTCATACCCTTCCCGGCCCCCCTATCTCCCATTCCACCGGACTCTTATTCAGTGCCCCTGCTACCCCCATCCCATCCCCGCGTCTCCCCTCTCTCCCTTCCCCCCTCTCAACCATTTTCCATCCCCATCCCTCCGACCCCTCTATCCCCCCATTCCCGTCCCACATCTCCCTCCTGCAGCACTCCCGAGGGAATATCCTCCGCTCCACGGCTTCCCAAGGGATCTCAACTAATCAGAGTCGCGTTTCCCCCTGGTGTGTTCCCACCTCCATCACCCCTTCCCTCCTCACCTTCTTCTTCCTCCCTCCACCACCCCATCTGCCTCCTCCCCCACCCCACCTCTCCTCCCTCCCGTCGCACCGCTCTCCTCCCACTTTATCTCATCCCCGTCCTTGCCACTCTGTCACCCCTCTCTTCCCTCCACCCCCTCCTCACTCACCCTCATTCCAAGTTTCCCTCCTCACCTCATCCCTTGAAAAAATAGCAGAGGCAGAGAACGAGAGATCCCGCCCCTCCCATCAACATCTTCCTCTTCTCCAACTTCACCAGTTATTTTTTCCTCTTCGTCTCTTCGTCTTTCACTTTTTATATACATGTATATGTATATATATATATATATTATAATTTTTTTATTTTTGTTCAGTTCCCGCTCCTTTTCTCTCTCTCTCTTCCTCTTTCCTCCTCCCTCCCCACCCGTTCATTTCTTTGTTTCTTTATATTTATCGCACTTTTCTTCCCCGCGACCTCCGTCCCTCCATATCGTCCCAGTTGGAATCCCGCGATACCCCTCCTCTCCCCCCACTCCTCGCCACACCCCCACACCCCTTCCTGCCTTCATCATCGTGTTTCATACACCTACATTAATACAAAAGAGGCCATGCTATATTATTTTTCTCCCTCAGTACGCAGCTATTTCTCCCTTTTATTTCTTTTATATTTCCTGATATTTTGCCTATCTCTATGACCTCCCTTGTTTCACCTCTCTGTTTCTCATGGAAATATCTCGACTGCATGCGTAGGGTTTGTGCGTACTCTTATGTTTATTATTTCAGTCGCCGAGGCTCTATTGAGGTTTTGATGCTTTTTTTTCTTCTTTTCCTGGGGAATCCTCTCGATTTGCTACCCTTTCACTATTTTCCGTGAAAACATCAGTTCGAATAATGCGAATTCAATGGTAGAAGGCACTTTTGACATCACACACAAACGCGTTCAGATCCTGCTTATTAATACCTATTGACTTAAGTTTGACATCATTTAGCTCAGTGTATGATGGTGGGGAATTAAACTCGAACTGGTAGATTTTACATATTTTGTTTGAGTGTCATTCTGTTATCGTCATCACAATTCTTAAAAAATGACGTGATTGCGGTAACATTTGTGTGAATTTTCTGCATTTGAATTTACATTTTCGTATTCCAATCTTACCATGTTTGAAATTCGCTTGCACACACACACAAGCCAAAAGGGGAATGACGTGATTACACACGTGAATATTTGTGTTTGCTCATTACTTACATACTCTTATGAACTTTATTGCGAGGTTGAGCTGGACGAACCTTTCTAACTCGGAATCAACTCAAAATGTTGGCGTTGAAAAAGCAAACACGACCGTTACAAGTAATGAGATTCAAAGAAAAAAATTACTGGATTACGCTTGTTCTTTATTAACTCCGTGCCTTCATCGTGTTCCGTTCTTGTTTTCACTTCTACTTTCAAAATCCCATTCTGTTGAAAAATTTTCGTCGTCCTATGCGGTTGCTCCGTTTTTCTCCTGGGTTGGCTCCCTTTCCGAATTTTCCTCTCCTTTTGCAAAAAGTCTCTTTTTTCCTCCCGTATATTTTGGAAGAGCGTAAATCAGTCATTTTTTACGAGCCACTAGATTTTATGGCAACTTCTTTCAATGGCCGCTCTGTACCTATCCGCTAGTGCCCGGGGACCTTTTCGGATCTATCGGTTGTTGCTTCCGTCTTTTCGTATGCCGGTCTTGGTTTTAACATTTGTAAATCAGGAAATGAATGTTTCACGCATTACTGCAAAGTATAACCGAGAATCAATTTTTGCGTCTGTTTGTTAGTTAATTATTTCTGGGATTGGGAGGAAAAATTTGTGAATTTCGCTGCTTCATAACTCGAGAACGTTTAGTTCTATTCTAAAGAATATTTGATTCGGAAAGATATTATTTATGCATTCTCCAACTTAAATAAGGATTATGGGAATGGTGAAAAACATTTGCCTGCGAATAATTTTATTTGATACTGAATAGCTGTTTCGTTATAGCAACAAAATGAACTCAAATCAAAATTTCTATTCGATATTTTTAAATATTTAGTACACTCTTAAGGAATCGCTGAGCACGCTGTGAAAATTGCATGCACATCGGTCATTCAGCAAGAAGATGGAATCCAAATCGTTCAAAGCCTAAAAAAAGTATTTAATGATATTTCCATTTCTCAAATTGAATCGTTACGAGTATTTCAGTGTATTTAGAATATGCATGTGTGTGTTCTTCACTTACAGAATTTAACTATTTTTACTTGAAATGTTCATGATTTTTCTCTCATTAGGATCATGCGAATTATTAACGAATACCTATGAATAAATGCTTGGAAACGCAAAGTTGTTTTCGGCCATAAATGTGTTCATATTGCAGTACAGAAAGAGATGTTTCTGAGAGTTAGTATTGAATCACCAACTCCCATTCATCTAGAATCCTCGAGGAGTGTTTAGGAGAAACACTCTCGCGTCGCCGTCCCCTCGTTCCCCGACCACACCGAATCCTTTTCCGCCATGGAATGCAACGTTTCCCAAAATTAAGCCATCAATTATGGGCCGCTCAAAATCGTTTTGATTCGCTTGCGATCCATTCACCCCATTTTCCATTCCTCACAATGGACAGCAACAACCGTATTTATTGAGTCACATACCGTTGTCTCTCCCAGTGTCCCATGAAGGGGGCGGAAGGAGAGGTCTACGAAGAGTAGAACTCTTCGTTAGTTTCGTGCAATTGTGTTCAAGAGAGAGAGAGATGCGTACCGTAAATTTTCCAATTATTCTCCTCACCAATACTTTTACTCTTGTTATCAATTACGCGAGATAGGTTTTACGAGCACAGGACGCTGCACCATGACTCAGTTTTGTTAGGTTGTGAGGACTGTCCATTGAAATGAGTTCGAGTCCTTGATTTTTGCGAGTGAAGTCACGTCCGAAAATTGAATCTTGTGATACGGCTGGAAAAAAGTTTGATTTGTTTCAGTGTGCCGTGCTGCGAGATGGGTCCCCATGATTTATTTTCCATTAGTTTTCTGTTAGGCGAAATAACGCGTATCACCCAAGGAATATTATGATGGTATGTGGGGGCACGTATCCATGGATGGAATGTTTAAGGAAAGAAGAATAGGACCCGCAACCCTCACTCTCCGTCTCCCACTTCCTTCCTTCCTTCCTTCCACCGAGTATCCGTTCCTAAAACGGTGGTGATTCATACAGAGTCGCTCTTGGATGCACACACAAGCACGGAGCCACGCGATTCTTGCGGGTGGAATTCGACTAGGGAAGACGATGGGCGGGGCGGATGTGTTCGGAGGAAGTGCGGGCGGTGGGGAAGATGGGAGACCGAGTTATCGAGGCTGGGGAACGCACGGAGGGTAGGAGTGTGGGGGGGGGCAGGAGGGACGGAGGTCGTTGAATCTGCATACTCCGCGGATTCCTCCCACCGCCCTCGCCATTCCACCCTCCCCAATCCCTCTAGTCCCCCAAAAATCACACCCCTTCCGCCCACCGCCTCCGCCACTTCCCCAATCTCATACTCCTTCCCGTGTAATTACTCTCCGGGAGAGATTCCCTACTGGGTGCATTGCCTGGGAAAACTTTGCCGCATTGTTTTCGGCGGTGGACGGGTGGAAGTGGAGGATGGGGGATAGGGGGGGGGGAATGAAGGCGGGTTGGTCTGTGAAGGTTTGGGGGGGGTTAAAGGTGGAGGGGGTTGTCGGCTTTTTGGGGTCCTCTTGGGAGGAGTTGGGCGTGGGCGGGGAGAAGAGGAGAAGGGGATGTGGGGAGGGATGGACGACCAGAGAGTGCGGGGCGATGGGGTGGCGAGCAAGGGTGGGGGTTTCAGGGTTTGGAGAAGATCGCGTTGGAATAACAAGGGAAGGGGAAGAGGACAATCCTTGTCTTAGAAGTAAGGAGAGGAGTTGGGGGTTGGGGTAGGGAATGAGGGAAGAGGCGAGAGAGAGAGAGAGAGATGGGTGGGGGGAGGGTTGGAATATCTTAGAAGGTTTATGGCCTTCTCATTCTTCTTCCCAATGGGCCCTTTCCCGGTGACCGTGCGTGGCGAGTCTTGGGACTTCCTCCTACCCATTCCCCACTCCGAAAAATAGAGGTATGGCGATTTTTCGTGAGTGGGTTGGGGAGGGAGAGTGGGTGGGGGATGTAGGGGTGAGGAAGGAATTTAAAAGGGTGGAAGTGGAGCGAAATAGAAAGAAAGGGCGGCAAACAGCTTGGGAGAAAGTATCAAAAAAAGATGTAAGGAAGAGGGAGTGTTTGGGGCGGTGGGAGGGAAGGGAGAGACTTTGAGCGCGGGGGGGGGGGTGGATGGAGGGCAAAGGAATAGGAGGGCGAAGGGGGGTGGGGAAAGGAAGCATGGCAGCGCGGATGGGATGAGAGGAAGGGCGAAAGAAAAGAGTGTGATAGTGGCGGTGGAGAGGGGGGGGGTCCGTGTTCAAAGATTCCGCTCGCGTCTTCGGAATAGTTCTCAAGACGCCCACCGTCTCCTTCGCAAGAGTCCGGGAGTAAATCACCGCCGGCCCAATTTGCGCATGCGCATTTACGGCGGCGGGGGCCGAGGGAGGAGGGCGAAATAAAAATAGTGGGGGGGGGGGCGCAGCAGCAATAGGGAAGGAAGAGGATGGATAGATGGATAGATAAAATGGGGTGCGGGAAGAGGTTGAGTGAGGGATATGGGGGATGAGAAGGTGGGTGAGGGGGGGGGAGAGAGAGAGAGCGCCTTTCGCTTGATTTAGGTGGGGGCGCATCCCCCCGCGTCATCCTTCTCGTGAGGCCACCCACAACTTCCTCTTGCGCCCGCTCCAACGAGATCTAGCACAGTTCGCGACCGCTCCTGCCCACTCTCCACCCCCACCCGTCGACCCGTCTGTTGTTTCAACCCCTCCCTCTCTCCCACCCACCCACCATCTCCTTCCGCCGCTCCGCGAACAGAATGCACACAATGGACCAAAGATCGGCATTTGGGGCGTTAAGGAGAGGTAGGGGGGGGAGAGATGGTCTTTTGTTTCCGTTCCCTGAGCGGTGTCCTCCCATCTCGCCCTCACATCCTCTTCTTATTACCGCCTTCGCTCCCCTCCTTCCCCTTTGTGTTTCTCCCAAGACGGAGTCCCTCGCCGCGCCGCTGTTTCTTCTCCACGACTACGGCCACCCGTTCGGCAACAACCCCCTCCCCGATGCCTCCTCCCCCGCTTCCGACGATACTCACCCCTCAAACACTTTTCTCGCGACTCGCCGTTCCCATCAACCACCTCGATGGCTCACGTCTTCCCACTTAACATTCCCTTCCCTTCACCCCGAGCGTTTTACAATATTGGGGTTCAATTAAATTTATAAAAATACTCATCAGACTTTGTTATTTTGCAGTGATTAATGTTTAAAAAATTATCGTATTGTTCCAAGATTTCGTGACGTCCGTGGAGGCAGGTGGCTGATGACGGCAGAAGTATTTCCGGTTAAAAGTTAAATATCGTATAATCCTTTTTACCGGCCATTTTTGTTTTTTCCGCTAATTGTTTCATTATTTCTGGATTTAAATTTTTGCGATTGACAGTAATTGACCATGTAGGGCCATGTAATTCACTCGTTATCAAACTTATCATATGAACGGCTTTCTTCTCTCACTGAGATATCAGTAAGCCTTCATGTCTTATAATACTTAAGATTTACCTTATTAGTTTATTTCTTTCTTTTTCCTAGTGCCGTCCTTCGGATTCTTTATTCATTGAGCCTTAAAATTTTTAAAATAAGTACAACCTCCATTTATAAATCTCCTCTTTGGTCTCATTTCTATGGATTCCAATATATTTCTATTTTTGCTGGTTTCACTCGCAATATTTAGCACCCGTCTTCGACCATCTTCAAATTAAAAATTGTACATTATACGTATTTAATATAAGCCAATCTCCTTTTCTTGACACTATCTAGGGATTACTGTTTTCTTTTATTTTTAGTACTGGGAAACCTTTCTACTTGTGATAAAAATACTTTCAGTATAATTTTCTCCTCAGATTATTAGTTTTTATTAGAAAAATATTCCAATATTAAAAAATAATTTAATTATTGCTCAATTATTTGAACACCGTGCTTATGAATTACAAAATTAAAGAAAGGAAAGTGTGGAAGATTTACCGTCACGTTCATTTGAGGTTATAGTGTTTTGATTGGTTAACCGTTCATGATTTTAAATTGAAATATTTTTCGCCCAACCATCTCTAAAACTTTATTTTAAAAATTGTTACTTTACTTTGTACTTATAATGATGGCGATTGTGTTCATTTTTATTGTTTCGGCGGTTACTGAGTTTTTCTGACAGCTGATCTTACTGCATTAGGTTAGAACATTGTCTTTGGCTGTATTTTAATGTGTCAAAATATTATTAAGTTCGGTAAATAATGAATTTTCAAGATGGAAATTAAAAAAGAGGATTCATTTCTAAGCAGAAAAGGGAAATTGGGACAGCTATTAGGGAAAATTTAAATAAGGCAGGACAAGTGAATACAGGAGATAATGTGGTGCTATGGCATGCTGAAGACGGTTATAGTAGTATGCTGGGAATGAGAGGTAGAGGGAGGAAAATAGTAGGTATTTTGAATAGAATAAAGGGAGGTAGAAAGCATGCGGAGCTAAAGAATGAGTCATCGTATATGTAGTGTGAATTTTTAAATTATTTCGTGTGACGCAAGTTGGTACTACAAGTATAATAGTTTTTCGTACAAAGAAATAATGGAAAACGCATCGTAACCTGACAGAATACTGCCAGAAAAAAGTTCGCACTTGAAAAGTGGTTCATCGGTAAGTATTCTTTGCTTGTTCATTTGAAATAGTCGTTCGAAGAGCGTCAAAATTATGAATAATTTCTACGTAATTTTTAGATGATCAATAGTAAAAATCATAAAAGGGTGCCTAGTCCACTCACTGTTGTTCACAGTTAACAGTAGATCTTTAAATATCGCCGAGGGTTTTGGTCAACATTTCATTATATTCTGTTTGCCTTTAATATTTCATACTGTAAGTATGTGTTGACATTTTGTTGAAAACATTAATATTCCACTGTAGAAATATTTGCTTTTATTGTTAGTTTGACTTTTATTGACCCTTTACCTTGGGCGAAATCACTACCCTTTGTTTGGAAAACAATTATTTCACGGAAGAAGGATATCTGAGGTTAATATTAAAAAAAAGGCTTTTTGGGTGAATGTAAAGAAGGTAGAAAATCAAGGGTACAAAATATTGAGGTGTGCTAAGGATGGTTATCTTGGGTGGAATGGTGGTTCCTTGAGTCGGAGGGAGGAAATGAGGCATGTTGTGCGGAGTGAAAGGAAGATTGAAGGTGTGTGGACCTAAAAAATGGTGTATTGCATTGTTTGCTATCGGTGTGTGTTTAGTGCCGTGTGAGATGGGGTTTAGAATTTTAGTTGTTAAAAGCTCTTGGATCCGTCTAAAACACAAATTTGGTTGGAATACCTCTCTTTAAAAACATCGCCTTTGTAAAATTGACCCAGCAGAATTTACGCGATTCACAAAATCATAATTAGATGTATAAGTAGAAAGCATGAGTGAATCATCACTCCAGACAAATTATTTCAAGACCAGTGCCTCACAGATCCAGTGTACAATTATTCAAAGACAACTGTTTACTCGTATGAAAAAAAGAAGCGTCTTAATTTAAAATTTTTACGCTTATCACGTCTTAAATATATATGGCAATAACTAACAAAACGTATCAAAGTAGATAAGCTTTTACATGAAAAGTAGATTTGCGGTGAAAAAGGATTCTAGCGAAGAGAGTTATCAACATTTACGGACATGATCGTATTCGTTAATCATCGATAAAACATATACCCGGTATATCCGATAAAGTGGCTATTGTGGTACTTATTTCATCATTTTTTTTGCATTAAAAGATCCATGAAATGCTCTCTTATTTTGAGAGAATAGGTTATCTGAGGTGACTCGTTGATCCATTACTTCCGCGAAAACTGCCGCCTTGGGCGCAAAGACTTACTCCCCCGTCTACTCTCGTCCCCGGCCGGCTCCGTCGGCTGCCCTCTCCCCACCGCCCATCCTCCCACGCACCCCCGTCACCCCTCGCATCCTTTCTCGTCCACTCGATCCTCGCTTCCTTCCCCTCCCTCCCCGCTCCCGCACCCCTCACCCTCCCAAGATGCTCGTGCTCCCCCGCATCCACCCACCCCGGCATTCCACTCCCCCTTTAAAACCTTAGGAATTCGCCCCGCTCGCTAAGGACAATCTCTGTCTCATTCTCCCGTCTCCCCGCCGCCGTCCCACTTTGCCCCTCGACTTCCCCTCCACCCCCGCGACCCCAGACCCCTGTTTCTCCGGATGCTTAGCGACGGAGGGAGAGAAGAGAGGAGTAGGTGGTGGCACAATAGGTGGCCTTCGCATCTCCCCCTCGTCCTAAACTCCCACCCCCCCGCAACTTCCCCCCCACCTCTGGAGGCAAGTAGGTTGTTGAGGGGATCCAAGAGAGAACGGAGCGATTGGAATTCTTCCGTCCAGCACTTCCCGAAGCTTATTCATCTCATCCCACAACTGAATTTCATTCTCTCCTACGACCTCATTTCTCGCCCTCCCTTGCCGTCCTCACTTCTTCCCCTTTCTGCCTCTCTTTCTTTCCTTAGTTCCCTTGCACTCCCTCAACGTTCGTACATTCTTGTGGCTTTTCTGATCATTGAGAGTTTTTCCCTGCGTCTCATGAAGCTTTGTTGCTCGATTTCCGTATGCACCACGTATTTGACCACTGGTGAAAATTTGTTTTTTTTTTGGACGCTTCATATTTTTCGAGGCAGTCAAACAAACGGATATCTATATTTGATTTTGCGGATATAAAAAGGTTACTGCACGTACAGGGGATCTTTGAGAGTAACATTTGACCCCAATGTAATGAAAATCAATGACTCCCCCCAATTTACTCATCTTTGCCAATTTAGTCATGCTGAGCTTGTCCACGCATTGTTTTGATCAGAGCCATAGAATTTTTAGGATATATGTTGCTCTGTATTAATAAATTATGGAAATTTTTCATGATGTAGCAATGAATTATTTATTAACAAAGAGCTATTTCTAACTACTTATCACAATATACCTGTACGAATGTAGTTAGCTTGTATCGATATCGGTGGATGTCTTGTTCTGACTCATTATGAAACAAGGAACTACGTGTAATTGTGGTCAATGACTAATTGCAAAATGGGGTGGTTTAAGGATAATTTGTATGTGTCCTAATAGATGTGCACATGGAGAAATTCCATTACTCCTGCGATATAGACCAGCCGCGAACCACTTATGTGTTGCGTTTTTCGGCAGACTATTGGGATTATGGCTTTCCTCGTGACATTGCGTTGCACCCTCAACCCGTAGCGACAACCTAACGCGTCGAAGTCAACCGGAGGCAGCGCAGATGAAGACCAATCGACGAGCGGCGGCGGAGGATTGTTAGCTTGAGTTTTCTGCCCACCGGCTAGCCGTTGTCCCTAATTCGCTGGAGTTTCCCACCTTCCTGTGCTCATTTGACAACTCTCATATCCGGTTGCCGAGAAAACGTCGGTCGGCAGAAGAAGAAAGGAAAGAGCGATTAGACTCTCAGCGAAGTTACGCCGGAAGAGAAGCGAAGGGGTTGGAGAACGTTTTGAGAGCTTTGTATTGGCATGAATGAGGGTTTGTGTCGAGTGGAGTGGAGGGCGGGTGCGAAGGAAGGAAGTTTCGGAAGAGAGTTCGGCGGGGAAAGAGTAGGAGAGTGAGAGGGAGTATGGTAGGGGAGAATGTCAAAGAGTGGGTCCGTCCGTGTGAAGGGGGTGGGAGCAGGAGGGACAGGGAGAGGAGAGGAGGAAAGGCGTCGAGGTTGTGCCTATTGGTCATAGAACGATGGAGGATAGAGCGTTCGGATAAGGATAAGGACGAGAGAACTGGTGAATTTTGCTATATAGGAATTTGGAACCTGTATTCTCTTGGTATCCATATGTATTTACAAAAGTATGTGTGGTCAAAAAATAATTACTAAACTTTAAAGCAATTCAACTGATTTCCAGTGCTACAAATTATTCAGGTAAAAAATATGTGGTATCCTAAAAGGTAGATATGTGAATCTTACCGAACACGATGAACGAGGATGTTATTCCATCGAGGCGAAGGAAATTTCAACTACAACTATAACTATTACTATTTGATAAAGGGTATACGAGTGAGTTCAAGGACACCATTAATGTTGTTTAGCTAATGACAAGCGTTTTTGTTCTTTTGGATTAAATTTGCATAGTTCATGATGTCAGGTGGCGAAGTATTGAGTTTTATTTTCTATTTACGTCATTCATCTGGATAAATCAGGAAACTTTGTGCAAACATATCAGCCCTTGGGTGCATTTGAAGGAAACGTCCATCAAAGTTAATTTTGTTTCATTGGCTTTGAATGCAACTCTAAAGCAGACTAAGACATGCATGCAAATTGCTATACACTTCTGATGCATTTTTAAAAATCCGTGTGATGATTCAAAATGATTCCAATGATTCATTTATGATGATACCAATTCAGCCAATAATTTAATCCAGCGAAATAGATTGCTTCCCCATCAGAGCAAAGAGAAAATGCAACACTCCAGCTAATACTCAGACACTTGAAGAAGATACTACATTGGCTATTACCCCTTTCAGGATGACCCATCTCTTGACTGTATAATAAGAACCCAAAAATCTTCCAGGTGCAGTAGGCATTGCGGGAAGCCCAGTATATCTCAGAAATTGACCAGGAAGGCCTTGGTAGCTTAACATTCTGATTATATTTACATACCTGGTCCTTACATTCCTTATGATGTAAGCACAGTAGAGAGAATTACCAAAAAAATATTTCCGTTAACTTAATTTTTCTGAAATAATTTATTAAAAATAATCCTTAATATTTACATTACTTGTAAATCATCTCTCTATAAATGATTTTTTAATTATATAGGCTAAGTACAAAAGAGCCATAGTTGTCTTTGATGATTTAAAATTAAAATATTATCTAAAATATGTCATGCATTTATTTTCCTCTCTCTCTCTATCATTCATGAGACCGATTTTGGTATTTTCCCGAGTCGTTAGCGTATTTACCCTGAATGGTAGTACGTTCGTCCGTTAGGAAATTGGGTATGTATTTATTTCCAATTATCATCGACCAGAGAGAAAGCGACGGTCATTTTATGGTTCCATTCGCAAGGGTGTTTTTACTGTAGAACCTGAGTTTCTTTTTTCATAAATTTCTCTCTTTCATAAACTTTTCGACTCTTTGCAATTACTTGCATTAAAATACATACTCCTAAGGTCTTAAAGCATGCAATCTATATATCTCATATCCCACAATAAATATTTGAGACCCGCTGCATTGCGTAAGTATTCCAACGTGATGAATGCTAACGACATCTTTAAAAGTTTGGAGTTAAATTTGATCGAGGTCAAGCAGAGATTGGATTCAATTTCTTTATCGCGCATGTTTGCCATGGCAATTGGGTGGGTGCACCAGTGAATAGCATATGACGATAGGAGATGAAGGACCTGATCGAGGAAGAGCTGAAGTGCGGGAGTAAAGAAAAGAAGATGGGAGAATATGGGGGTTGTTGAGGAGGGGACAGGGTGGAAGGAAGTAGACTGAGTTCGTGTGTGTACCCTAGAGGGGTCGAGGTGTCGAAGGCCTGGGGTGGGAATGGCGAACCGGCTTTGAGAGGAGGAGGGAAGAGGAGCGGAGGATGGAAATTTCGATAGGGATGGATGGATTGCCGACTGGGAAAACAGGGGAGTAGGGAAGGAGGGATGATATAGAGGAGTAGGGAAAGGAAGCATGCTTCGGAGACTCGGGGGTTACGGCGTGGAGAAAGATGGCCACGGGAAGGAAAAGATGGCATGCCTCCCGCATGTGGGGTCTGCGCGGAGCGGAGAGTGTGTGCCCTCTACTAGGGGGAGAAGAAAGGTGAATCGCCTTCAATGAGCGATGGAAATTCGGAGTACGATTTGAAAGCAATGATTCAAATGATTATCATTTGAATGTCTTACAAGTTTTTACTACCGCACATGTGATCATTGAATTAATAAATACAAAAATGATTCGTTAAATTATTACAAGAAGCGTTAAACCGTACTGTAGAATGCAAACGTACACCCATTGGCTATCCAGCGAAGCCACTGGGCGTTGCAACCGTCGCGTTTGGTAAAATATTACAAAAAATATCTCATAAATTCTGTCTGCCCACAAAAGTACTACGTTCCTCAATTTCATGCAATTTAAAGCACCGACTCTTCGACGAGAATCATCAATGAGAATAGTATTCGGTCGGTTTTCATTTAATTTGCGTCGGTTGTCGTGGTTAAATGTTTATAGTGAGAAATGTTATAACATCGATCGCTGCCTTTCCAGTAGATCCATGCAACATTTCCAGCATTTCCTTCTGGGGAATCATCAATGACGAAACTTTTGAGCGAAGTAGGGGAAAGAGGAATTTTACCCTCGGTCGAGGTGAGTCAGTCTTCGAGGAGGGGTTGGGATGAAGTCAGGGGTTAGTGAGGGCGTATTGGGATGGGTAAGGGGTGGGGGTAGAAGTCTGCGAGGAGATCTGTGGGGGGGGGGGAAGGTTGTGTTTGAAGGAGAAGGAAGGAAGATGAGGAGGAGGAGGGTGGGCAGGAGGAGAAGGTGGGATATTCGGTGGGCGGGCTGAATGGCTTTCCAGTGGGAGGAGGGCATATGGAGGGGGAGGAGAGGAGCGGGGCGGGGGCTAGAATGGGTGCCTCGGATATCCCAGTGCAGTCGTTCCGCGATGCCAAGGAGCGTCTTGGGACGCCAATGGCGAATGGGAGAGGAGCTGGGGGATGGGGTGAGGAGGAAGGAAAGGAAACGGTGGCGGAGGGAGGGAGAGCACTGGAATGAGGGGGAGGAGATATTGAGGCCGGGGACGGGGAGGAGCGGGAAGGGGGAGTGGAAGAGGTTAAGGACGCAGTATGTGTATGTGTGTGTGTATCGGTGGTAGGCAGAAAGGGTGAGGGGCTCAGGAGAGCTGGAAGGTGAGCGGAGAAGATGGAAGAAGGTACATAAGGAGACGGGGAGGGCGATGATGGGAGCAGAGGGAGGGGGACGAGCGGGGACAACGGGGGCGAGGTAGCGGAGGCAAGGGGGGTTGAAGGAGGCGTTGAAAGGGCTTGAGGGGCGGGCGGGGGAGGAATAACAAGAAGAGGGATTGCCGAAGGTATAGTTTGGGAAAACAAGGGGAAGAGGAGAGAAGTACATTTGGATATGTGCTAGGACCTCAGGGTCATCGCTCACGTCCTTGGAGTAATGTGGCAGAAAAATTATCGAATTAAGAAGAAAATATAATAGTGCTTCGATGCTATTTTATAATTTAATTATTCAAACTGCTCAGTTACTCTTTATTCCATGATTAGCAATATTTCCGAAGACAGAGATGATCATCAACGATAGTTAGCCTCCTGAACATCAGTTTGTGCCAGTCATCCACCTCGGTCTCCCCACGGAGTGTTACCTCACTTTTTCTTTTCTTCAAATCAATTTCTCGCTTTTAAATCTTGGATTACTTACTTTTTCCCTCTTCTCTTTTATTCTTCTCTTTTATTTTGGTCTCTTTATCATATGGGCAGGCAATAATTGTATATAATACGTGCTGAATTCATTATCATTACTCCAGGTATTACGTATTCATCTCTAGGTATCTTTCATGACTATCATTGGTCTAGTAATCGGAGTCTAATTAATCAGTAACACGTATCAGTATTTGTTACACGTAATAATATCCTCAATTTTTGCACCTGTAGAATTTTAAAGTATTACTAGTTCAACTTGTAGTTAGAAGACTTAGTTCAACTCGTAGTAGAAAAATAAAAAGTGTGAAGCTCTCTTTGGGAGATCATGAATTTGTATTGCAACAGTTAACATCAAAATGATTGATTTTAATAGTAAGTGTAAGGCTAACCTTACACTTAAGACTAGACTTAGATCTGTGAAATTCACATTTGCAGGTTAGGGAGGAGTTTTTTTCACTGTGCCGCTGTGGTTTTGAGTAAAAGCTCTGTCATCAAGAAAATCACATTCACCATGAATTCAGCTTAGGCTGCCAAAAGGCATCAGCCAGATTGAAACGTCGAACCCTCCGCTCTACTCTATAAGTTACTGCGTTTCGTTACTTAGTATATCATCATAACTGTCACCCATCACTTGTTCTCCAAGTGGGAGAGTGGGAGAGTACCTACCTCCCTCTACGTCTTTCAACGATTTTTGTCCTTATCCATATTGCAGATGCAAACAGTGCACCTTAAGTCGAGGTAACGGGATATCAACCATGAAAATAGTTACTAAGCCTGCCTAAGAGAGAGATGTTTTCATTGGTATCCCTCGCTTCGTTCTGCGCAAACGGAAAATTTCTGGACTACAGGTATACATGATCGATCAGCTACTTTTCTCTTTTAATTTGCCATTTTTGTTGGATATACTATCATTTTTTCCCTGGACTTTGGTTATTACCCGGTGTCACAAATTAAATCACTTGTTTCAAATCCACCAAAATAAATCATCTCGTAATCAACTGTTAGAAAGGTCCCAAGTTGTCGCCGTTCATTCGATATGGAATCTTACTGGCTGTAAATGTTTTTTTTTTGCTTTCTCTTGGCAAATGTTTTCAAACGATACGGTTTACATCTTTAACACGGTCCTATGTAAAAATCATATCATCACCAAGTAAGTTAATTGCAACGAATTGGGGAAACCCAAGAATTTTACTAGATTAGAAATACTCTATTTGTACCTCTGGGTATTGGACGCGTACGAGTACGCCCCGTGGTCTGTTCTTTTCAAGAATATTACTTTTCCATGCGTCTTTTAGTTTATAATTCTGAAGCCTATTCAGTGCATTATCCGTGAAAGCACTGAAAATCATAAATGTGCCGCAGCAGTCGTGTGTACGCACAAATACATACAGCACGTCGCCGTCTACTCGGCTAAATTTTGAACTTATCCATCGGATAAATGTTATTACCACGTTACCGAATAATCAATAAGTTAAAAATGTTTCTCAAAGCACGAGGTACTCTCTTCTCAGCATTCACCGCAAGTGCTAAAGTAAAAGATAAGTCGACACTTGTATTATTTGCCTTCGTCCACGTTAAGGTATCGGAGACAATTCATGGCTCGAAGATCATTCAACTTCATATCCGAGTGGGAGGCTTAGTGAACCGATGATTGGTTTAAATGAACGGTTTTCATCTCTTCAGAACCGAGGCGGGGAGGCGGAGTTTTACGATGATAGGGCACGATCCATCGGCATACGGGTGCATAAAACGTTCGCCCTTCCCTCCAGTTCCGTTCCCTTTCTCATTTTTCTCTCTCCCTTCCTCCCCTCTCCCCCCACCCCGATGCCTCCCGCCCGCCGGCATTGCTCATCTCGTCGGAGGAAAAGGAAGTCGGCGGATTCCATTTTTCCGGTGCTCGCTGTCCTCGCCACCTCCGGGTACCTGCGGCTCCCGCCACCCACACACCCCTGCGGGCGGCAGCCCCCGGGGTGGTGTGTTGCAGGACCACTGGAAAATGGAGAGGAGAGACCCCAACCCCCACCTACCCCCTCCCCCCGTGGTACCCTTTCCTTACCTTGCTTGCGTTTTTCCACCCTTCTCCTCACCGCTCCCCTCTCGCTAAACCTTACGCCCTCTATACCAATTCCGATGCCGCTTTGTTTTATCGCCCCGCAGTAGTATTCCCACTGGAACTCCTCTGCCACCCTCTCGCTACCGCCGCACTTCTCCCATGCAGATAGGGTCCCCTCCTTCCTCTCTTCTCCTAACCCCCCTCCACCCTTTGCGCCCTTTCTCTCTCGCTCTCTCTCTCCATGGTATCCCTCGTCCCCCCGCAAACCCCTTTCGTCCTCGCTCCAACCCACCACCACCCAGCCAATCTGACACCCTCTCGGCCCATCTTACATCTCTCCCTTACATCGGCCCTAGGGAATGGTGTCCGTTCCCTCCGCTCCGCCCCCTCCCTCCCCATTACTACACTCCCTAGCCCCATCCGCAGCGGCCCCTCATCGCACATTATATTTCCTCCTTATTAGGAGGGGGCGGCTTTATGTATGGCAGTGGGCGAGAGGGAAAACTCAAACTCCCGAGGAGGATTACGAAATTAAAGAAAGGATTCATGAGTCACCGCAGTGTGCTGGAAACCTATGCACATTCCAAGGGCCGAAGTTTTTTGAAGTATGATTTTTTTAAATTCAAGGGAGTCGTCTCACTACAAAGCGTAGCATTTGAACAGCATACTGTTCGAAATTCTGTTTGGAAAGACGTATATTTAGGTAAAGGATATCACATTTTACATTGCTTTCTCCAAGAGAGTTCATGTAAATCACCTAGAGATGTTTATTCACGATTGTAGCGATTGTAATTATTATTTTCATTAATTTCATTATGTAAGGAGCAAAATGTACGGATAAAACATAAAATGACTCATGATTTTTCATATCCAACCACGGACGAATGACCTATTTAAAAATGCACAACAGAAATTTAAAAAAAATCAAAGTAAATATTACTCTCCGTTATCGCTGAACCAGTTTCCTTGTGTGAAAATTGCTTTTTTTTACCTCTAGTGACCTATTCTTCAACACGCATTTTTCTCGGTAATCTCGCGAGTTAATCCGGGCAACATTATCGACTGACTCGCTACGCCGGCCTGTTTATGCCTCATCCTTGAATATTACCCATTTTCCACGACCGCCGAAAGTTTGGGATGGCAGTGCGATAGCCTGCGTCCCTGTGTACTCCGCGTGTCATTCGTTATGTGCGACATTACTTCTGGCGGAGCAATTTGAGCTTTCCATTATTATGGAAATTCGTTCTCCCAATAGGTTCGAGTGGTGCCTTTTGCGTGAGCCGCTGTTACACAATAGGCGTATCGGTGTCCTTTTTTTTCTCGGGTCATTCCTTCCTCCGCCGCCTCTCCGCGTTCCTCCGCTCAAGTGGTGTAACTCCGCTACAAATGAAGGCTGCGAACAACTCACCCCGAGCCTAGCTTCCTCTCTTCGCCCACCGGGCCCCCATCCGGCACTCACTCGCCACCCCAACCCCCCGCTTCCTCCCCCTCCGCCCTCCCCTTCCCATATCCACACCTGATCCCATTCCCTCCCCCTGCCCTCCCTCCCTCATATTCCCGATTCCTATTCCTCCTCCTCACCCTCTCCCCTCCCAACCTTCCGGGGCCCTTTGGATGCCTTCCCTTCCCCTCCCTCCCCACGCCCACTTCCCACCCCACATTTCCCCCCATACCTTTTTGCCCCTCTCTCTCCCACTCCCACGCGAATATAACTGCGGCGTTTCTCCCTAGGGGGCAGTGAGAGCGCCATGGCAGAAAATTAACGCAAGACCTCCGCCGTATTGGGAAGGAGAGCATTCGCCTTTCGCTCCTCTTCTCTCCCTCTCCTTTCGTACCCCCGAAACCCCTGCCCTCCCCCTCCTCACACCCTTTTCCACCTCCCTAGTTCTCCCTTGTTCCCCCACCCCTTCTCCCGTCTTCCTGCCTACTTTTACCCTTCCTTCCTCCCTCCCCCCAAATCTTCAAACCCTCTTCGTATCCTTATCCTCTTACCCTCCCTCTCTCTCTTCCCTTGTTTCTCTCTTCTTCGTCCCCCCCCTTCCCTCTCTCTGTACTATTCTTGACCCCCAACTCCTTTCATTCGCTCAGTCTCTGCCGAGTTTCTCCTACTACGAGTACATATACACCTACGTGGAACAGAGCGAGGAACCAGGGGGGAGGGATGAATCCTGATATAATGCGGCAGACCATGGATAAGTTAACGAACGTTGTAATTAAACGATTGGAAGATTAAAATAGCGTATGCTCAAGTATTGAATTTTGTAAAAGAAATTGAATTTCAAAAGATAATGACGAAGGATGAATACGTGGTAGGTAGCCCTCTGCGTAGAGAGTTCGGCTACTGACTCGTGAGACCGGATTCAAACTGGATGTCTTTGCGCACCTTCGACAGTTCTTCCTCGGAAACCGCAGGCGGCACGGGGGAAGGAACTGACGCCGTCCCCCACCCCTTCCCTTACTCCTGTGGATTTTACGCGCCGCAGGGCTTAGCAGAAGTGAGATCTCCCCTAACCTTTCAAACCAATCTTCAGGTTGTTTACCTGGTGATATTTCTAGTGAAATTGTATTTCAATGAATAAGGCGTGATAAATAAATAATCAGTTCTCATTGCATCTAAGCAATCAAAAATCCAGTCAAGGTATCTTTATTTTATGGGAAATAGACCGGTAATTATTATTAATCCTTGCTTCAATTTCACTAGTAACGACTTTAAAGTTTCATCCATACAGGATTAATATTCTGCTTTCGTCAGGGATTCTATGCATGCAAAGTACCTGAAAGGTTGTAAAATATAATCATTTAACATGAGGTTATTTGCCCAATATGTAAAATTTGGTCTTTGTTTGAACGCGCGCTTTATCAAACTCATCCAGATTAATCATATAATTCCGTAAGATGTCAATATTCAAAGTAAGTAAAAAGAATACCCATCTCAAATTATTCCACCGATTCCTCCTTCACTCCCATTGTCTCCATACGCCTTTGAGGCATGCCTCTTTCGCTTTGGCCCCTTGGCTTTTCAAAACCTGTCCTTTTTTGCCTATCCGACTTTTGTTTGTTCTCCTATGCTTCTTTTGATTCATTTCTTTTCCTCACTTTTATCCAACATTTTCTTCTTGACCCGTCCATTATGCTAATAATATACTTGTGTAAATGTAAGACGTCTTCCCCATTCGGAGATGGTTAAAGTCTTACATAGAAGTACTTAAAACGTCTATTATGAAAAATAGATTCTAGATGTTGTAAGGAAAAAACTGATTATTTTTATTTGTCTTTTCTAATATTGCAATCGATGTCGTGTATGATGTACTCATTATGTGCAATGGACTTTGATTCGTTTTAAAATCTAAATTTAAAATCATATTTGCAACCAATTTTCTAGAATAATTCCCATTTTATTGCCGTACTACACGAATCATTAAATAAACAAGCATTACTAAATTGAGATGGGAATTCAACGCAGTCTAATCTCCTGAGAGTTATTCAACTAAAAAAAACATATTTCCCCCATTTCTCGGTCCATCCTCTGTGCTCCTGACCCTATAGAAACCAAAAAGGTGCTTGCGCATTGCGCAGCATACAAGACATGAACATTTAATTGAATAGTATTTCGGTGGCACTTGCCCTTCTATGCGTATAGTATATATTTAATTGGTTATAATGATCGGGTTTGCCCACAATTTGGTTCTTAATTGAAAACCCTCCGTTATCTGCAAATTTTCGGTGACGTTGTCTGGTTGATTGCTCTCATTTGAGCCCTACCTACTACTTCTTTTGTATCGTCGCGGCATTCCGCGACTCCCGTAGGCACACCCGGGCACCCACAGCTGGTCTCTCTCAAATTGCAAATGGAAGTGCTAGTCTCGAGGTTCTCCCGTAAGCAAGGGCTTCATACACTCCCCGGCCTTTTCATTTCCCGACCATTTCGCCCTCACGGCGTACGTCGGCCATTTCCCTCGGCGATGAGGGGGAGAATCCGAAAGGGTGGGGGTGGCTTCAATTTACGAGAGAGAGAGAGAGAGAAGACGGTCAGTGGGTAACGACTATCAGCGTGATCAAAAACAGTTTATGCAATGTTTCATCGAACAGGAACGGACCAATAAAAGTGCACGTCCTGCATTTTTCATCGATGCACGGTAACCTAGCACATTACTATTCTATTTACACGCCGTTGGAGTCAACTGCCCCTTTACTAAATCAATCGCGATAGAGTGCCTGGCGACTCTTGGGCATAAGAACGTTCGGCGATTACTAATAATGTCATATAGATTGGTAAACATATGTTCAGGCTCTTTTCGATTAATTCTATTAATGTGAAATATCTGAGAGAAATTCGTCTCAAATACAGTCTTAACAATTTCTATACCCATATTTAAACTCACTTTAAACATGCACACAATTTCTTCACTCTAAACTAATCGTTTCTTCGCATGCACGAAAGATACACACTTCAAAGGGGGAAGAACTTCTGGATATGGCTGTATTCGTTCGTTCCAAACTTGAATGAATTAAATGTTTGAATTCGAATTTTCAGTTTTTATTAGCGAATTAATCAAACCAAATAGATACCGTGTTCAAGAATATAATGAATACTTTTAAATGGTTCTTTCTTCACGCTTACTTTAAACAATAATATGTTCTTTATGAATAAGCTCATATTGATAAGTACGTGTATGTCGTAATTGATAAGGGTGATTTAAGTGACTCGTAGCTTAGAAAGTCATCACCATAACGTACGATGATGCAGTAATTTAGTATACCAATCACTCAGAACTTGTATTAGAAGCCTGTGAAAATTTTAGTTTTGCTTCATCAGAACAATGTAGACCGTTAAAAATTTGGCTGGTATCCCTAAATTGCATCTAAAATATTTACAGATAGCTGTGAATTTTAATAAGAACTAAATATTCCTAAAAGTTAGAACTTTGGCATATTTGTGAAAAATCTTATTGCGTGAGAAACGGTCATTTTAAGACTGGGACGAGAACAAAATAGGAAATGTTATCATGATAATTCATTTTGTCACCCTTGCATTACTGAAAATCAGAATTCCATCATTGTAGTTTATACATAATAGCTTCACCTAGTTCAATCTTAAACAGATCCTTTCAAATTTTAGGTGGATCTTTATAAATGTACTTCGGAAATTAATAATTCGTTAGCAGTTATGTCAAATGGTGACGAAGTTTGAGCTTATGTCATAATTCATGAGATTATTAACTGCACAATGATTTTTATGGCACGACTTAACCACAAATATGAAGTCATTAATATCCACCGGCAGTTATTACGTGATACTTAAATCTTAACGCATCTCTCTTATATTATTCCCCGCACGGATTTGAAGTTTTCTTCGAGCCTGTGGTCTGAACTTCACCGTTTTATTTACGTGATTTTTATCACGTCGACCTTTTTTACCCAAGCCTACGCGCCTTATTTTATTTGCATTCTATCTACGTAATTTACACTGAGATTACAACGAAGGAATTTTGTCGGTGGCAATCTATTCCCATGGTGACATTTCTCTGTCTTTCAGATACATGGCCAAAGGCCGAACAAACAAACATTCAGTTATAATAAATGTCACTCTACAATTTGTCCGGCGCCCACACTTTTTTGCGCCGTTGGCCCAACTCCCATCTCCCCCTCCCACCCCACCCCCTCCTAAATCCTCCTCACGTGGACAAGCACCTGCGCCCCCGCCCTTAAACCTTAAAACCCACTCACCGCCCCCTCCCCCACCAAGGCACTCACCCCTCTCCTCCGCCCTTATCCAGCACCCACCCCAACGCCCCTCGCACTCCGTAATTCCATCCCACCATTGCCACCGTCCCCCCCCCCAACCTTGAAGTTTTCGCCTTCGCCCCCTCGGTCTTTCCAACCCTCCCTCCCTCCCCCTGCCTATTCCCCTTTATCCCCCTTATACGCCAGCTTTCCCCGATGCAACCTCCCTTTCTCCCCCCGCGGTACCGATTCTCGCAGTAGCCGCCCTATCTCCTCTCCCCCCCAACCACCCCTTAAGTCCACTCGCCCTTCTTGGCTCAATCCTTTGCACCCATCAAAAACCTCCCTGGCCCTTTTATATGCTCCCTACCGGCCCCCGTACCCCTTAACGCCCCCTCAAACCCTTAACGATCGCCCCACCCACGCCCCCCTCTCCCTTAGACCTCGCTATTGGCTTCCGCTGCTTTGTCTCTCTCCATTGCGATACCTCTCCCTATACAAAAACCCTTCTCCTCAAGACTATTCCTGTAAAAATTTCCAGCAACAATATGTTTCATTTATCAGCAAGGAATAAGGTAGGCAACATTTTTTTTAAATCAACGCACATTCGATCAGTATGGTAACGAGGCGATGTCATGGTCGAGCTTAATAAGATGTATTAAGATATTATTGGTTCATCTGAAAATATTTTTATCATTATATATGTCCTTAATTCTATAAAATCATTTTTGTACATCAGTTATTGCATCACAGTTTTTATTTATATATGCGGCAATTTGAAAAATATTTGGAATTGAGCTAAACTTTAGAAATTATTAAAGGAAATAAACATATAACATGTTTAATTATTAATTCTTAATATCTAATATCCCTTAATATCTAATTCTATTAAACGAGCTATTATGTAATACTGGAATATTTTTTGTGATGGAATGACGCTATACGGGTGTTTTACTGCTCTTTGTTTTCGAAAGAGCATCAAAATACTTACAATTTAAAAGTTTAATAAAATTTTAAAAAACATACACATATTTAATGTTACTAATAAATATGCAATTCCCTGGCAGATAGTGTATAACGAAGAATACCTGGGCCTCATCCGAAACCAAATTATCCTGGAACACTAGGAAAACAATATAAAATATAAAGAGGGTGATATGAATATGATATTTATTTATGTGAATTATTAATTTATTGTAGAAAATTTGTCCCTAACGCTCATCGTATTATATCGCTAGAACGTCGTCTAAAGATATTGATTTAAATGAGATTGAAATAATATTTTATTTCATTTTAGTTTCAGAAGATTTGAGACATATTGAAATTTGTTTATTGTAATCGTTTTGGTAATTAAATTTATTCTGAATTAGCTTCGAAACTATACTGAGTGCTACCATTTTTACCATTAACGAAAATCAAGTCAAAATCCAGTGTCCATAGAAACTATTTTTTACCTTTGGGATAAGAAAGAGAAAGAAAATCAAGGTAATTTTATTTTGACAGTCTTAAAGTCTCACCTTTTATAATTGGTACTATCACCGCCATAAATTTTGCTAAAAAATACTTTATGAAATTATCCGTTTTAAACGTTTTGTTATTTTTTAATAAATTAATATTGTTAATTTATTCTAATTTATCTATTCATCCCAACACATTTGTCTTCACATTGCCACCTTTAATGCGGTCTATAACTTTTTATTGAATATACTATAATATGGTTAAAGATGAAAACAAAAGAAATTGTTCGCAATATTTGTATGTATGAGCAAAAAACTACATTCATGGTACAGGACACATTTTCTTCCATAATATTTGATACTACTTGTATTATTTCATTACTCGAAGGTATGGGGAAATATTTACTGGCAACCTGGTTGTAATCAGGCATCTGCTTATTGTGTTATTTGAACAGCTGTGGTAGAATCCTATCTCTTCTTATAATCACTATGTGTGGAGAATAAAAAAAAATTTTGTGCCAGTTGCTTTGGCAATACCTTAGCCACAGCTATTCTCTCTGCCTTATCGCCTGGCAATGTCGCACAATTCACAATTATTTCATTACAGCTCTCATTAGCATCTGCATTAGCATATTCCTCGAATATTCGTTTGATTGATATAGTGGCACTGGATAACTGAACCTGATTTTCCTACTTAAGGCACATTTATTAGTAACTGAAGCATTACCTGCAGTCAACTGGGCTCATCAGTCCTTGTATGAAATGGTACCTCGTTTCTAAGGAGTGCATTCCTTCGCATTTCTTCAGGTTATTACCTTTACCCTACTCATGATCCCGTGATGCAAATTATGTCGTTGAGGATAAATTATCACAATATAGCTGAAGATAAATTACACCTCAGAGTAAAGTACTAGAGTATATTTCCGTCGTCTGTTCGAGCCTCAAAATTATGATGAAATGATAATCTGCAGCCAACAGTTGACCCACTATTTATTGCAACAAAATCATTAAAATAAAATCTACCGCGCACGATGTTTATTCAGTTCGCGCAGAAACCAGAGGACGTTTACGAGGGGAGGGATTCACCCTCATCGGCCCCCCTTGGCATATTAACGTGCTCCTTTCCCATCCCCGCCCTCCCATTTCCCTGCCCACGGGGCCGCCTCAACCTAGGCGAGGACGCCGGACGGGAAGGCGGACACGGGCGAAAAGCGGGAGAAGAGGGTGGATAGCTTGCCCACTTCCCACCCATTGTACAAGACGCTCCAGCACGGCTGCCCCTCACTCTCAGACCATTCGCAATAATGGTCCGAGCATCGTCCTCCCGTGTTCGGAACACCCGAGTCCATCCCCGCATCCCAACCGGCGGCGAACGGACCCGGTCGCAACCGTGGTCACTTCGGACGTAGTCAGCTCCGTAGTTATGGCAAGAGGGGCTGGAGGAGGGAGGGCGGAAAGGGTAGTGCGTATGTAATTCGCCAAGGAAATCACTGCCCTCCGGAGGTGCCGGGCGAGAGGTTAAGAGCTGGGTTGGAGGGGAGAGGGGGGTCGGGAGGAGTGCGGGAGAAAGGAGTGTTTTGGAGGCAGGGAGGGCTTGGGCAAGGAGGAGAATGGGGCGCGGGAGGTCATTCTCTTTCTCCCCCCCCCGCGCAGTTCCCCCGTCCCCTCGCCGCCGCATCTCTCCTCTCTTCTGTCTCTCACTCTTCCTTTTCCCCTGCATTATTTATCTCTCGGGTGGCGTCACCCTCCGACCCCTCTCACCCTCATCTCTTCTCTCTCCCCCTCTCTCCTCCTCAATCCCTCTCTCGCTCTGCTCCACCTTTTCTTATCTCCCTATTTTCTCCTCCGCCCGACCCCTCACCCTCCGCAGCCCCCCTTCGTGCGTATGCCTCGCTCTTCCTTCCCTCCTTCCCGCACTCGAAGTTGGTCCGCCATGCGGGAGAAGGAGAGGACATTGCATTGCGCAAAAGAGTCTTGATTGCACCGATCTGTGGTCTGAACGCTCAAAAGGTAATGTCGAAGTCAGCAGTGACCGTGTAAATCGTGAGATGCACAAAGTAAGAGATACTGATTTTTGATATTCTTAACTCCTTAGATCGACAGCACTTAGTAATGATCCCAGGTTAGGATATTCGGATGTCGATCTCAATTAGGTAGAAAGTATTAATTCACATTTTTCCAGAGAATTATGTAATCAGTCAATCATGTTTTCCACCAACAATTTTGACTCTTGATCCCCGTTTCGCATGACTAAAACAATTAATTTTTTGTGCTTTCCAGGTATATGAAAAATTTAGCTATGCTTTTAATCTAGGGAAACTAGTGTTTCGCTAAAGAGGAAGGTATTATTACGGTCACGTAATTAATGAGCTGTCAAGTAGCGCATCTGCCTGAGATGGAGGTTACTCAGCGGTTTCATAGCAGTACATAACGTTTTTGGTATAAGCGTTGTAGGTGGTACCTGTGAACACAAGTGAAATAAACTCCCATGCTCACTACAAGTTTAACTGAACGTTGCAATTTTCCGCTTTTCCCAGCTCGTGCATAAACTTCGAGTAGAATTAAACGAAATTTTTTCTTTCTTACAAATTGTTTCCCGTTGAAAAGTAGTATACATATGCTAGGGTCAATCGAACTCCTTTTTTTTCGATTTTAAGGCTTTGAAATAAACTATTCGTATAATAAACTGAGGAACTGGTCTCTCAAATATATTTTTGCTTTCTCCAATATACTAGAGCTCAGATGCTTGACTGCTGTTATATGAATTTATCAATTATGCATAACTTTATCGTTTATTGCATTGAGAATACTCATTTCCTATTGTTATGGCAAGGATTTAGTTTTGTTTGGTGATTACAGTTACACAACGCTTTACCTGAACTTCACACAAAACTAGTAGCGTTGATATTTCCAGTAAAAATTGCACTCGTTGAATTTCTTTTGTATTTCTCCAGCTAAAATAAGTCAACGCATTAAGTACCTTCTAGAACTATTTGTCGTTCTTGATGATATTACCTCGTCAAATATCATAGAATATTTTCCCTAATTAATTTCTTTTATATTCCAGACGGCGCTGACGAGCCACCAACTCTTCTTACGGCTGGGCACACAATCAACAACTTCGTAGAAACCGAGAATAGCCTCGAGTCTGGTAAGTATTCATTAGTCAATATTTATAAGCTCGATTATTTATTTTTTTCATATTAAGGCCATTATTTTGCCATTTATAGGCAATTACCTTGCCAACAATACGTTTTATAGTGAAAGAAGTTTCTCTCTGAACTTTATACCCTCAAAATCATAAATGTGACGTCAAATTCCAATTTAACATATTTCATCATAATAATATATTAGCATAGAAAAGTAGGGTGTAAAAATATATTACAGCCTACTATTGAATATGTATAAAGGAATCTTATTATATAGTTTAAAAATGTGATTTACATCAATTAAAAAAAAATCATTAAAAAATAATGCTCATTTGTTTTGTATTCAAAGTACACAATAAATACGGACATTAAGAGTATAAATTATGAAAATAATAGTCAGTATTATAGAAAAGGAATTATATTGAACGATATATTAGAAAATGTCATTTACTATCAAACTAAGTAGTGGATGAAAAGAGAAAGCCTGATATTTGTTAAATCAAAAACAATGAAATGCACTGCAAAAGCCGGTCCCCAAGGAATACCTGCCTATTTGACGGGGTGATTGGTAAGGTAATAAAATCTAGTTTATGGTTGTTAAACGGGAAACATATTTTGGAAGTCGTCAATTTGACGGAATATCCTGAAATCATTCTTGTTAATTTATTCATCGACATTTGTAAAAATAACTCCTATAACTCTAGTCACAATTAGTTTTTTCTTGCGTGATTTTCAGTTGAAATTTTCATTTTCTTTTAACTTTCGGTCGGAAATCTCTTTTGTCTTCATGATAATCATTAGACTCCAAGTTTCAACCCTTATCTGAGTACAAGAAGCACGTTGGAAATCTTGTTGGAAACATTTTTACAAATAATGCCGAATGTCGGCAATGTGCATTCATCAACCTCTTCTCCATCTGTAAATATACCTACTGCAAACTTACGATAATAAAACTAAGGGCACTCTAATATGTAACGCATTTCCATAAAGTGCCATAAATAATTCTTTTTACTCAAAATTAAAAGAAGCAGTTAATTAATTCACGTAAGTATTGGAATCAATACAACTGCAATAGCTTTATTAAATACCCCTTTACACGGTTTCGTTTTAAGTAAATCAAAAAAGGTAAGGCCGTCGCTCCCACCCCTTCTGAATCTGCCACCATACAGTAGTTGGTTACCATGATATCACCAAATTAAAGTACATGTATAATGTTGAAGTTAAACAAAGTAATGCTCTAGTTTTCGAAGTTGAATCATATTTTTCTGTACCCATTTGTTCTTCTGTATGACTATGAATATATTTTTTAATATGAGGCTAGTTATTCTTTTAAATAAATAAATTTTATTGCAGTAGCAGCTACTCTTAAAATGATGGTATCATATGGTTAATGATAATATGTTCTTTTTTACTAAGGTAAGGTTGAATTTCATAATTCAACGTAAATATTTTTAAATGCTTCAATAAGTTTAAGCGGAATTCTAGATGAAACAATTTTATTAACTTTGTTTTCATTATCCATCCCAAAGAGGATTAATGGAGCATGAAGAATAAATTTAAAGTTAATCATATTGTTATGTCTCATATTGGATGGTTTAGTTTATGTTAATGACACATTTCACTGAGTTTTAGGATTGTCATAATACATTTCCTCATTTAATTTATTCCTATAATTATTTCTGGTGAGAAATCACAACACGCCCAAAGCACGGAGAGGATTAACACTTTCGCTATTGCCTGCTGGTATACAATGGTAGCGCGGCCAGTTACGCGATTATGAAGTAGTTACCAACAGACGCACTCACTCCTTCAAGGAATCCTTCCGCCCGCCCTTCCACGCATTGGAGAGAAGATGGATACCGAGGAGCGAACCTCTAGGCGCGAGTGAAATCAACCCCCTTCCCTCCCCATTCTCCATTCTTCCATTACAGCCGCCTCCACAAACCTGCTCCCACCCACCCACCAAGTCGAAAGGACCTGAGTTTATATCTGTTGCGTCCGAGTGGGGGTCGGAAAAGTATTTCATCCGTAATTTAATGATTCCCGGGCGCAGTCTCTGTTGACAAGGACCGGGGAGATGGCGTTCGGACGAATGAGAGAGAGAGAGAGTGGGAGCAAAGGGAGAAGGAAGCGAAGGGAGGAGGACGGGGAGTGGTGGTGGTCGGCGTGCTTCGATGGGTGGAGGGATGGAAGGACGAGGGAGGGGTGAAGGTTTTTGCCCGGCCCGAGGAGGTGACGGAGGGACGGGGAGGGCTGGAATAGTAAGAGAGGCTAATGGCGAAAGGTGGACGGGGACGTCCGGTGGGGCGCATAACACGCCAGTTCAAACCACTATTTTTTCCGGGGGGAGGTGCGGGGAGCGGTGGGGTGGTTGGGGGCGAGGCGAAGGGGGTCCCGCGGATGGGCGTGCGCAGTGGAGTGACGGATCCGAGAAAAGGAAAATCCTCCGGACCCTTCACGCGCTCATCTTCCTCCATTTCTGCCCCTTTAACCCCACTCCCACTCCCCTGAACTCGCCACCCTCTCTCTGTTCATGTGAGCGCCTCCCGCCAAGCTCTCTCTCTCTCTCTCCAGCCCCCGCTCCCCCCTCCCCTCCGTACTAACCCCTCCCTCCACCATCTCTCCCCCTTCGCCTCACTTCTCCGCCACTCTCGACGTCCTGTCCACTACACGATGCTCCCTAGGGAGGTCGCTTTACTTCAGTCCCTTGTCCATCCCTACACCCTTTACCCTTTTACTCCCTTCCCATCACCCCTGCCTCCTCCCTGCGCCGCCCCTCCCCCTCCGCCCGCCCCCTTCGCGCTTGCCCTCACGGAGTCCTCCCGACTCCTCTCTTCTTCGTCCACCCCTCCTCCGTCCCTGGGCGCGCGCTCTTACACCTACCCCCCTCCCGCCCACGCACCCCTCGCCGTCCTGCGCGCCCTTACGTGTCCATCTCGTCCCATTAATGAAGACGTCTTCCTCTCTCTCTTCTCTCTTTCCCCCTCCGCCCCCTTTCCTCGTTCCCCGCCCTCTCCTTCCCCTCCCCCCGCCCCGTAAGATGATCCTTTGGCTCTCCCTCCAGGGGGGCTTTTGCACCTGTGAGGACAGCTGACCACTCAGCCTCCCTCCACTCCCTCCCTGCTCTCATATTCCCTCTCTCCCCTCTCGGTCTCTTGCCTCCACGTCACACTCTCGCCCACTCTTTCCTCCTTGCCCATCTCTCGCTAACCTTAGCCCTTCGCTCCTTCTACTTTCAAATCCCTCTCCCTCTTTCCCTGCGTTAGTCAGTGTCTTCAATCAGTTTTTTTATAATAATACCTAATATACATTGACTTTTAATTGAGGTACAAGTCATACCAGAAAGGTTTGTGAACACTTCAAGTCGCCTTTTAGCCACCAATCTTTCATGTGCTTTAATAGTCCGCAGCAGCTTTTTTTATATGAAAGTTGTGTCACTGAGGGGACATAATGCGTGAAGTTCAGCTCATGTTTTATCATACTAGCGTGCGGTAGCCGTTTAAACGATCAGATGAATATGATCTCGAGTGAAGGAAAATTTGTTTGCTCTGCTAAAAGCGATATTATCGGCAATGCATATGTACATCTCTTTAAAGTGATTATCCCTCTTCTAAATGTGTGAAAATAATAGTCTAACGGGATTCTATATAAGTTTTCTCAGATGTGATGCATTTGTCTCATTTACTTGAATTTTACTTCTGAAAATTTTAAATCGCCTTTTACCTCAAGAAACGCTTGGATACACGAACTAAATGCCACAAGTTCAATTTAGGACTTCTGTACCTTCATTCAAACGCGAACAATCGTAATCCATTAATGACCATCGTATGATTCGCTCGTTGCACTCTCCCCTTGTGTCGTGAATGTTGACTTTTTACCTTCACTGCTCATTGCAGTCCCCTTTCAATTATTCTCCGAGCGCACTCCGGGTGAACATGCAAGGGGAGTAATGCAGTCGCCGTGGCATCCCGACCCCGCCGCGAACGATGGCCTGAAGAGAAGGTGATTGTAGTCGATTCCCCATCTCCCCACCGCTCTCCCCTGCCACTGCCGTTTCAGCGGACAGGGGAGCGGGCGACAGCCAAGATACACGCACTCGCCCCCGTCCCCCCTCCTGCTTAATCTCTTCTCATTATCCGGCATGTGTACTCACAGATATATATCTAAAGGGTACACGGCGCGCGGGAGCACACTACTCAGCGGCGACAGGGCCGAAACAACTCGTGTTAGTATAATAATCAAATTGAAGAGTCAGGTCGGGCACGTGGAGCTGTAATTCCCGTTTAATTTTTCTGAGGCAGCAAAGCAAAAGAACGGAGAACATTTGGCAATGTGTCATGCAATTTCTAGTTTGGTCTCCATGCATGTGCGATTGGGTGAAATCAATTATAAATAAAGCCGAAAATATAAATATCCTTAGAAAAGACGTAACAGAATTTCAATTCAGTTCTTCTCTATTTCTTGAGTCCTTACGTTTTTATGGATTTCCTCAAGGGATAGGCAGCTAGAATATCAGATGCTTTTGCGTTCCACTTCTCTAAATCGCGTTGAAATTCTGCTCTCCTTATATTTGCTTTTAATATGCGCCATTTTTTTGTGAAAAAAATAAGTACATTGTTTTGGAGTAGATAAAGTGATTCCTCAGTTTCTTCGACCCAGCTGCTTTTTTTCAGTTTTTTCAGCTCAGTTTTAGTCATCATTTTCATCACATCATTAAATGAAAATAGCTCATATCCTTTCCGATTTAGTTTTTCGATTCGTTAATCTTTAAAATCTACCCTGCGATAATTTTTTCAGTGTAGTGTTTCTGCTTATGTTTCCTAAACTGCAAGTTGCTAGTTTCACAGATTGAAAATCAGGCACTATCGTCCCAGCACATTCTACTTTTATGCCGCTGTCACTCATTTAGTTCGCATCCGTATTCGATGAACATATAATGATGGAATTATCCTTGTCTCATTCGAAAAAATTTAATGCTTTAAGGACTGATTAGTTTGGGGTCTTATCCGACAGGATGAAAACTTTAACTGAGCTTGAAGTACGTATTCCGCGCACAAGAGTCAAATTGTGCTCGAAATTAAACAGAAGCTAGATTTGGACTTCTACGCTCTCTATTCCTCGGAATACCACGGAAAACTTTCCGAAGGTTAATCCGTAGAAATCCTTTTCCATGAGCAATTTTTACCGTTTTATCCGACGGATTAAAGTAAGAAATGTTGTAAGTGCCTGAATTTCACCCTGAATAAATAATTTTCCTTTGTCTGCGCCTTTCTTCACCTGTCCACTCGGCTACTCTCGGGAGGGACACCCTCGTCCACCTCTGCTCCTCCACCGCGTCTCCCCAAAACCTCTCCCTCCCCAGTCTCTTCGCAGCGGAGGGGGTCATTCCCTCCCCTCCCCCATCCTGCTAATTGACTCTCTCCGACTCCTCTCCCACCCTTCGCACCATCTCCTCCTCCCGCCCCCCCTCTGCACCCCTCTCCCATCCCGCCTGTCCTCCCTGCGACTTTATACGCACCTGCACCCTCTCTCGCCACCTCGCCCACGCCCCCGTCGCCTTTCCCCCAATCACTCCTGTGTCATTCCGCTGCTTCCCGCCCCAATCCCTCCCAACTCTAGCGCTGTACTTCTGTGCCCTCGTTTTTCAGAAAAGTTTTCAGACCATTTTCTTCGTATTGATCATCAATATCAAGGAGCAAGGGGAAGAGAGAGCCTTCTTTGAAGTTTTTTCCTATTCTTAAATGTTTTCTCCGTAGCCTTTGTCCGCTTTTTCCTTAGATATTAATCAGTATTAATTTCTGAATTACCATTTCCATAATTACACCTAATTTCATGCTTTCTATATTATGGTTTCGTAATCCATGCTCTCAAGATATTTTTTGCCGTCTCGAATTGTATGCGAAAACATTTATTTCTATTTTTTAAACATATTTTGTGAAAAATATGCACCAAATCTCAAACTTTCTTCCACGGTCAAATGTAATAGTTAAAATGTGTAATCATCACATAGATACCCAGAGACAGCAGTTTTATGGAATTACGCGAGTCAAGAAGACATTGCATTTCCTGATCTCCTCGTTTAAGTTCTGTTCATGCTTTTCAAGCCATTACTTTAATATGTGCTTTCATTTTTCAAAAGTAAGGAGCAGGTGAGCTATTTTTAGTTGGTCTCCGTAGGCCTCATATTGATGCATCGCTTCCAAACACGTATTCTCATACCTAAGGAAAAAACATGAGGACTCCATTTTTTCAAATTACATAAGGATACTTGGCCAATGGTAAGAATCCATTTTATCTGGATATAATAATTTTATTAGTTTCGGATTGATATCGCCGTATTACGTTAGCTACCTTAATTGCGACCACGACGAAAATGTGTTGCAAAAATCATTTACCTCGCGAAAAGGAAACTTTAGTACGTTTTAACAAGCTATCAATGAAAATTTGCACAAAAATAACCTGGCTTTGTGCGTTGCTACCCTGAAGATACATATTTTTGATGTGACTCTATTTGAAAGTGTTCTTTTGGGAAAATCTACGAGCAACATTCATTTTAACTTTTCAGTGTCCCGAGATTAGTCGCATATTCCTTTTTTTTGGAAATTTATTTATTTTTACATTTGCAAGGGGTCACATTTCGTCTTTATTAGCTAATTTTTAATTTTTTACGTTTCGGACCCCTGATCTACATACTTGGTTAACACAATTATATTCGATAATGTTCTTTTGATTTATTACCTTTCATCGCTTTAATTCTGTCTCAAATTGCGTTTATAGTTCAAAATAAGTATTTTAACAAATAATAAAATTCTGCATCACCGACTACATCAAGAATAGTTTTAATACCGCATTCTCCTCCGATAAAATAAGTTCGGCGCAGTGCAATCGGTACGGAATATCAGCAGAGAGTTATCCAATTAGCATCAGGTTCTCAAACTCCGCCTCGCATTTTCTTCAGATGGCTAACCCCCTCGCGACAACACTAGCCACTCTCAACACCTTTCCCTTTTCCGCATCCGCCTCTCTTCCTCCGCCGCCGCCTCCGTCGTCCCCCCTCTCCCGCCCGCCTGCCACTCATCCGGCACTCCCGCGCGAATGCGTGGAGGACACACCATCAGGCGCCCTCCACACACACCCCCGACCCATTCCCTCCACCCCCACTCTCCCCTCCCACGCCCTCTCCTCAGATTACTAATCCCCGTCCCAACCCCTTAAACTCCTCCCCCCTTTCCGCACTCTCCCCCTCATTTCTTCCTTTGCTATTCCCTCTCTGTATTTTCTCCCAACAACCGCCGACCCCGACCGCTCTCCCTTCCCCATTATCTCACCCCCCTCTTCCTCCCCTCCACCAATCTCTCTCCTTCCGAGTCCTCTCACCCGACCCGCCAAAGATAGGGTTTTCGTGTATTTGCCCAGATTTTAATTGCCGGGATGGACAGCAGGCAGTCAGGGTCCCTTTCCCTCACTAACTCCCTCCCACCACCCCCGATCCTCCCAATAACCCCTGGTTTCTCTCTCCCTCTCATTCTCCTCCGCCGTCCCCCCCCCCCCTCCGCCTCACACGGCCCCCCATTTCTCTCACCCTGGGGTCCTATCTTCTGGCCCGGCGTCGCCCGCTCCCACCGTGACTGGCTGGTTGCTTCCCCGAATATGACCTTCTTCCTCCTTCCGGTCACGTCACCCCCTCCCTCCGTGCTTCCTAACCCCCTTTACCCTCCCGCCCCACCCACCCTCCCCACATCGCGCCACTCTGATCACACCCTGAGCGTCTCGTCGCCCCGCCGTCGTGTGTAATCCCACGTGCAGTCAAGACGACTCGAAGGCGGGGAGACCCACGAAGAGATCCCCCTCTAGGCGCTCATTCCTTTGCCTCCGAAGGGGACGGGGGCGCAGCAGTAGCTGAACTTTGCATTTATTTTCTTCCTACAGACTTCACTCTTCATTTCCCGACTTCGGTGAAGTTTATCCACACGAGTAAAAATGCATACTGCGGAAGGGCCTGCTCAACCAACCCCTTTTGTGGCGTGAAAACCCCGGGCGCACTTAATTATGTATATCTATTAGTAATTGGCATTCCACGGATAGGGGGACCCAACTCGATCTTTATTCTTTAGTTTCGATTCTCGAGACACTATAGTAATCATAACTCAGTATTAGCCGAAAATTTATATTAATATATTTATTACGACTATATATTGAGATATATATCATTGGATATGTTGAGCATCAAGCAGCGAATAGGTAGCAATCATTAATGCAGATGTATGAAAAGCTGGATTTACGCATTTAAACCTGTATTGCTCATAGCGGTTAAATACAAATACTATATATTGATTTAAATTTTTTACTTCCAGGAATAAGCTACAGGTCAGGTTTTCACATCATCTGAGAGGATGTCGGTTATGTTATCGATCCATTTAAATGATGATCAGTTCCAAAATAATACTCGTGGAAATTTTCTGTTAGACTAGGAAAGGACACTAATATATGTGGAAGTGTTCGCATTTAGATAGCAGGGACCCTAGTGGTGGAAGAAGTGGAGAGGATTTACGTAGTAAGCAATAGAAATGGCTAAAAAAGAATTTTTATGAGAAGAAGGATGTGTATTATCGGCAGATATTTTCAGTATTGATATAAAGAATCGATTAGTTAAACGTTATATATGGAGTCTACTTTTCTATGACTATTAGGTGTAGACGATGAGGGCATTAGGGATAATATTGGAAGGATGACAAGACAGTGTTGCAGAAGAATGCTGAAAATAAAATGGATAGATAGAATACAAAATGAACTACTGTTAAGAGATGGTGAAGATAAAAGCTGACGGCGAATACTTACAAGGAGAAGAGAGAAATCGGTTGAAAATTGCCCAAGGCTTTGGCGTTTCACTGAAGACCATAAGTGAAGGAAATTTGGAGGAAAATTCACTGAGGAAGGCCTGCGATGCCCTAAGAGAATCAAGTATTGGAAAATATTGGTTCAGGGAGCTATGAGGGAACGAAGTGGTTGGCAGGGGACAGGATAGTTTGGTGAGCTGCTACAATACAATCCTCGGATTGATAACCCGCGATGATGACTTGATAGATATAAACGATTCTTATCTCTAAAGAGTTACGTGTGAGCGTTTAGAAATGCAGAAGTTGGGAATGTTGGTAGAGCTTAAATCTAATCGCCATAGGTAACGTGCGGGTGCCTTTTTCATTTACTGGAGTTCATCTCATCTCTTCCCCATGTTTCTTCCCTTTCCCTTTTTAAATGTGCGGCGCGCGAAGATATTTGAATGACTCGTTACTCGTTAAATTTTCGTTTGATATCGGTTCATCTATTGACCCTCACCCTCCATTTCCGTACCCCCTCCTCCCTCAACCTTCCCCCTCAATCCCCCTTTAAACCGCTTCTTCCCGGCGCCCGTAGACCGCACCTTAACCTCCCTCACCTCAGTGACCTTCCCCCTGCACTCCCTCGCCATCACATCCACATTTGCTGGTTATCTCTCTGTGCCCTGATATCTCTGTCCCTTTCTTCCGTCTCTTTCCTTCATGCATATCCCCAAATCATCCCCCTTCCTCGAGATCCTTCTCTTCCTCTCAAAATGACTTCTCCTCGCAATTAGTGCCCTGGATGGCATTGATGTTATCAAAATTCTGGGAACCGGAATCGTTTATATGGGTGTCTTCATAAAATTGTACTCTCGGTGCGCCCCTCTATGAAATTCACTCAGACGTCGGTTGATCATGATCGCGCACGCCATACTAATAACGTGAATTAATAATCAAATAAATTCCAAATGAAACATATTATACGGAGTCTAATGTCATCTAGTATTATCACAGGGTAGGATAATAAAACCTTAAAGACTCATTCACATGGTAAAAAATGTTTCTATTTTGCTTGAAAATCTGGTCAACTATTTTAAGATTGCAGTGATCATGATGGATTCCTAATTATTACCTAATTTTTTCTAATGTTTGTGGTATATTTCAACTTTCCTTTAATTATAGTGACCGATTAGCCACTTTCAAATTGCTTCTGGGGAGCTTTGAGGCAGATGGAAATGATTTAGGTCAAACAGTTTTGATTTTCGAGTAAAAATTAGAAAAATTCTATTTATTCTTTCGGAAATTTTGCTTTAATTTCTTAATTATTATTAATTATGTGAAATTACCAAATATTAATATATGTAATTGAAGAAGTCACTCTTGCTTTTCCAAACACGATGTTTTTATCACGACCTTGGTTTCGTTACAGCGTGACATCTTCAGGTTCACATCAATCATATACGCTGAATTAGCAATAGGCATTTAGGCTTATTGTAATTATGACTAAAGGAAAATTACTCCAATTTCACTTGGCATGAGCAATGGCGTTAAATTATTTCAGAAAACTCCGAGTTATCATTAGTTGAATCTATAAAATTTTTCGACTTGAAACATGTAGAAAAGCAAAGTGTCTTCTTTCATCATGAAGGATTTCTGCCATGTTACACCTGAAACTGTGTTATTTGTTAATATATGTATTTTAGAGGGATGGTTTAGAAGGTGACTGAAAACGTTTAAACATATACTGGACTTCCATAATATTCCTGCACTATATTCTTACCTTCAATTAATATTTAGTGGGCTCAGGGAGATATTATTCCCTATTTTTAGTACTTCCAACCCCCGCACAGATATATAATATGCTGTTGCATCTTCTGAATTATTTTTCTATCATGAGTGACAAGTCTTAACTCCACCCCCCCCCCTCGTAGAGACCTACACCTTCGCGCTTCGGACTTGCCACCCAAGTCTGACCCCGGCCGTAAATTTGCCCCCAAGAGAACCTCGCGATAGTAACCTCACTTCTTTTTAAGCCGGGTTTACGGTTGAATTTGACCTAAGAAATTTAGTGTCGGAGCACTGCGACATAAAAGCATGGCACTGCTGTTAAACATTTATGTCCTGACACTGCTTTCGTGCTTCGAAACTCGACACGAATATTTTGAACGTGTGGCGCAGTGCATACTGTTAGAATGGCAAAAGAAAATGTTATTTGTTCGAGCAATTATATACATGGAAATTTAATGCTATTGAATATATGGTGATGAAACTGAAAAGAAATTAAAGAGATAACTGCTATGAAAGATAAGAAAATGTTCGAAAGGATAACTCTTTCAGAGCCGGCAAAATTGAGTTTTTCTGCCAGGAGATATTCGTTGTGCTATCATCACAAAAGTCACTCAAAGCTCCTTAGCTCGAAACTAACATTATGAAAGTAGCCAAATGTGGAGGGAAATTAATATTAATCGCTTCACATACTTTCAATCTGATAACATTCGGTATGGTAGATGCAAATGCTCTAACAGAATGTCATTCATAGTCCCAGCTTCATTATTGTACGATAGCTTATTAACTCTCTACAACTAACGGAGAATCTTCCGAGTCTCCTTTTGCTTCGGTATCCCGGTCACCGTACATCATGCTCACCACCGCCTTTCCCCCACCGGCGACCAACTCGCTGATTTTCCCTCATCATCCCACCACCACCCCAGGCACAATCGCTCCTCAATCAAGGCAGGTCACTTGTTCCATTTGAGTTGGGTTAGAAATAAGGTCACAGCTAGTCGATGAAATACAAAGAAAACAAATTGAAGCATCAAACTTTCTAAAAAAAATGGGATTTAAAGAGATTCGAGAAATTCAAGAAATTTATCTCATTTGATGAACATCAAATTACAACTTTTTTATTAATGGAATTACGATGTAAAATCCCACCAGCCACGATAATAAATTCAGGATGTTTGTACTCGGGGGGGGGGGGATAGAGCCAAAAAAACTGTTAAGATGTTATATACGGACAGAAAAAAGTCTATTAGTTATTGTCAAACACAAAAATATTTCATAAAAACCATCGTCATCTGCAAACCTACCTGATTTCAAAAAATTGTCAACTGATTCCTACCTCCAGTTCTTCCCTTGACTCTTTGATCATTTTCTCCACAGAAACGTTGAAGAGCATGGGTGCTGATGATCCATCATGTCTTACTACTCTTCCTAATGATACCCATCCCGACTATCTATTCGCTACTCACAACTGAGGAGTCTGAGACATAAACAGGTTGCGGATAAGTCGCATATCCGTCCTATTTTATGCAATACATTCATAAATACTAAACAATTCACCCTATTGTACGCCTTCTCGAAATCTAGGAAACAAATAAATGTATTACGATTATATTCTATGCTCCTCTCTATTAGTGACCTCATTGCTGTCATGGCGCCACGCGCGAATCTCGCCTCTCTGAACCCAGACTGATAATACCCTAAGTAATCTATTTCCCTTATCTTCATTTTCTTATTGATTGAGAACTTTTTTAGTTGCGTGAGAAATCAAACTTTTTGTCTCTAGTCCTCACCCATGGCTGCCTTTCCTTTCCCTCTGCCGTGTGTTTTGTGTAGCTACTGTCGATTTCGCCCGGAAAGGATTTCGTGAGATGACGATCGCAGAAACCTTGTCTCTATCGCTGCCGGGCACAACACACGGACCAGTGGGCTGAGTCCCGCATTTGCTAGGACTCATTTCTATATTTGAGCTCCTCAGAATTCATGGGATTAATAATTTAGGTACGTTTTCCTCGATAGTGTTTTCAGCGTGACACCATCATTAATTATCATTGCCGCCGCCAAGCACAACTATACCAGAACGTAAGAGTTCTTCCACCACGTCAAGGTTGTAGTCCTTGGGGGGGGATTTGGGTATGGAATTCCAATAATTTAAGGAAATTATATAAATATCCGTGCAAAAATCATACACTCCTCCGCCCTAAGTATTCTTTATTCATGCAGTACCGCACTAACCTAACAGATTTTCCCGTGTCCTGCCCTTGAATTAAAAAGACCATGGAAGCGATAAAGTATTTCCTTGCGCAGGTTATGAAATTACAAAAATCCTCACCTAATTCGTTTGAATAATAAATCAAATTTGATATAACAAGCAATTTGTTTATTATCACATGAACGCGTAGTTAAGCAAGCAGTTCGGTGAGATACAGCAATGATCATATTCCTGCCATGGAAAAGAATTTTAGGCCACCAAGAGAAATACAATCACACAATATTTTAACTCGAAACATGCCTTTACCCTCTGATAAATCCATCAAATATGTGAATATTGCAGCTCTTATTTGCATTTATTTTATGCGTTTTCTTCCTATTAATATCCATTAAAATCCCTACTCTGGCCATTCAGTAATGATATCAAAGCAGGCTTTCAACTATTTCGATTAATCTTCATCAAATTTATTTTAATTTTCTCCGAAACAGCTTACCGTGTAATAGGTAATAAGAGTTGTCTAGTTTTCCTGAACGGTAAAAACATGGTTTCTAAATGAGATTATTTATTAGCTTCATGTATCGGTTTTCATGCATGCAACTTTTCTAGAGTCATAAATTTCCAGAATCATAAATAATGGGTGCATTTTAAATTATTCCGCAACTAAAATTATACTTGAACTTCATCTGCAATTGAAGAAGGAAATTTGTTGTCTAGCTCTCATTAAATTATAACTTTTTCATTAGAACGTACGTATTATAAGATTAAAATCTCCAGTTCTCTTAAAACTGCCGAAGTTACAAAAAAAGAGTAATAGGAATATTGAATATTTGAGCAAATTTTATAGAAAATATAGAAAATATTTGCTTTGTTACTACCCGCTTATTCGAATGACTATATGCATGAACACTAGTACACAAAAATATAAATAATCATATTTGATTAATTTTTATTTACCAAAGTATAGAGTAAATGTTTACGCTAGGTTATGGTTAATTGATTGATTGTTTTAAAATCCACAAAACATTTTTAGCGTTGAAGGTGCTAATCAACTAACATTTTTGTGTTTGCCAATTAATCATTACTTGATGTATTTTACTTATGAACGGAAAATAAGGAGGCTGTAAAACACTTCCAGGTAACTTACAATTCCTTGGCCCTTATTCGAATGCATTAATAATTGATTGAAAAATTAAATGACCTACAGGTAAAAAAAAGAATTTGTCATTTTTAATTTTCGTAAAAAGCGCTATAAAAATTCGTTTTTAATTTCTTATCCTCCCTAAATCTCTTAATAAATTCGCTATGTTGTTTCATACGTTCTTCTGAGTATTTATACCAGTATTTATTTTAGATTGTTTATGAAATATTGTAGCCTATGGTTCACTGGCAACTACACACAAATTTGAAGAAGTTGTTATATTATTGATATTCTCCTTAGATATTTTAAATTTAAATTTAAAGACTAGAAACTGTGTAACTAGATAAAAAGAGAAGTTCTAAAGACACCATGGAAAAGACACATTTTAGACCACTAAACCACTAAACTCGAAAAACGATTTGAATAATATCGTAATTACATTCCGCCTGGATAAAATTTTTTCTTACTGAATCTGGATTTTGTTTTCTTTTGTCTTCATTTTAACCAAAAAAGCTTCCATTCTTACTCTCTCCACCTGAGCATTATTACTATTCCGTTTTGAATTGTGGCTTTGGCATGGATGACTGTGTCAATCGTAGATTGCATTAAATTATGTCATTCTTGAGGTGTCTCATCAGCCATGAAATTACATCATCCTGGAATGTATACAATCGGTTATTATGAAATATCTCTCCTGAGAGCGATGTTTGTAATGCGTAAGTTTACTCCCACTGATGTCGATTCAAGATTGATGTCGATCAGACTCAGAACGACGCTCTGCACCTTGTTTGATTGGAAAGGTTTAGGAAAGGGACTAAGTTCAATTTATAACGTGAGGTTTCCACCAGAACTCCGTTTTACGAATGTCCCAGTCCTCGAGTGAATTTGTCTGCTACCATAAAATGCTTACGATGGCCATTGGTGGGTATATCCTCTGGTGGGAATCCTGGCGACTGCTAGACCAGTGGCAACCTCACTTCTCTGTTTAGATCTCTAACACTCGTTTCCTGTCCGTATTAATACTCGAGCTCATTTCATAATTGATGTGCATTTTGGTAAAAAAACAAAGCAATAGGCATTTAGGCTTATTGCAATTATGACTAAAGGAAAATTACTCCAATTTCACTTGGCATGAGCAACGGCGTTAAATTATGTCAGAAAACTCCGAGTTATCATTAGTTGAATCTATAAAATTATTCGACTTGAAATATCTTTCCAAAATTTCTCCCGCTTAATTTTCATCATTTATTACTCGTATAATAGTCACCATATTCGGCTATGAACAACAGGCATTTGGAGTATCAGCTCTAAACTAAACTTTGTGGAGGCAGCAGGATCTACTTCCTCCATGGACCTAACCTTGGTTGTCAATCAGTGGCCTACTCTTTCCCGAGTAGGTGTAACTTTTTTGTTGTCACAGAAACATAGTAGGCTATCGGAAATATTTCTACCATCACTCTTGACGTTTTCCTAAAGATAGCTTCCAGAAGTATCTAAATTTATTCTAAAATGCTCAAGAGAATTCAGAGTTTGGTTTCAATTTATTTTCATTCAATTCTGATGGCCATGCATATTTTCGATAATTTTAATGCAATTTTTGACAAAGTGTATTTTTTTCCAGCCATTGCACGGAGAATTTCGTTTGTCCTAATTTTGGCTTCCTTAGCATAAACAAAGTAATTTTTCGAAATAAAATAAGATAATGGCAAAAAAAGTATGGTAAAATATTGAATGCAATAAATGTATTGTAAAAATGTCTTCTAAAAAATGCAAAATTAAATGATATATTCAAGCCAAAAAATTCTATCCCCAAATTTATATTACAACGGTTTCAAGAAGATGTAAAAATTCTGCACCAACTCTCAAACACAAATTCGTCGGGTGAAATTTCTCTTTTCTTTCGAAATCATCGCGACCGAGCCACCGATATGGTATTGCTTTGTGTTTTGATCTCACGTATCTCCTTAATTGGGGTACTTGGTCGAGGTAATTCATTTCCTCTGTAAGTTTTCTCTGTGTCTTTTCGACGAAAATCTAATGCGTTCACTTTGTATTCCACCTTTTCCCGGTACCTCGGACCTAGGACTCTTTCCCAAAGCCAGATCAAGCTTAACTCTCTCTGAGATAAGCCGATAAAGGCTGTGACCCGAGCAAAAATTCCTTAACGGCTGACAACCAAAGCTATGACTATGGTTTAAAAATAAAAAGAAAGTCGCTCGCCTTAGGGATAGGAATTGCGTCCGTAATTCCAGACCCTATTTGTCTGCAATCGGTATCTCCAACGTCTGCATTGTTCTCGCTCGGTAAAACAAATGCTTTTCGCCGTCCGCGCTCCCTTTCTATTCGCTCCCAACCCTCCCAGCCACCCACAAAACACCCACACGCTCTTTCAGGCACCCCACCCAACCTCTCGACTCTATTTCCCCTCCTCCACCCACTCCCCTCTGTTCTTCCTCCGAAGGAAGACCTTCCGACAATAAGTCCAAAAAAAACCCGTATCGATGCTTTTGTTATTTCCTGTCCCCATCCCGTCTCACCTTTCAGCTCTTTTATTCCAAACCCCTCCCCTTCTTCCCCGGTCCCCACCGACCCTTCCTCCTTTTTATCTCCCGCTCTCCCCGATCCCCCCATTCCCCTCTTATTTGGTCCCCTCCAGCCCCCACCCCTCCTCCCCCACCCTTTGCCGCTCACACCAGTTGCTCCTCCTAGCTGCGATTACTTTGACCGTCTGCCGAGAGATGTCACGAGTGTTCTCATCCCTCTTGAGACGATTCCCTGCGCTACAACTGTGGCGCTGAATCCTCCCTCGCCCCCCTCCCCTCCTCCCTTTCTCCTTTCTTCCCCTCTCTTCCCCCCCAAAAACCTTCTTCCAAACCCCTTCCTTTTCTCGTCCCACTCCACGTCACTCCTGTTTCTTTATTCTTCTTTTCTCCTTGATTTTCTTCCCCAATCCCCAAAAGGGTCACTTCTTCCCGTACCCATTTAGTCAATCCATTTTGTCAATATATTTTTCTCTCTCCCTTCCCAGCGCGTTATCAGTTTTGAACTTCATTTGGCGAAGTTCGTTGTGCTCCAAAGATGGAATGGACTCGACTCCGTGTGGGTCGTTCTTATCGCGGTATTGCTTATAATTTCGAGGAAGAATTTGTTTTACGCAGGTCATTTTGGTGCTTTAGCTGTGCAGGGGAACTTGATGACCGCAGATAGAGCTTTTGTGGCTCCCGAAAGGGGATACCATGCCGCATTCCGCCTGAAAAGGCTCTCCGCAACGCCTAGAGCTGGCGGAAGGGCGCCGCTGGTGGAACGCCAGGGCGTGGTGCTGATAGGTCGATCTAGAGGTTATTCTCAAAGGATTAAGCAGAAGGTTTGATTTTTAATATGTAAAATTAAAAAAACTGCAGCAGATGCCGCGGCAAGAACTAAGTTTTAATGGTGTCATCCGCTAACGCGCATTACAATACAAAAATTTCAAAGGGTAAAAATCATTTGCATTCATTTGAAAATGTTGTCTTGAAGTGAGTATTAGTGGACTTCGTTAAAAGTTACTGTCACGGCATCTCCCGCAGTTTCTTCGAATTTGTCAAAGAAAGGCCAACACCATGGTGTTTAAAAGTTGGGTTTAACATCGTGGACGGTGGTGCAACGCGCACAACGACGAATACCTTTGACATTGTATCTACGGTATTTTTGTCATTACATCCTGTTTGTTACTTTAAATCCCTTAAAATATCGTTTTGTAATCGGACGCCTTTGTAACTTAACTGGCTAAAGATTTCGGTCGGACATTGAGGGATCCAGTTTCGTATCCCGGTCAAGTAGAATTATTGTACACGTTCAAATGGCACCATTGTTTTAATATGTATTTAAAATGGAAAAATAACAGTTGAGAGCAGATAGTGGTGCACACATATCCCATAAACGACCGCCCGGAGGCACTAAATTCCACGAAAGGGGATCGATGGAATTGAGTGGAGTGCATTATTCCATTATTTTACCCTGCGCCAGTTTACTGTAAAACGAATGCGAAAAATGCCACTTCATCCGCATCGCGCCGCTCGCGGGAATAGGTATATGCTATTAACTGAGGAAACGCGAAACTTTTTGCAACACATAACAAAAATCTCTTTGATTCAATTTCATTTGTTGTTTTAACGGATCAATAGCAGAATGTGCATACAAAATAAAAAGAGTATGTCTCGTCCTGAATACTGAAACAGGTTTGCCAGGTCATTTCTTCTGGTTTATAGACAGTACTTTAAACTCGATCGATATGTAATGATTCACACATAAGTAATTCAAAGTGAACTTCGTGAAAAAATAACATTTATTCATATTCAAGGTGGTTTACCTATTATATTCACTTCTGCATGGTTGCTAACGGTCATTATCCTGGGGATAATTTCGTTTGTTTGTACTACATTATTTGCCTTTTCAGTGCTCCATACCTCCTACCTACCTGCCTTCATGCCTTCAAAAATCCTGTTTTCTACCTTCCTGCGCACTGCTCACCAAGCAATCACCTTTCTACAATGGCTTTTAACATCCTATTACTCTTTATATTTCCTTCACCCACTTTTTTCTGGCATTTTTGAATTTACCCAAACCCGACCTCCTTAAGGTAAAACCTGACGGCCTCCAAAACTTTGTTGTTAGCTTTCTTAATCGTCAAACATTTTTTGTTTATTCCTCTCCATGCTGAAATTTCAAAAAGAAACGTTAATTTAATAATAGAATATTTTTAAATTAAAAAATAATATTTGGCATCAATCCATATGAATATTTTTATGGCCATGTATGGCCGTAAAAATGGGTCAGGATCAATATAAATGTATATAATTCCCAATCAGATCAAATTGGAAAATAATTTATGAAGGCATAATGCAAAGTTTGTATTTGCAAGGTACTTGAGAGAACAATAATGAGAATGTTGGCTTTCAAAGAGCATTGCCGAGGGAATAGGATGGGTTTTTGGAAGCATCGATACCATTTGGTGTGTTGGGGGAATACAGTTAAAGATGACGCTAGCTGAGGAGTATACTCAATTTTTCCCTTCTTTCCTTATGATATCAATGTGCATTATATTTCGGTGAACAGGGGCTTGTCCCTTTTTTTTGTTTTCTCAGTAAACTGTAACGAAAGTTCAAGGAATATGGGAAATACACAAATTTTAACTTGCTTGGGGGATTGAGTTCGGGTTCCCGTTGACTAGTGTATTATGTAGATGTAGATGTCTACTGTTTTCCCACCCCGAGAATCCGGGTTCGAAAACCGAAGGGGGTAGGATCTTTCAGAGCTTTCTCGATCCTTAATTGAAAACCATGTTGAAATCAATTTCAGTGTAGCATGCCGACATTCAGATGGGGCATTAGATTGTGCGGCTCCTTTTGCACCTTTTGTTCAGAGTATGTTGATTCGGACACCAAGTTTTTCTCCCCATTTAATTACTCACCGTGAGGCAAAAGACCTCAGCTCTCATCTTAGTAGTGTAATGCATACAACTCTCTGCAAAAGGATAATCTTTCTGAAGCAGGATGACACAATGAAAACGCATCGTTACGGTATGGTTGTCTAAAATCAGCAGGGAGCAGAGTTCCACGCTTGCTTTCCGTAGAGAAGTACGCCGTCCAAGGTGGTGGTGTGGCATTGGTGATAAGAGGAAGGCGGCCGCGTTGGGATGACGCCGCGGGTGCTTCCTCGCGAGGACCACCCCTCCGTCACTGCTTCAAATCGGCACCCTCGCTCTCCCTTGCTCACTCATTCATTCGGCTCTTGTCGCCGTGTTTACTCACACATCGCGTCTCCCGCCGCTCGCTTTAATATTCTTCTCACCGCCTCCGACCACCCCGACGCACATTCGATATCCTCCCATCCACAGACGCACACAACCAAACACCGCCGCCCCCCACTCCTCTCCCCGTCTTTTCCTTACCCTGCTCCTCTCCGGGGCCCCTCCCCCGCCCTCCGCCTCCTTGGTTACCTCCCGCACCCAACCCCACCCTCGCCTCCAATCCCCGCCCCTGCCTCCCACCTCAACCCCGGCCCTCCCTCCTCTCCACCCTAATCCCTCTCTGCTTATTTAAACGGTTTCAATCTCAAACTCCACCACCACACGCCGAGAGCGCCCAAAATTCCCGTCCCACCACTCTCTCTCCCTCCCTCCCTCTCTCCTCCCCCCTCATCCCGCTTACCGTAGCCATTTCTCACACTCACCTGCACGGCAGCGGGACGGGATGAGCCGCCTCCCCCTCTCTTCCCCCCCGCACCCGTCCTTTACCCTCCCCTCCCTCCTCACTCCCACCCCCGGACTCCGCCAACCAACCCACTCAACTCTCACTCAACTATTCTAATCTCCTCCACTTTCCTCCCTTCAACCCCCCCCCTCCCGCCCCCAACGCCACCCCCCCGTTTTCATCGTATCTCCTCCCTCTCTTCCCTGAGGTTTACGGGAAACATTTCTCTCCTCCTCACCCTTTGGCCTTCCCGCTTCCTCCAGCCATCCCTTCCTCCTCACAACCCCGCCTAATCCATGGCCCTCCCCCCATCCGCCTCCTGCTAACTCCCGATCTCCTGCCATCTCATGCATGACAACGATAGCGACTACGTATTTGCGCCTTTATCACTTGCTGAAATCTAACATTCAGATGACAATAATAGAAAACATGTTGATGAATTGATCTGATCATGACATTTCAAGTATGACTAGTCTCCAACGATTATGTACATGACGTATCTCTCAATTTCACAATTTGCACCTTTTAGACCATTGACCACCGAGAAAATTATTTAGGCTTTTTCTTGCGAGAGCGTTTCGAAACTTTTATAGCAATCTTGGGAACTCAGTTAGCATAATCACTTTATTTTTTATCGATTTACAATGGAAATAAACATCAAATTGACGATTTTTCGGAGTTATTGATGCTAAAAGATGAAAACGGAACGCAATTCACTAATTGGGGGATTTTTTTATGACTTAGGAGTTTAATAAATTAATTTCTGTTTGATAAAATCTTATTCCATTTTGGCTCTTTTTGCCTTAACTTTCGAATGATTTGCACAGGTACAGCTCTCCCTTATCCTCTTCCCGCCAACTATATGAGCGCTACGGTTTCCTCCGTCGCCCCTTTCCCTTCTCCTTTCCTCCCCCCCTCCTTTCCCCCTCCCTCTCCCACCCACCCGCGCACTTCAGTCTCTTGTTTGCTCTTGCTTGCGTGTGTGTGTACGTTAATGTTTGTGCGTTGATGTGGGTGCCCGTTTGGGCGTGTGTGTGTGTGTGTGTGAGCGCGCGCGCTCGCTTGAGCCAGCGGTGTGCGAATATATATCACGTCACCGGACTCCATGCGAACGTATATTGAATGATTTAGGAGGGACGCGTCATGAGAAGGGGAGTGAGGTTTGTGGCGTGCATGGTGTGCGTGTGCGTGGGGTTGGATCGGCTGGAAAGGAGGAGGGGGGGGAGGTGGGTTGTTGCATCGGCCCGTCCGGAGGAAGTGGGAAGTGGAGGAGGGGCGGGGAGTTATCAGGGACGGGTGGTGGGGTCGAAGGCCGGGAAAGGCGCTAAGGGTTGGCGGCGTGGGGGGCGGGATGTTTTTGGGGGTGGGTGAGGGGGACGGGGATGCTGGGACGGTAGGCACCTGTGTGGCGTGTGAGAGGGCTGCGCGCGGCTGTTGCCGGAGAGACGGGCGTCGGCAGAGGGGGGAAAGGGGGCTTTGCGCTGTCTTTTGCATTCCGGCAGGTTGAGAAAGAGGGAAAGGTGAAGGAGGTGAGTGGGTGAGGCGGGCACGTGAACTCTATCTCCCCCCCTCTTTCTCCCTCTCCAACCCCGGGTCTTTATTACTCCCTCCCGCGCCTACTCCCGTCCCCTGCCTGCACGCATGTCCTCCTCCTCTTCCCTAATCCCTCTTTCCCTCCCCAATATCGCACCCTGAGAACTCGCCCCGCTCCCCGTTGACGGATGGCTGGCTACATACGCGATCGCACCCGAATTGCTTGCCTAATACGACCGGCTCCAACGTCTCATGTGGCGAGCTTTGAGCTTAGATTCTTTACTTCTACTCTTCTTCAGATCTTTCTCTCTTCTTTGATGTTTTTGCCGAAAGAATGCGTTTGAAATTAATCGTAAAATTAAATCCGCTGTTGCTAGTAAGAGTGCATGACGTTTTTGAAACTGATGTCCAGTTTTATTTGCTGCACTTTGGATTGGTTCATTATAAACCAATTTGCAATTCCTTTGTCCTATTAATCTGCTAATATTTACAAGGCCATCCTACCGCTAAGTAAACCACATTTAATTTTATTTTCAGTGTATCATTATTAGTTTTTATTCAGAGTATTGTATTGAAAAAGTAATCCTCAGTTTTTTAATGAAATGATTATGTTATTCCACGAGTTCTTCAAAAATGTGTCTTTACTGCAACTTCCAAATAATTGTTTGGAAAAGCGATTCCAGTCATCGGTTGGCCATCAATTAATAGGTAATAATGATGTGATTTAGGAAATAAGTGCTCTTTTTTAAAGTGGCAATGAAAATGTTCGCTGAGATTCTACTGACTTCGTTGAAGATATTTAAAAGAAGATTAATCCTAATGAGTCTATGATCTTCGGAGATGATAACGATGGGCTCAAGGGAGAATGGAATGAATAACTAATATCCTCTGACTGCGTTTGGGGATCATTGAATGCCCTCTTAAGTTTTGCGTTCTTATCAATACACGTATATTCCGAATAGAATTTTGCGGTAGTACGTTAAAAAAACGATGTATTGCAGTCAACTCTGTTTTGAATAATATTGTAAATTAATTAATTTGACATGATTAATTTAAAACACTAACACAAAGACTCGATAGATGCATGTGTTTCTTCTCATCAGTCATTAATAAGGAGTCGAAAATATATTATTTGAGAAAACGATCGAACCTTTACTTATTTTTTCGTCAATGTTGTCGGAAAGAAAGTGAAAATACTTTTGTGAAAATTCTAACATTTGTTTCAAATACAAAGTAGTAATTGACCGTTAAACTTTAAGAAATACAAATGGCTTTTGTAATAAATGTTTCTCATGAAACGGTCCATACTGTATAAATATATTGAAATGGTGAATATTTTGGTCCACCCTAAGAGGGAGTACGTAATGGAACCAAAAGTCACAGAAAAAAAACAGTTTGCGAGGTTTTTTGTGATTCCAACTGGTTTCCTCTCCTCCCTTTCTCTTTATTTCTCCTGACACGAAGGAGGGAGCATGAAGTCGACCTTGGCCCGTTTTTCTGTTCGCATTCCTTCCGACGAGACTCGAGACGGATTGACCAAATGGATATCCGAAATTCTTTGGCAGAGGCTACTTTTTGCTGTGAACCTTAAAGCTTATACGAATAAAATTGAAAAAAACTCAAAATTCCTGCTCCAAGTAAAATTTTCCGGGAATAAATACTATATAATATTAATAATGCGTAATTTTATGTATAACTCTTATTTTCACTCACAAAATGCATTTTAATAATAATTATTTCTGCCACATTCTCTGCATGAAAATCTTAAAAAATGTAGAGAAGTGTTCAAGTTACCACAAATGAAATTAATAGATTGCGTGTGTAGTTCGTATTGTTCCTGTGCATTGCTTATGGACAAGTGTGTGTAAAAATATGTGCTTACACGCTGAGGCTTTCATTCATATGTGGTGTCATTTAAAAAAGGCTAATATTTGGTGGCATTTTCTGGCGTTTAGATTTTACTTAAGCGTGGTAAAACATTTTCTGAAGTAGATTTAATTTAGTCCGATCTAGGTGCGACCTCGAAAATTCTTGGCACCCATTTCGACGGAAACTAAGCAATCGCAAATGGGGAGATGTTCACCTTTCACTGCGAATGAGCTTCGGAAAATTTGCCAAAAGTATCAAAGTGATGTAGGAGTGAGAAGAGAGAAGCCTCATACAAATTTCTCTTGGCAAACGCGGCATTTTCCATAAATTAATCACCCCCAACTCCATTTTATGGGGAAACAGGAAGTCGATTTGTTCTTCTTCAAATTCTACATAGTATTAGTCCGATATATTGATTCCGATGAGGGAAATCATGTCCTAGTGGCCTGGAAGGTGTGATATAACAACAAGGAAGATTGGGCCTTAAGTATGGTCAGAGGACGATTTAATTGGCAAAAAAATGGGCAACGATGAATTTGTAAAGTTCATGACGATTTTCACTAAACGTGTTTGAACCTCGCTTTCCGCATCCTTGCCCTAAATATTATCCTAGCCCCAACGGTGTAATTAATATTGACCTTCACGGGCCTCTCAGAAAAAGCTTCCACAGCTTCGATAGTGGCCACAGCTAACCACTTTGCGTAAAAGTTTGTCTTAAGCTATTTTTCACCACAAGCCTTGTGGAAACAGTGAGGCAGGAACAAGTGGCATTTCAAGGTGGTTTCTCCAACATTTAGGGGACAAAGTGACTACGGGTGAGGAGTAGGGGTTATGCGGAGGTAAGGAGCGAGGGAGGTAGGGCGGGTGGGGGAAGAGAAACAGACGGGTTCCCGAACCATCTTGCTTTTTTCCCCACTTTCTTACCCCTTCCCTCGCTCTTCTTCCCCGCCTTCCCTTCACTTTTCCGAACCACTTCTCCCTTTATAACCTCCACCTCCCGCCCCACCCACCCACCTTCGCCCAAGAGAAACCAAAAACCCTTAAGCACTACTCACTCCACCCTCATCCCCTCCCTCCCCCGACCACCTTCCCCGCCCCCGCCCAACCCCTCGGACGCCGAATACTCTGCATACCCTATTCGATCTGCCACTTGCCCTCCCTCGCTCCACCCTCTCTCCCTCCCCTTCCCGATCCCCTCCTCCCCTTCCTTCTTCTTACCTCAGACGTACCTTAACTCTCCCTCTCCGTCCCCTCCCTTCTTCCGCTCCCTTCCCTGCGCCCCCTCCCCTCCATCTCCCACCCAGCCCTACTCCGTTAATTTATCGTCCCCTTCCCCCTTGTTTAATTAAGCCTAATTTAGTTTCCGTGGATGTCTGAGCGAAGGAAATTATTGCTCAATTATACCCCGCGGGTAAGCGGGGGGGAGGGAGGGTTGTCGCCGGGAGGGGGGGGGTCGTGGTGGGGTTTTTGAAGAGGGGGTCGGCGGGAAGGGGGTTAATAGGGGATTGGGCAGGAAGATGACGGCACGGAGGGAGAGACAGAGAGAGAAAGAGAGAAGGAGACGGGGGAAAGTGAGGAGACGGCAGCAGGAGAGTCGCGCTCTTCCCCCGCCCCCACGCACCCCCGCTGCCCCCCCTAACAAGAAGACACATCCCCTCGGATCCGCATGTCCTGCGGCCTCCTTCCTGCCCCCTCCCCCCAGCCCACATCCCTGACTCCCTCCCTTCACATCTCGAACCCCTTCCATAATACACATTCGCTTTGTCTCGCTCTTGCCTCCCTACCGCTCTCATCTCACCTCACACCCCCTACACCAACGACTCATTTTCCCTCCCTCTCTCGTCCTTTTCCTTGTCCCCCGCCCTCTCACTCTCTCACCCTCATATTCTCCACATCTTCCCATTACCGCGTCCGTCCATTCGTCCTTCCCTCGCCTTCTTCATCCCATCTTCCTCCTAATGCCCTTCTTCCTCTGCCTCTTCCGATTCTATCACCTTTCTCCACTTTCACTCTCTTTCTCATGCTAATGTTCTCAAATGCGTTTCTGTTTCCCAACCTCCAATTTTAATTCCACCGCTAACTCATTATTCACAGAATGCTCCTTTTTTATCGTTTTAGCAATTTTTTATCCCATGATGAATTTGTCCTTGATATTGATGCTAACTAATTATTTCTCTTTGTGACGGCGGATCTCTTTTATGGTCTTTAGTTGCCCAGTGATTCATATCAGTCCCAGGACTATACCTAGTAAGCGCAATTTCATGCCAAGTTACTGTCTTCTTTAGTTGTTTTTCATATCTTATGTATAACCTTAGAAAATGTATTGATGCCTTGTATTAATTTAGTGTAGTTGATGACCAACTGCAACTGTATTTTCTCACCATAAACAAAAATTATATTTGATTTTTGCCCTAAAATATAGCATCTTACTTTGACGTAAATTTGCTAAAAAGCTTAGCGAACTGGAATAGCTAATATTCTAATTGAAGCCTTTAAAATAACTCCATCCCCAATCATTGGTGTTTTCGACACGAAAATTCACCTTAGGGTTTTTATCAGGAATTGATTTTTGCTTGATCTCCATGCTATGTTATGATTGTGAAAATACTTTTTTTAAATTTAGATTAAAAGTATCCCAGTAGGGCTCGAATTATTGAAAAAATAAATTTTGATTCCATTTCCTTTTTTTTAATTAGACACGTGTAACATTTTGGAAGCAGTGAATGTCCATTTAAACACAAGTCATACTTTTCAAAATGTATTTATCATAATTCCTTTTGATGTCATTTCAATGCCTCCACTCGGTAAAACTGGTCTCATGCTGTGCAAAAGATAATTATGGTAAAGAAAAATATCCCTAATTTTTTCAGTTTCATTTATAATCAATTAGAAGTAATATGAGAGACTAGGGTGTATGAGTAAATGAAATAGAAGGGTCATTTTACTTGCACGGATTGTAACGGCTATGATAATCGTGGTCACTACAAGCAGAGTTTCATAAATTCATTTTTAGAATGAATTTCCTTGCAAAGAGCTGCTAATCGTAACCATATCCTCTCAAAAACTGATATGTTTCAATATTTTTTGATAACTATTTTCTCAGTACATTTAGAATTCCTTCGTCCAGCCCGAATGGGCTGGTTAATAATATAAAAATAGGTAGGAAACTGACAACTCCATTAAATTTGCCGATTGTCATTGCGTTAGCTGAGCAAAGCTTAACGGAATGTGTACAATTGATGCCATGAATAAAAATACTTCAGGTAAAGAAGCCTTTACAGAAAGGGTAGAATTGATGGCATAGATAAAAAATATTAGGAAAGACTAGTTAAAACTACGTGTATTATCTGGAGTACAGTAACCTGCGACTCGGAAACATGGTCGTTGAGGTAAGAGAGAAGCTATATAGACTGTAGGCTTTTGAAATTTGAATGTGGAGGAAAAGTAATAAGTCGAAAAACAGAAAACAAGGAAGTTTTAGGCCTCTAAATGAGCGAAGGTTGTTCGGAGATGTTCAACGAAAGCAGGAAAAATTGATGGTAGCTGTTGGAGACTGGTGTTAGAGGTAACGTTGGGTAAACGAGGCAGAAGCAGAAAATGAATACGAGTGCTGGGATGAATGTAGGGAGGAATGACATACGTGGGGTTGAAGGATGGCTAATAATAATTCGGTTCTTCGAGGATTTATTTAAAGTTGTCGCGGGGTTTAGAATATTGTGGCAATACTTAGCAAGTGGTTCCACCTACAAACAATTCTGACTGGTACACTAATCTGAAATCCGAAAATGTTCATTTTGTTTGAATTAGATAGAAATTTTGCGCCTTTGACAGTAGTAGTTAATAATTTTACGTCTTGCTGTAAAGTGTCAGCTCATCATCCATTGCTGTATACATTAAGTTATCATATCAAATGTGTTACTCATTATTTTTGCATATCTTAAGGTCCTTTTAATTTTTCTTCCGTCTATTGATGTTGTTTAATATTTTAAGATTTTATTTTTATCCCCGAACATTTCAGATTCAGTTTACTATATTTTTCAGAAAATGTTTCATAAAATGAAAATTAAAGAGAGTTGATGTTCATGTTATTCATGAGAAACGGGCTATTTTTAAATTACTTGAGTTGTATTTTAAGTCAATTATAAAAATCTACAAAATGTTTCCTTTGTGAGAATCTGTCATTGGAAATTTTCAACATTTGCATGATAAGTTAAATGTGCCACTTGCTCTAATTTATGTCCTCAACTTGAAACGTTTGAGCAGGCCTTCCTCTTTCTTGAAAATCTCATAATCCTTGTTTCCCTTACATTGAATCTCATCCCTTCACCTATCACACTAATTGTCTAATGCATTCAATAATTTTTATAATTCTTTGGTGATTCTTCGACTGAGCCTGTTCATCCGCAAATATAAATGACGGTATATCTGCCTATCCTCTGCTCTCCTCATGCCTTAATTACCAATTCCTCCCCGTAATCGTTGAAATCATAGGTGATAATTGAAGTCCCTATCTTACTTCGCTCCCTAAATGTATCAATCCACTATCCATCCTCCACCGGCATTTGAATGGCATAGACGTTATTTCTGAAATTTGTCATTACTTTCAAAAGTGTACATTAAATTTTATTCCACTTGTATGGCTTGAAGATACTAGTTTTTTGGATAAATAGTAATAAGATCCAGGGACAAATAGTTGCATCATTACATAAGGAGGGAAATCGAATTTTCATTAATAGTTTATTTGGCTTTCCAGTAAGTCTCCAAGGGACTTTAATGCTATGGCTATATAACAATTATAAGTTCTCTCTGATCATCCAATTTTTTTTAGCAATTGGTAGCACCGTTTTCTATAGACCTTGAGATAACTAACAAAGCCATTTTTTACTCAAATTTGAATAAGTAATATCTTAAAAGGGCTTAGATTCATTTACATTTTTCCTTCGTGCATTGAAAGCCATACTGATTGTCAGATAATAATTTAAAACGTTCTAGTGAGTTTTTAGGCAAAAATCGATAAATTTCTCCCAAATGTTGCAGGTATTGTATTGGGGTTTTTTATGATTAATAAAATGGATGTACATGCACTCATTCTATTCTTGTCCAACTTCATTCTTTTGACTCTCACTGTTGATGGAAAATATATATAAATCAAATTACTGCCAGCCAAATTAGGTAAAAGTTTAATTCTTTTTCTTATCTTCATTTGAATATCGTCTTTTTTCCATGTAATTTGAACAAAATCAATACCTACTAGGTTATATACTCGTTTTCTCAGTTGTTTACTAAACATACAAGTAGACGAAATTCTCCTTAGCTATAAATAAATGTTTTATGATAGTTTTTCTCTTTAATTATTTATAAATAATTAATGTGTATTAAAGAGGAATGATGCATAAATGATAGTCAGGGTGATACACAGGGTGCGGCAACATAACTTCCTTTTTTGAAAGCGCTTTGTGTTTGAAAAGAGGAAGTTATGTTTCCGCACCATACACGTTTGTGTGCAGGAACAACAGAGCAAGTTTGGAGTAATATTGATATTATATAAGATTAGAAGGGTATACGCAATATTAAGCAGTAGTTTCATAAATATCTGGAATATGAATCATGCTTTAATATATCTGTTGCAGGATTTCGTAATGAATGTAATTAAAGAAGATTAGTGATAATATATCCACAGTTAATTTAGCTAGGTATTAATGCCTTCAAAGGAAATAATATCATGAAGAATAAAATGGGCAGAGTAAGGAATTTGAGTGCTATTATTTTGATGCTTTGAATGATAATTTTGGAAATAGGTTCCTAACGATTATGTGGTTACAATAAATGCATGAAAGTTGATACAAGTGAAAATTAGTATGTTACGGTGGTAAGAATTTTGATATCTAAAACTCTGCAGACGTAAACAACTTTATCAAAATTATGAAGTGTGGAAAAAAGTTTCTTGTTTCTCGTCATTAGAAATTATCGAGAATTTCTAAGCCTTGTTGATATCTGGTGATTGGGAGACTGCGGTGCTTGCATCTTTATATAGGATGAGCGGGAGTAGATTTAAGCATAATTAAGTGAAAATAATAAGATTATAAAGAAATATTAATGCTAAGAAAAACATTAGAGATTAAGGGCATAAAAACATGTAGAACAATCAAAGCCATATATTTACCAAGTGTTTTAGAAGAAAGTAGGCAAAGAAGTAAAGACTTTGAAAGAATAATTGAGTTACGGTGGGAATCTTTTAGATTGTTGATGAGAATCATCTTAAGTAAATACGCAAAGAAAAGCCTGTTGAAAACATTAATATGGAGCGAGATATTTTAAAGCTCGGAAAATTGGTCATTAAGGCTAGAGGGCACAGATATGAGTAGATTTGAAGTCATTTGAGATATGGGTGTGTAGAGAAATGAAAAAAAATTAAAAGAACCGAAAGGAAAATAAGCACCACTGTTCTGGGTATGGCACTGGGACGAGAGAAGTTTATAGATAGAAACTCGATGAAGGCAGGAAAAGTGGATTCAGGGGATACATGTACTGAGAGACACTCATATGTTGGACGCCCTGACAGAGGGAAGAGCGCTGGGAAAAAGGGGTATATGGAGAAAATAATAGGAGGTAAAATGAATGCTGAGGTAAAGGTTTTAGGATATCTTGTGTCATATCAATTGGGGTTTATGTGGATAGCAGTGCGGTTTACTTTGATCCATCAAAAACTTATCTAATTACTCCGTTTTTTTAATCGATAGCGATCATGAAAATTTGAAACCAATATGTATAGTGTTTGGTTAAGTATTGCTTGAACAAGTAGGAAAAGTAAAAATAAAGAAAACCCGTGGTCCATAATATGGCTTTATGACAGATTGGAGGTGCCACGGTTACTTTTCAATAATTTTTTTAAAGGAATGCATACTTGTGCGAAAGAAATTTTATCGTGCTCTTAATAATTTGAAGAGCATTTGTCAGATGAAATTGAAAGAAAGATTAAAGGTTTTGCGAGAATACGGACTGGTACTACAGCTACTGAATTCTGTAAAAGTGATGCATATGTACGGTACAACATTTTTGAGATTGAGTGAGGTATTAAGTGAATGCTGTGAAATGAAGTCCGTTGTCATTTAAACGTAATTTCAACAGGGCCGTTCAACGAGTTTATGAAATGTATGAGAAAATAATGTATATATACAGTATTGTATATGTATATAAATATAAATTATTTGTATATGTATTATATATAGATAATGATCGGCGATGTAAAAATACGAGTTCCATTTTATAATTTCCGCATAAACTTGAATGTCCTTATATTTCTCGTACACTATTTCTGTTCACGCCCTCCATATTCTTCGCAGAATGTTTTTGAAAAAAAGACTGTTTATACGATGACGTGCGAATGAAGGTAGGAAGACTGTGGGTAACTGGTTAAGTTTATAAAAAAATAATATTTGTTGAAGTGTACTCTTCCTCACATTATTGGCTGGTAGATATATACCCTGCAGCCTGACGATGACCCTGAAGCAAGGTATGAAGAAGATATGACCCTGAAGCAAAAGCTCAGCTTCCCTTTCAGTTGGTTGCCGACGAAACTTTTACACGCTTGTGATTTGCATCCTCCCATCTTCCCCACCTATCCTGTGTTTGTCCTTCATGTGTGAGCCTTTAGCTAAGAAAAACACAAATATTGATTCCTTGTTATTTTTCCCGACCTCTTTTACACATTCACAATTTCATATTAAATGAAAAGATGGCCCTGCTCGGTCCTGGGTCTTATCAAACAAACAACAAAAGTCTTCACGTTGTACAAGTAAACTTGAAAAAATATAAATATTGGCTCTATAAACACCTAGATCAGCTTGCGTTTCAAGAAATAAGTAGCATTACAGTGGATAGCTCTGTATTAATTTCCTTGAGGAAATAATTTACTTAATTGGCGGTATGACTTGAAAGAGCTTTCATCTAAATAAGCTAGGTGGTACCTCGGTTAGAAGTAAATTTACGTCCCTGAACGACCAGCTGATAAGTATCAAACGTGTTGAAGTTGCGTGATGCCCCCTCGTAAGGTCTAGAAATCCACGCCCTGGGTTCAGAATCGGTCGCAACCATCGACTTGTGGCGAAGCGGACTTATTATTTTTTTAAAAGATTTCGTTTACCCCGCGAGCATTCCAGAACACATCGTTAAGCGGAGACGCGGAGATTAGAGGCGGTAAAGTTGTAGACGAGCGAGCAACGGCAGGACACCCATAAAATTCACCAAGGGCAGAGGGGGGGAAGGAAGGGGAAGGAGGGAGGCGGGTGCATACATCGCAGGGAGCCTGGGAGAAGGGCTCCAGGCGCGAGGCGCTTTGTGGGGAGCGAAGTGTCTTGACGGGAAATGGGTGAGGGGGCGGAGGAGATGGCGGGAGGGGCGGGTTGGGCGGCGGCGAGTGGGAGGGTGTGCTGAGGGAGGCGGGAGGTGAGGGAGAAAGACAGCATGTTTGCGAGAGGGGAGAGAGAGAGAGAGATGGTGGGTGGGGAAGGGCTGAAGATGTGGAGGGAGGGAATTGGCTGGAGAGAGAGAGAGGAAGGGGAGAGAGAGAATAGGTCTGGGTGGCAATATTTCCTCTGGAAATTCCAACCATTAATATGCCATCGGACTTTGAATAATTCAGTCAAGTCGTATCTCTTGGAAGGGAAGCGGAGGGTGAGCCCTGGAGGAAGAAGGAGCGGAGGAAGGTCGGTGCCGAGGGGAGCGGGAGAAGGGGGGTGCGGGCGAGGTAGGGAAAATGACAAAGCCCCAACACAGAGGGGCGAGAGATTGGGGGAGGGAAGAAGGAAGGAAGGTTGTTGTCAGGGAGGAGGGTGGGGGGGATTGGCGGAGAAGAAGTTTGGTTTCGGGGGCGAAAGGGTGAAGTGCGGCTTGGGAAGTAAGAGGAGGGAGGGGGACGCGCGCCGCGGATTCAAAAGCAAGCAATCTGGCTAATGACAATTGGGTGTGGGTGGGAACCGCTGTGGTGGGGGTGCTCGCTCCGGGAATAGGATTGTTATATATACGCTTGTATATGAGTCTGGTTGCGTCTGGCGGTGGTGCTGTGTGATTCCGGGGGAAGGGGGAGGGTGAGCGTGGAGAAGGGTTAGGCGAAAGCGCGGCAAATATGAATGAAGCGAGGGGTGTTTGGTAGGTTGTTCTAGGTGGTCGCCTTGAGGTGCTCGACGGCCTGGAGTTTGAATTGGGTGCAGAGGGATTGACGGGGGATACTTTTTAAGGCCGCTCTTACCCCCCCTCATATTTCCTTCTATCCAGTGCCTGGTGATAGTCGCTCAAGGAATGAAGTGTTATCTCATTCCTTGAGCGACTTTCCTTGAAGCCCCGGTAATATTAGGATCGCGGTAATACTTGGAGAAAACTTACGAGGGTAGTTGTAAAAGATCTCGGAATGGAATAGAAATACTTACCTTGGGGAAAATTTTTCATTTTTCAATGCAGTCTCCTTGTACCCTAATGCACTTTGTTCAACGATGTTCCAATGTCTTGACCCCATCTCGAAAATTATATTCCTTCAGGCATGTAAAATACCCGCCTACTTCGGCTGTTAGTTCTTTGTTTGAATAGAATCTACGTCCAATAAGGAAACTTTTAAGCTCGTAGATTACGGATGAACGCCCTGAGAAGCTATATAGACTAAATTATAGAATTTTTCGTTGTTTCATTATCATCTTAATTCGAAATGAATTTCTCTTGGCAATTCCAGTAAACCTGTGCAAATCATTGATTTAATTTGCATTGTGTTCTGAATTATGTTCAGGAATAACTTACAAGAAGCATGACCAAGTTTCGGCTGCGTGATAGACCAGTGAGTAGAGCTTTTGCCTATTGATGGAGGGTCCTGGGTTCAAATTCCGATGATGACCCTCAAAACCACCTGGTAAACCCAAAGCTTGTGATTTTATCGGCAACCAATATTCCAGAGACTCCAAACATTGATAGAATATGCCCCACCAAAATTGTTTATTGTTTGTGCAGGCTCCAATCTCGCTTGTCAAAATCAGTTTAGGATTAATTGCGTTGAAGTTAAACATAAGTTTGAAGTTATTTAGCTGATATCATGGAAGTATCCGGATGCTATTTAGCATCCTTGCAGAGCGGCTGAGGTTACGATTCGACGTCGTCTCCGTGCATTATCTTCATTATCTTCGGGAAGGTGGGGCGCGCAATTTGTAGATAACAAGTCGATGGGTACACGTAGTTCAAGTATCTTCTACAAAAAATATTATTCCTACTTATTGATTGACCTGCATTTTCTGCGAGACTAATGGCCAAAGATTGCCTCAATGAGCTGTAAAAACGTTTAAAGATGATAGTGAAAAAAAGACACGGAGTAGCTTGTGCAATTTCATGTGGACGGGTGTTCATGCATTGTTTATTTAGAAACAATTAACGAACAATGTGTAAAGATGTGCGCGCGGAAAGTCCGACACGAATGATTTGACAAAGATTCGAATTTCGGATCCGTTGGTCCTTTAACCTTTGCCACCGTATAATATACGTTTTAATTTGACCTCTTAGGTCAAGCGATTTTATTCTTCGAATGTATCAATATTAACTTATTGTAACAAAACGATTGCAGAATAGAAGTTTAAAATAATAATCATTGAAAATATTTTCACTACAGATGGATAATTATCTTTTACACTTATCAATGCAATTTTCAGGTTTACTAATGGTAATACTATCTGATCACACCTAATTAGCCCCTTTCTATATTTAGAGTGATGGAAGGACTCATTTAAGTTTGCACCAATTCAATAAATACTCTCTGAGTATCGAATTTAGATAGCAAGTAGTAATATATATCTTGATATGATTATTAACATTTTTTGCATTATCATTCATTCATAATTAAAATTTCCGTTGCAATTAAGAAAAGAACTCGGAAAAATAAAGAAATAAAAATCAAGCAACTTGTATTCTTACATATAATGGCATCTGCGATAGATGTTGGGTAAGAATATTATAAATTTTATGGCCTTCAAGCTTGGATAGAGAAACATAGGGAAGGGTGTATAAGAGGGAAATCTATCGGCGGTTTCTTCATTTTGCCAAAGAAAAACTTATCAATACTAAGTCAACGCGCATGCAACACATTTTATGTACATGAACATAAATATTCTACGTTAGAACAAACCATTAGCCCTAGTCTTATTATGTTGATGCAGCTCTTAAAAATATTTGAATAACAATTATGGTTTATATGCTATAGAAACAATGTATGGTATTTAGAACGTCCACAATTGGGTACCTGAAATAAGTATTAAACCCCATTACCACTTTAATTTTTTATTTAATGGTGAATGGATACATTTTAAAGCCAAATGAAGTGAGAAAGGAGCTATAAATAAAAATGATTACTGCAAAAATACTTTACCTTTTTTACCTTTTTTTTATGCTTTACCATTTTTCTGCAGGAATTGATCATAATTCTAGGTTTATGTTTAAATCGAGCTATGCACTAGGAAAAAAAGCTGAAGCCATATCGAGCGCGATGGTCATTACTCTCATTTACGTTTAAGTATTTTATATATAAAACGTGTCATTAAGTTTCATTATAAGAGGCGGTGACATTCTTGGGAGAGAACGCAGCTCAAGTATTTAGGAGGCAAGGCTGAGAGACTCGAGTCGTAAGTCTCTAGTTGTTGCATGGAGGCAAAATGTCATGAACATGCGACTGGGGCTGAAGTGATTTAGGTATTCGTCGCTTCATATCTGTTGGCGTTTCTCAGTCGTCCTCCCTCCCCCGCCGTCTGCCCCCCCTCTCTCCTCCCTCCCCCTCCGCCCTTCACGGTTTCGGGTAAATACGGAGCGCAGATCATAGCCGGAGGCGTGTGTGCATCTCAAGTGGTGCCCCACCTACGCGCGGAGGGAAATGTTTGAACTAAAACGACAATTCCGCGCACATGCCACCACCGTGTTTTGATCATCATTTCACGTTCCACAGCGACACCAAGATGACACTGAATGTTAATGAACTAAGCGGCCATTTTCTACTCTTACCAGAGAGTTGGGCGAAGAAAATTACCTGCAACCGGGATGAGGCCTGTTGGGATGCGTATCACTCCACTCGCGTTGATGGCAATAAGTGACTCTGAATTAATCGCTCTTTAATTTGTTAATTGTGTGCTTTATAACTGATGTATTTGCTGAAGTTTATCGTTCGTAGCAAATTTTGTGATACTACCCACTCCTCTAACGACCGTTTACTTGAAATGTGCCCATCACTTGATGTAACTCCGTTTCTTTTTTGAGGTTGGCCCGAAGTTTTTTTACTCATGGCAGAAAGTACTTGTTTTCTTTATCTTTCATTGCGGTGTCTTCTTACTTCCTCGAATAAAAATATAATTCTCGCCTTAAAATCTCATATCTGAATAATTATAATCGAATTAAAGAAAATGATAATAAAATTAGATGGAAAAAGGTATCTGAATATATTATAAGCATTTATCAGAAAATGTAATGAAAATATTGTGAGATGCTTGTAATGTTTCGTATGGACAGCATCAGAAGGGTGATGGCTCTTTGTTTTTCATTGACGTCCCTTTGCCAATGCCTCTCTCCCTCGTCGAATCGTTTTATCATGGACGTGTCTCCGAGATTCCCGAGACCTCTACAAAACATATAGTGTTCATCTTTAAGAGTTCCCCTACACTCTTCATTAATTATTTGCGCTTTTTAAGCCGCGAAACCCTCTGGACTCGGGCAAGTAATGGGACTTTTCTTTTGAGCAGCCGCCTTTGACGGCGGAGAGGGAGTGCGGCCTGGGGGAGGGCGGGCGCGGAATGACGGTGTGGTTGGGGGGGGGGGAGGGGGGGTTGGGAGAGGGCAGAATTATCCCGCCACTCATCCGCATTTTCAGCCGATCTCCACTCATTTACGTCTCGTTCTCCTCCGTCTCCCCTCCCCCGCCTGTCGCATACCTCCACTGTCGCTCTCGTTCCTGTAGCCGCTACCTGTTTTGCTTCGACATAAAAAGTGTTTCATTGCCGGAGATTCTCCTCCGCCCCTCCCCTCGCCTGCACCGCTGGAAACCGTTTTTAACGATCCTCTGTCCCTGGCTCTTCTTCCCTTTTTCCCGTCCATCATTTCTAACTGCTCTCTTCCGATTTATCCACCACCTTTTTTTCGAGGATGCACAATTATTGCTGCACCACCGAGAATAACTGAGACACGCTAATACTGATGCCTTGCAATAATTATCGATTACGGAAACAAATTACGGACTCAGATTAGCACCCCCGAAGGTAATGTTTCTCTTTACTCTTAGCTAATCAATTATTCCCGCAACAGGTTCCGAGGTGGGCATTACACTCAAAATGTCATAATTGGGAAACGTTACCACCCTTGCAGGTTTTTATTGTTTCCAAATCGAGGCTCAGGGGACGATTTTCATGATCCGAAGGAAGGAGGTGCGCTTTTGACAAACATTTGCAGAGATTAATAGTGTAAGGATATAAAAAAGACGCCGGAAGAGTCATGCTAGTGTTCAAACATAATATATTCTCACTGAAGTAAAAAACAATGTATCTTTCCAACTAATGTTTTAAGTTACGACGTTGATACTAGTGGTACCTGATAACAAATTTGGAGGATAGCAAGAACATTGCTTTTTACTTGAATGATAATACATTTCCACAAGGTTAAGCCTGAAAATATCCAATATATAATATTCTATGTTTTTTAAATGTGCATGTGGAAACATACATTTATTTCTCTTAGATGCATTTATTTCTATATCGTTTGTCATATTCATTTTCTTTGCATTTACAAATCATTCTTAATTATGACAGCAACTTAATTTTTTTAAACATTCTTGGAAATATTTTCTTATTGCTGGATAGATTTGATGATAATTATTGCTTCAATTTGACAGAGATGTTAAAAAAGGGAGGAGGTAGTTTTTGCTTTAATTTTATCCCAGATCTATGTTATAACCATGCCTATAACGCTATTCAATGTGGCAAAAAATTGTTTTTAAGGTCCGTATTCTAGTCTTTTTGACCTTAACTCCTCATTAACATTATAAAAACACGCATGATCATCTTAGATCATGGATTCATTAATATTACGTCCAAAGAATGTATCTTGTTTACTTTTGAGATCAACGAATTAGTTTGTGACTGCGGCATACCATTGTATACATTACGTTCCGTCGATTTTTCCTATACTTAAAAAAGATTAAGGTTGAATAAACGTGCTCAGGTCTTTTTATGAAACGATTTCCTTTTTTCACTTATTCTTCCATCGATTGACCTCTCTATACCCCTTTTTCCTAATTTAGCCCCCACTCCGTTTTTTCCTCCTCTTAAATCTTTCTTCTTCTCCCTTCTCCTCTTGACCCTTTTACCCTAATGACTCCTACCAGCCGCCTTTTTAATTACTTCGGTGTGCAAACTAATGAGATATCAATCGAATAATAAGCAAAGTTCGAAATCAGATTCAGTTCCTCTTCCCATTTATTTTTATTGCCTAGTTTCTAATTCTCATCAAATCTCGTCAAAAGAATGAAAGCGTTAATATTTACGTGAACGAATTCTTTTATGAAAGGATTTATACAATTAAAAGGGAAATTGTTTTGTTGCATTGATCCAAATTTTAAGTCCGAATAGGTGAATAATATCCGCATGTTTTTATTAAATATTTATGAGGAAAATGTACATATCTGACAAACTTTGTGGTACCTCATTTGGACGCTGAAAACATTTATGGACAAAATTCCGTTCAAAAAGCCGTCCAAAAAAAAAGGTACGATGTACAACTTTAAAAGCAATAATCTTTGTTTTTAATTCGAGTTTATTCTTTAAAATAAATGTACACTTAATATTTTTTTCTCCGTAACCGCAAAAATAACGTGATTGTTTTTACATTTGTTTCCATCTCACTTTAACTCCGTGCAGTCATTGCTGCATGGTGCGCATTCAAATGCAATAGGTGTGTTTGCCCTTATCTACTGACATCACTAATTTATGTAATTCTTAATTTAATTAATTCAATGGCACAGAGTTGACACATTTATTAGTTCTTTGGCACTTATAATCTCAATCTTACTTGTTTATACTTATTTTTCTCAACATTTCAATTGATATATTCATTCCTTTCATCACACGAATTCCAGACCAATTTGCATGGAATTCAGCGGTAGAAAAATAGAAGACATTAATTACAAAGGATGAAGTAACATTTATTGAAGGAAAACGTTTTTTGGATCATTTTAATGTTGTACTTCGCTCTTAATCCTAGTAAGTTCTTATTTCAATTCTGTAACCATCCACATTTCTCAGTAAATATTCCTCTCCCAAAATTATTATTAACTATTGAGGAGAATTATTATTATTCATTTGAAGGCCACCGGCTCATTTTTGTTTTAACTTTGAATGATTATCTAGATTATAAAGCGTATGGCTCATGAATTGAGAAAATTGTTTTCTACAATGAAATTACTTTGGATCATTAATTATTTTGGAAACAAAGCCTTGTTATCGCTGGTAACCAACCACTCCTAGCACTTTACCACCATATTGCCACCTGTAAAAATTACGTTCCCATTCTTTGTTCCATAAGATTATTCATTTTGAAAATGGCTCTTTACCCACTGATGTGTAAATCACCAATACCGTAGGCTTTAAGAGGTAAACTCTACTTGACTTATTAAATAAAATAGAGGGATTTAAAAGATTTTCCCCCTCATAAATACTAAATTAAACTAAGGAAACAAATCTTTGAAAATTACCAGTTGACAGGGGTGGAATTCATCCGGGTGGCCTGGGGAACTATCCCTCCGCTTTTCTTCTGGAGTGTTAAATTTGCAATCCACACTCTAAGGACTCGAGTATAGATATAGATAGTCTGCTAAGTCCTTTGCAATTGATAAATAGCCATTTTAAGTCAAGAAATATGGTAGAAACTGTCCGGAAACACAACGGTCGAGAACATTTTCCCGACGATTCATGTGGCTCCTCCTCCCATTATCTCATCTCGCCCGTGCTAATGAAAACCCTCTCGTCCGTTCAGTGCCACCAATCTTTTCCCATCCATTTCCCGTCGCCCCCCCCCCCCGCCCTCGCCCCGTCCCGCCCTTCGCGAATCGCTTCGGCATTTCCCCAATTGCAAAACAAAAACTTGGTCCCAACTTTCCCGTCCTCGCGCTTTTTCATTCCGCAACGTATAGTGCAATCGCCCTCTCCTCCTCATTCCCACTCCCCCCCCCACCACAGCCCACCCCCAGCACTCTTCCCGCGCCACCCTCTTCGCCTGACTTCCTCCTCTTCCTCATCTCTTCATCTCCCCTTTTTATCCCTTTCATCAGCCATCGACTCCTCTCTCCGTCGTTAAGGATCTCTTTTGTTTTCCCGCAATATATTTTCCTTACCTCCTTCCCCGTTCAAAAAACCTCAATCTCGACCTCCGGACTCCGCTTTCCAACCAACCCCTCTCTCCCTCCGTGGTAAACGCCCACCTGTCCTTTCTTCCCTTAATCCCGCATTCTTATTTTATTTATATTTTTTCCTCTTTTTTCCCCCTGAACCGCCTGCTTCATAATGCTTTCTTTCCCCCCTCTACACTCCTTTTTGCCGCGGTAATTGTCCCTCCTGCGACTCCTTCGCCGCTATCTCTCTCGCATTCCCCTCCCTTTCTCTCTCTCTCTTCAAAGGCACCCCATTATTTTAATTTATACACGAGAAAGGACCCCACCCCCGCCCTCTTACCTTGTCTTTTAAAACTTCTCTCTCCCTCTCTCTGTCCTCTAACTCGTGCCCCGAAAAATGCCTTGCACCGCCGCATTGAAGTTCTCACATTTTATCTGGACTTTCCCCTCCTCCGTACTGCCAACTTTAGCTTACCTCACTCCCTCCCCGTCTCGCACTCCCGCCTTCCTCCTCCCATTATGAGCCAACCGAGATTTTCCGGCACCCGATCCCTTTGTCAGGCGGCCGGAGGTATCTCCATAAGACTCGTGCTGACGTACCTAATGGGCGAAAATGACTTGTCCCCTCTTCCTTTCCGCGATCTCTCGCTAACTCTTCTCTCATGGTGTCACATGGATTTGTAACATCATACCTGTCGACGATTAGGAGCAGGACGAGGAGCGCTCCGGTTTATCTCTTGGGTCCCAAGATTTCCTGGTACCGAAAAAAAGCACTTCGCCGCGCTTTTTTCTTTGAAAGGATTGAGTTGCAGTGCTATCATTCGGTGGCCACGTAGTTGCGTGAGACTGTTTAAAAGCATTGCCTCTCTTATGCCTTTTTCATGCTCCCTTTTTTCGACTAGAGTTAACTGTATCAACCTAAAAGTTCTTTCGGATGGTTGCGATAAGAAGTTTTTATTGAGAATGAAATATGCGTATCTGTCTTCATCGCTATCACCTGTGCTAAAATGTAAAAAATTCTCTTCAAATAGCAATAACCGTTCAAATTGAGTTTCACCTTCTTAAAAAGGAATAGATAGAAACGACCCGTGGAATATCTGGAAGTATTTTCTTCAATCACGGGGGTACCTATTATAATACCATAAAATGGACGAACAGGTTAACTATAATATCGAATAATATTATGAGTTTACGAGAAAAGTTATTTTACTAAAATTCGTTTTCAGTTACATTCCAAAACTTCATTTAACTTCTCATGGAAGGTTTCAAATACCAAATTGAGTGGTGCCGCATATTTATTTGCGATAGGCCACTTACCAAACTCTAATTTCTTATGGTTTTCATAATTTACTGTTGAGCTACAAAATGGCGATGAATGGGGTTACCCATGCACATTACACGATTTCCAAAGAAACTGCGGGAGATGCCACAGCAGTAACTTTTTAACAGAGCCATCCGCTAATGTGCATTTCAATGCAACAATTTCAAAGTGTAAAAATCATTTGCCTTGATTTATTGTTGCATTGATATTACACGATAATGGGAAAAGTCTTGAACGTAATTGATTTTCACGAATAGAATATGATTAAGAAATAACTTCTGACCCACAACCTAATGATTTGGGCTCAACTATTTCACCTTAGACCGCCACGTTTTTGGGCCATTCCATTCGCACAAACTAATCCGCGAAACTAGAAATGACACATTTTATGACGTACTCTCTGTTGGTATTCTTGTAGACGGAATTTATCGCTGAAAGCTTTAAAAATGCGAATCATGCAGTCAGTAACTTAGTTGTTTTGCGTAGAAAGATTTGAAATAATTGTTGATCACGAGGCCGAATAAATTGAGAAAGATGGAACGCTCATATTCATCATTCCCAATTCTCTCCAATGCCTTTTCATCTTTGGCCCAAGTCGCGGCGCGTGCTTTCATTGGTCCTGACTCTCTGTTTCTGAATTAAAAATTAGTAGTCAACTAGAGTCTCGGATGGGACATGTTCATTGAATTCTTAGAACTACAGCCATTCTCCATGGTGACAAAATACTGGTAGTATTAGTAGTTATTAGGGGAAGCGACCGACAGCTGAGGTCATTTGCGTCATTAGAAATTGATGAGAATGTAGGAAGAGTGGAGAGAGACCCGGTGTCGGCATTAGCCCACTCTTATCGAAAGGTACCAAGGGGTCCACAGGTTAACGTCTCATCCGACGGACGGCGTATTCACGTAAAGTGCTCTCTTCAAAGCGTTTCAATCAGGAATCGGGATATCTCTGAAAAAATCTGCCGCGTCTAGGATTCGAATCCGGGCCCCCTGGGTGGGGAGCCATCACTAGCTGCCACCCTCGCTACCCTTAAGGGTTCCCCTTTCAACTCCCGCCACGCCCATTGGATCCACGAAAACTGCTCCCTCTACCGCCCTCCCCTTTCCCACTTGCCTTTCACGGTATTCCACGGTCTGATCTCTTTTATATTCCGCAGAAACTTCGGCCCATCGTCCATCCCTTATGCCTTTTCGGCCTCTGCATCTATCACCGCGAGCTTTAAAGAAGGGCCAAGGGATCGCGCGGGCGGTGCTTTTATTTCCTTCTTCCCAGTTTTCTTCTCTATCTCTCACTCCGGCATCGCGAAAAAGCCCTCTCCTTCCTCCCCTTCTCCAGCCTTCCACTCACTCTCTCATCCCCATTCATTTACCCGCCACCTTCTCAAAGTTCCCCGCAGTTTTGTTCACAGAGAGCTTCGAGATCCGATCACGTGGACCCCACTCCTTTCCTCTCGACCCTCCTTTCCGATGTCGTCCCGGTCGTTCTTTTCCTCTCCAGCCATTTATTCTTTTCTTGCTCACATGTCAATGTGACGTCTGTGCCTCGCCTTTTTCGTGGAGCTAATTATATGTCTTGAGTTACTGACCCTGTGTTTGCTCTCGTGCTGTAGAAATATCCTCTCTAATTTATCTCATCATCATTCATCTATCTATCTTATCTCATTTACATACTTTAAATTTAATATTCAAATGCTCCATGTAAAGTTTTTTGTAGTTCTCCCGATTTCTTTTGGTATCAGGAAACCTAATCCTTACCGCTTTTTCTACAAAAAGATTTTAAAACTATTAGAAGTTAATGTGCACAGAGTACACTAAAAGCAATAACTCGCATCATCTTCATACTTAGATGAGTTTAATTTTCAAAGTTGTTAAATTTTTAAGAGACCATGTAGCTAAATCATATTCAATATTACAGAAACTCAACTTCTGTTTTGAGAACTATGTTTAGAATACCTGATCAAGTATCAAGGGAGTAATTTCAGATAATTAAGTGAAATACCATAATTACAGTATAACATGAGTAAATAATATCTTAGTCATAGCTATTAACGCTATAGCGATAAATTCATGTATCTAATATATATATATATATATATATATATATATATATATATATATATATATAAAGCGTATTACATATATTTATCTCTATAGCAAGAATTGAGAGGAGTATAATTCTTCCCGAAGAGTAAAATAATAAAAGGTTTCGATATCATTTCATTTCACTTTAGCTGAATAAATATGTTTGAAAACTATATGCCCCGAAAATTCATGATGTATACCACTAACTTTTTACTTTCTTGTAATGGCACGGTAAGTTAAAATATAATGTACCGTAGTGTAAATGACTCGCAGGCCTTCGGCGCTTCATTAGCTTGTTTTTATACATATAAGGGTCTACTAAGAGCCATCTTTCCCTCCTGCAAACGACTGCTCTAAGAAGAAGAAGTCGAATTATTAAAAGACAAAAATATCATTCCACTGGCCCTAAGGGTTCCTTCCAAGGAAACTAGTTTTTTCGACCCACTGGATAATGCCATTAGCCGTGATTATCCAGCAATTGTTTCCTTTGCGACCTCGATAAACGGTTTTGCCGGACGCGCCGCCAAAGTTGTGTGGACAAAAGCGCAGACCCGAATTTGGGAAAGGAAGGTGGGGGTAAGACAAGGAGGGGACGGGGAGAGGAGAACCCTTTCCTGACCCTTCTCCACCTCGCTCCCTCCCTCTCGATCTCTCCCCCCCCACATCAACCCTCCGCTTCCGCCCCCGCATCACGTGATTACGATTTGTTTGCGCTACCGCGAGGCATTTGTTTGTGGGTCCGGAGCTTCGATGATTCTCTCACTCCCTCTCCTCGCCGGTGCTCTCGTACCCCCCCTCCCCACACCACATACCCTCCTCCTCTTCCGCCCTTACATCCCAATCTCCTCGTGAAGAAGTCCGGGTTCCTCCGAGGCCACTCTCTTAGGGCTGCCGGGAATTCCCCATTCCCATCTTGCGTCCCTAATTGCCGGAGCAGCGGTGCGGTGGGGGGGGGTAGCGAAGTGGGTGGTGGGGAAGATAGAGAGAGAGATCAGGAGGAGGAAGACGATTAAAGGGAAGGCAGGGAAAGGAGGTAACTTAAAAGGAGAGTGAGGGAGGGAGGGAGAAAGCGGTGGGGGTCGAATTTGGGAACGGCCTCCCCGGGCTAAGGATGCGCCGGGGGGGGGGGGAGGGAGGAATGGCTGTTCACGCTGGCGTGGGAGAGCTAAGGAAGGGGTTCGGGTTCCAGCAAGGGTTTGGATCAGGGACTGGAAGGAAGGAGAGTTGTGGGAGGAGCTATGGAATAAGGACGTTTTTGGGCAGTGAGAGGTGAAGTAGGGGGAGAGAGTGGAGCAGGGAAGGGGAACAGGTCGGAAAGGAGAGAGACAGAGAGAGAGGAATAGAATGCAAGTAGCCTTTCCGGAAACCTCTTAGGGCCATAAATGTAACTCTCCCTTCCACCCCCCGATCCCTTACTACCGCCCGCCCAACCCCCTCCTCCCCCTTTATCCCCTCTTCCTCCTCCGCATCACATCCCTCGCCCTTACAACCCTATACGCCTTACGCGCTCTTCTGTGTGCGTCGGCTTGTATGCGTGTGTGTGTGTTTGTGCGTCCAGCTTCTCTATATAAAGGCGCGTCCGTCCCCCCCCCCTCCTTCCCACTCCCTCCCGTACCAAAACTCTCAATTCTCCTCCCACTCTCCTTATGCAGGCTCTCCTTCCTCACTTCCTTTCTTAGCAGACCCACGTCCACCTTCACCCCCTCCCCACCCAACCCCCCCACCACACACTGGAGAGGAAGAAACCCTCCGGTTCCGAGCCCCCACTCAGTCACACACACAAATACATACACACACACACAGAGGAGCACGCGGCACTGACCGCCTCGGCTTCTCCGGCTAATTTGATTGAATTTTAAGCGGGCTGAGGGGTTCCGCACCCGGGAGGAGCGGGGCGGGAGGAGAAGGATCGGGGAGGAGACTAAGGGAGGGGGTGGGGGAGAGTGGGTCTTTGCCGCGTAATCCAAACTGTGCATTAGAGTGCCGGGTGGGGGGAGTGGATGTCTAGGGGGGGAGGCAGTGCGGGTGAGGTGGGCGGCCGAGGAATAGGGATGCTCGGTATCCTGTGCTTTTGGGGGAGCGTGGGGTGGGAAGGAGGTTCGCTTGGGATGGGAGACAATAGGGCGTGGGATAGGGAAGGGTATGTGAGCCTTGGGGATGCGGACGTCACAAATGAGGGTATGGGGGGGAAGAGATGTGGGGGAAGGAAGGTCTGGAGGGAGTGGATGTGTGTGCTGAGGGGGATCCGATGGGGATGGGGAGATAGTCGTTGTTCCAGGCCCATATAGTTTGTGTGTGTGTGTGTGTGTGTGGTGTTCGGCTATCCTCTTGAGATTCACTCCGCACTGGGGTCTTGGCATGAGGGTGGGTGGATCGTGGAAGGAAAGCTTAAGCGTGCCTTTCCGGTGGTCAGCAGCCGTGGACTGCGATTATTCGTTTCCTCGATCGGTTCCCCTCTGGTGCTATTTTTCTCTTTTAATTACTTCCAGCGGCGTCCTTGTTTACGGTGATTCGTCGACCCTTCTATCTTGTGTCGGAGCCCGATTGATAATTGGTTTTTGCCCTCCAGCTATTTGGTAATGCTCTCCTAATCTTCAAAGTAAGAATCGGTTTTTAGTTTCCCAGGCAGCAAGAAGTTGTTTCGCATCGTTAATGCAAATCTGCTCTTGTGTTTCCGTTCGTGATTCGAAACATTTAGGGTGGGGTACGGATCCATATTCTTGTAGCCATCACCTATACTCTGATATGAAATCGGACGCGAAGTCCTGAGGCGGGCGCTTAGCGAATTTTACTAGGCTGTCACGCCGAAAGTAAATCATTAACCCAAGGATGTTTACCTAATCCTTATTGTGCTATAGGAGTCTACTTTTAAAATTCTTTCGTTTGAGATACATTTGTACCGGCAATGAATATACAAATACTGATGGGGTATCGGATGAATTTTAGTCTTTTGGAGGACAGTAGCATTTATTTCGGTTTTCAATCGGTGTATCTACAGGTATATACATTAAATGTTCAAAAACATCGGATTCAAAAGAGGCGAGAGAATAATATTGCAAGCAAGTGAGAGTAGAAAATTTGATTTTTCACATTGTAATAAAATGTCAAAAATTTAATGCTTGTTTGTTACATCAAGGTACTCTTGTCTTCAGGTTTCATTGTTGTGTATTCTATTGAATTCTTCGTGTGTGTCAGCTGGAATCATATTCTGTAGTTATTCCCATCCAGACGAAACTTCGTATACCTATTCCTTACCTTACCTGTAAGCATGACTAGTTAGTCTATGCCTTCTTCTTTTCATGTTCTCAAGTCATACTTTACGGTGACTTTTCTTCTTATTCATCTTCTTTTGAAACTTTTTTAAGGCTACTATCGTATTTTGACAACAACTGCCGTATCATTACGGCCATTCTTAGAGCCATTCTCGTATGTAATTTCTATTTTAATTATTTACTTACAGTTTCTAATTTAAATATATTTTCTCAGCGATACTACTATTTCTAGATGTAAATTTACGTCGGCCAATGTATCTTTGTCTAATGTTTGGATTGTGCTTGAATATTTACACTCATAATTAGTCGGTTAACCATTCCATAGTAAACCTAAGAGTTTCGTAAATGCATGATATTTAGATGCCATGGGTCTTAGTTTGTTTAACTTAGTTTCTTGCGCGGTGCTTGGTAACTTCTTTGGAAGGTTTGACCCGCAGAATTAGGGGATGCATGAAAATAATGGAGTCTTTACCTTAGATCTGTTTGGTGTAGCTCATCCTCCACTCTGGCAAGTCTAACCAGTGTTGAAGTTTAGTAGATCATTGTTATTTTTTCTCGGTTATCTTTATTGGTTTTTATGATATTAAAAGAACGGAATTAAAAATAAATTAATGCTGAGGAAATGAAAATTTCCTCAGCGTTAATACAATATTAAAATATTAGACATAGTAGCGCGCACCTGAGGAGAGGGTGCTTTAGAGGAATTCAAAAGCGTAAGGAGTTTTGATTGATTGATGATATTTCTTTGGTACAGAAAAACAACTACAACTACAACTACCACTACAGGTATGATCAATTCAGTGGATTCATCCAGTCTTTCTAAATACGCAAAATGTAAATTTAATTTTGATACAAACAGTTACTGCAATTAATTCAGACTGAAAATTCAAGATGAAAATTCATTTGAATCTCTTCACGCAAACCTTTGTACCTTTGGATGGAAATGTTTTTGGTTAACTTACGATATCTCAGGTTAACTCTTCCAAAAATATTTATTTAGGCGTCTATGACGGAATGGAAGTGTGTGAGTGAAAGGTAGGGAGGAAGCATACAGCAGCCCTTTCATATTCTTGGAAATAGAATAGATCAAATTTTATCTTAGGGTGAAGTTTCCTCAAATAGAAAAAACAATTAAATACGCGTCGGTGGCTGTTGGCAAATCAGTCGAGAAATTGTCTCGTAATCATAGTTGACAGGGGGCAATTGTCTCGCACCACCTTCCCACTGAGAAATAAACTACTAGTTTACTAATTTCCCTGCCGTGGTCTGCCGCCGAGTATATACGAGTGTCGTGGTAAGGAGAAATTGGGAGGGGTTAGGGATGCAGCGCTCATGATTTACGAGCTTGAGATGCTTGTTTGTTTGTCTGAAAAAATGACAATCGAGGCCGCTATTACGGTCCACGCTCTCCTTCACCATGTCTCATCTGGGATTCTCGCAGCAAAGAAGAAAGCGGGTTCCCATACTTTAAGACTTGTTCTTCCACCGTAGAAGACGAGGAGGATTGAAACCAAGTTAACGTTTACGGCTCGGATGGAATTGATTAATAAATTATTTAAAAATATCCATTGAAATCTCTCGCATATCTACACGTTAGGAAAATAAATGATTTGATTGGTTTCAGGTGGTTGAATACATGAATACAACGCGCATGATTTTGCTAACAATCCTCGTTTCTTCACCTCATCCTTCGCTGGAAATTTTTGTCTGTTGACACTTTTGAAGAACTCTTTCATCAACGGTCTTTTATTTAATCTCTTTCATCGTTGCATTCTTTGTAACTCCTCTCCTCGTATTCCTCTTTCCATTACGAGCATTCTGAGAATTTATGGGCATCAAAATGTTTTTGTTCATTTTTCCTCTTATTCACTTCTGCTTTAAATACTTTTACCTGCACTTGAAATGATTTCACTTATGCTTTCACATATTTTTAGTGAGAATTGGGCTTTAGTGTGAATTGGATTGGATTTATATAATAAGTTTTTGCATTCGATAGCACCCTATGTCATGTTTTTCCAGGATTTTCTACGGCTCATATTTTCTAAAAATAGTATATTTATTAACGGAAAGGCATGTTAAGTTCCCAAAAGTATTCCCAGTAGAATTAATTGCTTGGAGAGAAAAATTGAAGCTCTAAGAGTCCAACTTTATAAAAAGTGTTGTTCTGCATGATAAATTCCTGTTATGGAAATAGTGTACACATTATTGCCATTTTTAGTCAATAGAATCAAGTATCTTCTATGCTAAATTATAATAAGTGCAACATTGCCATTTATATATCTTTTTTGTTGTAAATCCATTATCAATTACCGATAACGTTTATATTTCGGAACCGTGAAATCCCCCAATATTCTCCTCTAGAAAATAGCCTCAGGCAGGAGATGTATCTCCTTCCTTTTGTGTCCTATGCGAAAGTGCATTCTAAAATAAAATGGCATACATAATTTATATATTTTATAACAATTTATATAATTTTAGTTCCTTGAAAATCTGTTTGTATTTTACTAAGAATTGCCTTAAAGAGTGGCAGAGCTTGTTGACAGTATATATAAATGTATCAGTACATGCAAAACATTTAGACTATAATGCCCATAGGTTTCTAATAAAAATCATGTTTTTTATATTTTTACTCTCTCTTCTGGTGAATAAACTTTCAATGTGAGTAAAATAGCTTAAAAAATTCCTAGAGGATTCTAAAAATATCAAATACATTGCCAATTAATTATCTCAGATTGTTTATATTACTGTACAGGTTTCCCAATGCGTTTCATTTTAAAGATATTTTATACTTGTATAGCGTTCATTTTTTCATGACCGATCTGCTGATGCGTGGCAAGGCAAACAGCAGTGTTTGCATTTTTCAATGGAGTGACGCACTCATTAGCGACGGTTGCAACACAGAAGCTTCTCCAACGTCATCTAAGAATACCTGATGCATAATATTATGTGTAAAAAATGTGGAAAGGATTCACAAACAGGCATTCCAGCTTTTGATCCGGCCGAGTATTCGTCCTTTCCTTGTTTCCCAATTAATGTAATTAATTGCCCCTCTCTCGTGCGATGAGGCGTTGGTCGTCATTTGTGGCAGTTTTTCCGTCATTCATTCCTTTATGGCCACGCCGAGGCAATGACACCGAGAGGAGGGCGGGCGGGGGAACGCACTCCCTCTTCCTATCGCTCCTCTTACCGCCATGCCGTCCACCTATGCCCCGTGCCCTTCCCTCAACTCTCCTCCTTCTTATCTTTAATTCTCTTCCTTCCCATCCGCAGGCTCTCCATCTCCCCTTCTCTCCTTTCGCCGTCCACCTCGATCCCACGGTCACACCCACCCTCCCTCCAACCCCCCTTCCTCGCCCGCCTCGGATTTACGAGCTCGCCCCCGTTCGCGAGGAATGGAAGTCGGTCGGGGGAGGAATGCAAAAATGGTGCAGCGATTTCCCGTCGCTGGTGCGGGCGGGGGAGAGGGAGGCCGCCTCCCGGCTCACCTCTCATCTCGACTCCCATTCCCGCACTAGTGGTCGCGCCGCCCCCGCCCCCATCCCCCGCCCTCCCCTTGTATCATCCGCTGACAAAAGGGATGATCTTGCATTGCCAATCTTCCAGTTCTTTTGATCTCCCTTTCTCCGGGCATTTTCTCCTCCAGTTTCTCAGTCTCTTGAGCTCCTATTTAACAGAGATTATTATACACTTGGGCACAGTCGAATTACGCGTTTGATAGCTCCATATAATAATTAAATGGTTCACCACATAGGTTGTTAAACCTTTTCCACTGTAAAATGAAACAGAAGGGGTAATTTCTAACTGTTTTTGATTAGTTATTCTCCCCTTCTCGATTTTGGATAAAGTATTTGTGAGTACTCGCATTTATTTTGATGTTATTTCTTGCTCTAAATGGATATGGTATGTTAAAATTGACTATAAAATTATCCAAAGGTGCTTAGGCTTTAATAAAATGTAGAGGTATTTTGAAAAGAATCTTCAAATTCTAGTTTTGTTGAATTACTTTGGTAGTTTGGACCTGCATAATAAATAATACTGAATCTGACCACAACATGAAACCAAGTTTCAAATGTTTTGCTCGCCTTTCTTCAGATTCATTGTATATTTTGTGCGATATCCTGATTTTCACCGTAAAAGTCTTCTGTGATCTATTGTTTTTCGATTTCGTGCCTTAGCTTAGCGACTCGTTACCTCTCTCTCTCCGTCCCCCGGGATGTCTGCCAATATGGCAGCGGATCCATCAATTGGAGCGGACGGCGCGCCGGTGCCGCTCGTTGAAGTCTCCGCCTCTCCCACCTTCGCCTTTTTGTCCCCTCACTCGGGATTTCATGCCCACGCACAGTTCTCTGTCGTCGCCGTACTTCCTTCACCTTCCCTCTCTTTAAAAGCTGTTGGAACAGAGTGTATTTCCTCTTCCTGAGAATGTTCCATCTATGGATTCTCGTTTGACAATTTTCTTCCCTCTTCGGGGTCTGTCGCCGTCTTCCGTCGATGAGATTACTATCATATATTTTTGCTCCCTTGCAAATCCTCGTTTACTTTCATATGCCACACAGTTGTTAAGGCGTTGGACAAAGGTTGAGATTAGCCCCTGGATACGAAAAGATATTTGAAAAGGTTATGTTTTTATGATAATTTTGTTATTATGCAGACAAAATAATTTTAATATCTCCTAATTTCGATTTGCATAAAAGAATTCTCTATTAAAAATATGAAAACAGGTCTATTTCCAAATTACTACTTAAAATCTTGCAAATTCGTGAATAGATTCAGTATAATGAACTCTTACATCGATATCTTCCTCATAGTAGCATTTTATAACCATCTCGCATCGACTTAAAAAATTGAAACGGTAATTTAGAAAAAAATATTTATAAAATTCTGTAAAAGGAGATGATTTCGCAGTTTTTTTATATTTTTGTACTATTCTAAACGACATATCATAAAATCTGAATTATGATGATAGTGGAACAATCTGCAATGAATTCAACAATATTTTTAAAAGATATAAACCCAAATATTTTAAATATCCTTAGAAGTTGTCAAAGATCATACTTACCTATTCTTCGCTCCTTTTCACTGCGACGTAAAAGAACGTGAAAGACCTCCAATCAAAAATGTCTGAATAATGTCCTTTGTTCGATTTTTCGATTCATGGGGTCCTTTTGGGAAACTTTTCCTCCCAGAAGGGTCCTAAAGTTAGTTGTCATAACCTTTTTTTATTTCCGAGCCATAACGGCGGGCACACCGCTGCATCCGGTGGGGGTCGCTGACAACTAAATCTCTTCTTCTCCTTGTTTCTCGACCTCCGCCCCTCATCCCTCTCAGCGAAAGCACTCTCCCCGCGCACTTGGCCACCCTCTTAAACCCTTTCCATTTCTCCTCTGCCTAGCACGTGTCCCGTCCTAATTACCCCCTCCCTAATTCTTTGAGGTCTCTCCTTTATGCGTGGATTGCTTGGTCGGAACAGGAAACGACGAAGCCTTTTTCCCAGCGGACCAACCTGGGAGCACATAGAGAGGCACGGAAGTGACGAAAAGGAAGCACGGCCAAGCAGGCGGCGACTTTTTCCTTCCATTCTCTCGTTTATCAGCCTGTCTTTTTTCTGAACTCATACAAATGTAATTTCATTCCAATTTCATTCCTTTAAATTCCCCCTCCCTTTCCTTCCATTTCTAAATAAAAACCTAATGGTTTTTCTAGTGCCTGATAGAGAAAGGTTGGCGTTTTCGACCATTAAAACACCGAAAAAATGTCGTTTTTTAAAACTTAGTTTTTCGTTTGCATTTATTTACACGTATTTCGCGTTACCCCGCGAGGCACCGATGACGCATATGAGAAAAGTTTATACAACCCCAGCCAAAAAAATACAAAGCAAGAAGCTAGAAAATCAGTAATTGACGATAATTTGTTAATGCTCTGATCTTAAAATGTGCGAGTGATGAAATGTTACTTGAATCTATCATTTAAACAATATATCTCCCTCATTTTTGCCGGATAAGTTAATATTAAGAGGATCTTTGGTTATTTCTTCTATTTGTGTATTCGATTGAAATATTTGGAATAAGCTTAATATGGGGTGTTGTTTCTTCGACATCCAGTTACTTTCATTCCAGATTACACAGTTCACGTTTTTTGTCCTTTCATCGCAGTTTTTACACGAACAGAAAAGCTTGTCCATTTTTGTTTTCAAATTTTGAATAATATTTTCGTGAATGCCCACCAACTGCTTTGAGTAACAACCAACATTAATATGTTGGTTGTTACTCAAAGTTATTATGTCCACTGTATTATGTCGCAATGTTATATTAATGTCCACTGATAATCAAAATCGACTATATGAAGACTCGCTCCCAACGTAATTAATTAAGCAATGAAAAATCGTCCAAATTTCTGAAATATACCTTTTGGCCGAAGTCAAAATATAAAAGGAGTGAAGGTGAAGCTGAATCTATCAGAGAATAGTCCATGTCTTATATATAATGGCATCGATGTACTACTATTTGTTTCATTAAAGGAAGTTTACAAACTCTCGGCCAACAGTTAGCAATCAACTCATCAAGTCATTTCAAATAATATGTATTAGCAGAGTGCATGCTACATCTTGAACCCACCCATTTATAACACATTTTTTGTTCCTACTGCTTATTTAAACTGATAATCTGTTAATAAAAAGAGACGTTTCAGGCGTGATATGGTGGAATATCATAATTAATTAAAAATAGCAATTTTCCACAAAAATAAAGTTTAATGCGACCGGTTTCAATGTTACTACATTCACTTGATGATGATGTAGTAACATTGAAACCGGTTGCATTAGACTTTATTTTTGTGGAAAATTGCTATTTTTAATTAATCTGATAATCTGTATTGTATCACTGTTAAAAATTACTCGTATCGTAGCAATCGGCTAAATAATTTGAATACTTTTTTCCAAGTATTTTGAGAACTACTGAATTGAGATGTAATTCTAATTCCGCCAGTTTTCTTGGTTCAAGCCGGATGTAGTAAGGCACAGTAAGCTGTGTCTTTCAACTGTTTTCCAGCGTTCAGGATTTGTATCATTTCACTGGAATGATTGCTATGCTATCTTTCACCAAGAAATCATGTTCAATATTTTGTAACGTACCTGCGTATCCTTCATATGGGATATGACTGAAATTCTGTGAATCGAAATACTGTGAATGTGGAAACGAACGAACAGAAGAGTCTGTGATACTCATTATACTCATGACAAATATCGGAGTTCAGATTTCATCGAGCAAGAGTAATTTGCTGTTTGGCTGATTTATACCTTTATTACACAGGATTTTCAGGGGAATGTCCTAAGTATGAACCTTTGAGTAAATAAATTTCATCTATCAAGTGTTGTATCTTTCGGCTGATTATTAATACATTTAGAATACACTTAATGGAAATTCATCACTGTTCTGTTAGCGGCGCCCAAGCAATATTGTGCATGGTTACTTCTTTGCTTACTTGCTAACTTCATCCCGATAATATTCCCACATTAGTAGGTCTGAGGTTCATCATTCTGTTCCGCAATCGAAGTTCCGGGAGAGACGTCAGGTCCCTGCATGGTTACGCAACTTTTTCCTTTCCGATCATCAACCACCAAAGGGGATTCACTTCCTGAGGAGGTGATTCCGTCCGCGAGAGCCACGCATGCAATGTGTCCCGCGATGTCCTCCTTTGTTGTTTCCCTCACCCCGGGGAGAAAAGGAGTCGGCAAGCGCACACGCCCGCCCTCCCACCACCCTCCTTCCCCCGTCGCGTCGTCGACGAAACGGACGACGCAGAGCGTGAAGACCCCCTTCCGTCTCCCTGGGTGGCCGCGTGACCCCGCGTCGCTGCCTTCTGGGACGTCGTCTTTTCCCTTGCCTATTTTTCGTCACCTTGCAAGTGACGTCTAGCGCGACTGCAGTGCCATCCATTACTGCGTGCACCGAGCGCGGAGAGCCGCTGGTGCCGACGCGGCCACCGCCTCGTCACCCAAAACAAAATCCCTCTCCCTCCATCATGGTAACGTCAGGGCGGCATTGTTGCCACCCCCCCACCCGCCCCGCACTCAGCCTCCAAAGCGCCCACGCCACTATGGCCCTAAGTGGCGTGACTGATTGCTCACCGGAAGCCGCTTTTCACTTTGGAGATATTGTTTTCTGCTTTGGGTGTTTTTCTGTGAAATTCTCCGGAGCGTAATTTTATTTTCGTACTAGGTAATTCAGTGCAGGCTTCTGCTTCCTTCTCCTTCATCTCTGTACTCAAGTCTGTGCTACTCTACCCAATTTTTTTAAACCATGACCCTGTGTGCACAAAATCGTGGATTCTGCAATAATTACTTTTTTTTAGATTCTTCCAATTCGATTTGAACAATGTGAGAGTCTAATATAAGGACGTTAGCCTCTTTTATTACTATAGACCAAAGAATATTCATCAGGAGTAAAATGTAAAGAGTTATATTTCACTTGCGACTATGAAAATCAAAAAAATATATTAGAATTTTTCGGTCTTCATATTTTTCTGTGTGTATTCTGAGCTTTGGAAAATTTTAATCTTGAATCATGAAGCAAAGACAACATATTTTTACAAAATAAATCCTTAGGTCCTTTCCTTTTTTTTCGTTTACTAATCTTCAGGTTTTTTTATGTGACTCATAACTACGATATTTAACACGGAATTTCCACTTTCGACGCATAACGTAGATTTGAGGGTATGTTCTCCTAATGTTTGGAAATGTTGGCTTTATGTTGGGGGGGGGGGAATGTTTACTGAACTTAAAAAAAATTACATTCATGGCATTTTCACTTCGGTAAATTTGGAATATTACATATTTTTACCCAACTGGGGCAGATTACCTGTATTTCGTTGATTTTAAAAAAATTCCAGGAATTCCTTGTTTCACGGGCGGCATCTGCTTTCGCTCATCCTCGCTTGCTGCGCCTCATTCTTTTATTTCTCATGAAGTAGAAGAGGCACCACAGCCTCTTACCGAGTTCACTCGCTCGGCTCTGCCATTTGGCAAATTGTGGCCAATTTTGAGTTCGGTCACCGCAACAACGTCTTTCCATTTTTTTGGTTCCTTCGCGATTTCTCTCGGAGACCTTTTCGTTTTTCTCGGACCCGATTCATTTTAATGCCATGCGCTCCACTGGTTTTACATTCAATTCATATGAATGGATGTAAATAGTATGTATGAATGATTACATCAGTTGTGATAGTAAGATAAGATTTCCACCCATCTAGCAGACTGTCGTCATCGTGGCATTGCTATTTTTTGCCCATTTGGAAATATTTTTCCATACCTCATGGCAATGTTTTTCACATAGCACACTCTAAAGAATATTAGAGGCGGGTGGCTATTTCCTTCATGCTACATAGTTCATGCTTCTTAAGAAACTAGTTCTTATCCTAAAGTACTTGAAACTAAGCTCTTTTGGCGTATGCTAATCATCGTATGGCTATCACATAGTTTCTATAAACTATTGATATATATGCTCTTTCTACACTCATTACGGCGAGTTTTCTTTGCCGCATTACCCAGCTGTTCTTGTGGGATTAAAATATTTAGCATTTTAAAAAAACATCAGTGTTAAATGTTTCTTCGGTTTTTTATGCCTTGAAGGTTTTTGATCCTTATGTTGAAAGATGTGAACTCTTAAGGTTGTCTCTCGTGTCTTTCTTCATTTATTACCTGAGGGAATATTTTCCAGGTAAGAGGTAAAGGTGAAAGCGGTGCCTATCTAGCACTGCATTTAGTAAAAGGGCTAGAACACGCAGACGAAGAATAGTAATATTATATATAAAGTTGATTGGAGACCAAAATCCTGAAGGGGTGTTCCAGTACCCATCTAATTCCACCGAAGGTGTTTCATTTGTGTGAAAATCCAGTTCGTAGCTACTGAACCAATCTAGACTCTTTAGAATTAAACCATCCTTCATCGAAATTATAATACCAAGTTTATTTGATGTGTAGTGTCTTAAGTAATGACTACAGCTAAAGCTGATGGTGAATCATTAATTGCAGGAATAAGTCATATTGAGGTTTTCTTTGATACCCAAATGGTTGTCCTTTATTTTAAGCCACTAGTTGCATGGCGCCAATAAATTGACTACTTTTTTTAACCAAAACCTCATACAACCTACTGGAGTTTTAATCAGTTCGAAAACAAGCTTAGTGAAATGGGAGTAGTTTATTCTTCCTCGATCTTTTCCTTCCCACTCTATCTATTGCTTTCATTATAAGATTCACTTACATTAGTTCCTGTTGACAAGCCTTTCATTCGGACTGTTGCTTCTGGTTTGTTACCTAAATCATTTTAAATTGACGAGACTCAGTGGAGTGATGGTAAAAACATCCAACACTCACGTTTGAAAGAAAGCGGTATTTCTTCTATATATTAGTTTAACACCATTAGCGTGAAAGAGCGAAGTATTTATTTATCAACTTTATAGGGGCAAGAATGAAATTTCATTGTCCCTTCTTCCACCTAACCCTTATACATTACAACGAAGACAGTCACGAAAATCCATGTCCATCCAAGTTGAGAAAAACTCACCTAGGCTGGACTCGGCATTGGCTGGATTGGTGAGAAAAGGCATTTCCCCGCCGCCACTGGGGCTGTTAAAGTAAAATTGAGTGAGAAGGAAAAAGTGTTGGGAATAATCAGAGCAATACGTCGGATAGAGAGTCATCCGTGGGAAGAACCAGGGCCTGCTCCACATGGTCGTGAGTCTGGCCTTGGAGGACCTGCGGAGGAAATTCAAATTTCCACAATCCTCATCGTGGTGCTCTTATTCAGCCCAAATATAGCAACCCCTCCCACAGACCCCTTCAAAAAAGTGTCAGCCGTGCCGAGTGACCGGAGCCGCGTCGTCAGGAGGGACGGCTCGCTTTCCATATACTCCTCTCGAGCAATACTCTCTTAATCACGTTTAATTTCTAAGTATCAGCTAGGTGTGTGTATCACTATTGTTATGATTGTCTTACATTTTACCTCGTGTAAAGTAATGAAGCTGTACATGATCATTACGACATGTGGTCCAAGATTGTTCCTCAAAGTTACTTAAAATACTTTGTCCACATATTTCATTGTATATTTACCTCTTTATGAATAATCTCTCGTTTTTTTCAGTCGTGAAATCAGAGCCGATTGTGAAGAATTACTGTCATATTAAAACCTTAATATTGGTGGATATAATAAAATTTTGAAATTAATTAGAACAGAGAAACGACTGGTTTCATGCATTAATTTTGGCGCACTTAAATTTGAATATGCAACACATTTGGAAACCAGAATGACGAATTGAGTAAAAAAAATTTTTTTCACAAAGAAGTTTACACTTAAGGAAATCTCAAAGGGATCGTAGATTCATTACGATATTATTGGATTCTGAGAAATCCATAACTGCTTTGCATAATAACATATAGCATAGCTGTGTTTTAAATTTATTGCATTATTTAACCTAAACTTAACAACATTAACTAGAAAGGGTTGGAATTACTCAGACCAATTTCCATATTTTTATTGCTGAATTCTAATTTGTGACTAATCTACCGGCCAAGCGCCTCACCAGTTCAATGTACAGTTCCAAGTTTCAGTAAATATTTGCTTCTCATTGTGTACTATGCATTTTTGTATGGGATATTAAATGCATTTGTAAGTATTACGTTTTTTTAAAAATATGGAATGATGATTTTTCACAACAGAATTTTTCTGAGAGGATTGTTTAACCAAGAGAGGCGCAGAAAGGGAATGGAATGGGCATTATTAACATTGAATAATAAATTACTGGAATAAATTGAAACAAAGGACCCTGAATTAAATTTACTAATTTTATTCTTGAGTTTATCATCAACTCGTTCGTTAGGTGACGTATTAACGTTCATCGACCGATGGTGAACGAGTGTCGCGTTCCCGCTGGTCGAAAAGACATCCAAATGAACCCCATATCGCGCACTCTCCCCGATCACGTCGGTGAAATGGGTCGCCACAGCTCTCATCTCTTTGGATGGAGGAGGCAGAGGCGGGGTGAAATGAATATTTGTCTACGTGCCTCGTCCTTTCCTGCACCCACGTGACCCGAGGCCTTGATAGGGTGCTGGAATGAGGGGTTGAGTGAATAGTCCTTCCATCTCCGCTCCATTCACAAGTGACGTCGAGTGGATTTTTATGCCTTTTTTAGTCCATCACCACATCCATGCCCATCCCGCCACTGTCACACACTCCCTGACGCCGAATTGGGCACCCCCTAAAGCAATGCCAAATTACGCCCACCCGAGTAGCCCTCCACCCTTCAAACAGTATTCCAGGAAAATCTTGCTCGTGGGCGATGTTTGAATTCCATATGATTCTAGTTCCTGACGGCATAGCAAGATATGAGAGCAGTTGACCGACAGCAAGAGATAAGTTAGGCAAATACAAAAATTCGCAAAAAGCAGAACCTGTGCATGGAAAATTTTTTTACGCATTTAAGAAAAGAATTAATTGGATTATATATCAAGATTAAACCAACCTTCGGATTGATAACCGTGGTTTATGCAGACCAGGAGTAATCCTGTCTCTTCAATAATCCCAATTATTTAAAAATTGCGTTTCTCAGTATAACTTACCGCACGTCTTTGTTGTTGGTAAAGGATTGCAAAACAAGCCACAACAGCAACTTCTAGACCAAGAAGACAACACGCAGGGCACTGACAGGAGGATACTTTAGCGCGCAGCACATTCAGCAAGGATCAATTTTTTTCCCAATCCTGCAGGAAGCTCCCTACCTCTTGGTAGCGGAGATTGTTGTGTAGCCCAGAGAGCAATTGAATTTTCGAAAGGATATTTGAAAGGGGGGTATATAGGTTCATCTAACGTCTCGCGAACGAAAGCCGACGGAACTCGTCCATACCTATCACGCTGGGCCGCACGCCCTTCTCTTAAAGTTCATGACGTCATTTATGGACGGAACCGAAGTGAGAGGGAGAGAGAGAGGAGGGGTCGGGTGTAGGGAGACGGAGGGAGGCGGCCGTCCACCGCCGGCCGATCTCCCGGGTGGCTGGATCACCGTCATGGCGCCTCTTGGCGGCGTGGCGGTCGTGTCAACGCGGCCCGTACCGATCATCCACCGTCGGAAGAGTGGGACGGGGAGGTAGAAGAGCACGGCGTCCCACCGGGGAGTCCAATGGCTCAGTCAGCGTTCAGACGATTTCATGTCTCTAATGACCCGTTCGTCTTGTAGAAATAAATGAATCAAAAAGCATGCTTTAATTACTAGCCAATTTTTTTCGTACTAGAAATTGTGTAAATATGTGTCATGATGATCTTAGCAGTGGACGATAAATACTTTCATTTATCGTCCGTTGGTAGAATTACAGCGCGTAAACCTCGAGATCAAACATATCTCAAAAATGAACTCCTTTTAATGTGGTACTATTCGTATGACGTAGCCACATATGCACGTGTGTTTTAAAAGTTGTTAAGGGAATTATTTTCGAAACTGTAGTTGAAAAATAGTCGGAATAACTTTGCTTACCTCCGCCTTACATTTGAATAGTATGCGCTCTTCGGGGCCAAAGGTGCTAGAGGGAAAGCAATTCACGCCAATCACGCAGGCCGAGGCCTGGAGAACAGGGTTCAAAGGCGAAACATATTCACTCCCCGGTTCTCAACATTTAGCGGGCTTCCGGTTCGCATACGGTTTGCAAAACCTCGAAAACAAGGGCGGTTGCGTGTTGTGTGCCGGAGTGTTGGGGGTGAATTCGTCCGCGAACGAGCGTGCGTGTGTGTGTCCACTTTTGAGTCCGCATGCGCCAGTCTGGGAGGAAGGGTGGGAGATTGTGGTTCTGAGGGTGTGGGGGGGGATGAGGGGGGCCTCTGGTGAAAGAGGGTGGGTGGTTGAGTTTGGGGGTGTGGGGGCGAAGGCGGCAATGGGCGAGCTGGGGCCAGGGGAGAACGGGAGAGCGAGCTAGCGAGCAGAGGCCGTATGTGTTTGGGACGCTACAGCACCCACAGGACCGCCCAAAAGCTTCCCTTCTTTTCCCTCCCTTCCGAAACAGTCCTCTCTCTTTTCCCTTCCCGCAACACACACGTCCCCTTCGCCCCCCTCTGGGCCAATTCCGCCGGCATCCTCTTTCCCATTTCGTCCCCCTACCCACCCGACCAACCCCCCCTTTCCATTTTAACAGTGCAGTGACACCTTTTGCCCCCCTCCCCCCCGACTACTCCTCACTCCCCTCTCTCGTCCTCTTCTCTTTCTCTCTCTTTTTCTAGACCCTCCCCTTCATCGCTCTCTTTCACTGCTCGCATTCACACGCTTGCACGTCTGTGTGAGAGTGTATATTTATGTGTGTGTGTGCATATATATATATATATATATATATATATATATATATATATATATACACACACATACATATATACATATATATATACACATACATATATATATATACACACACATACATATATATATATATCACATCTAAAATACATATAAGTATGTACACACATACATGCATATATATATATATATATATATATATATATATATATATATAATTACACACACATTTGTATGTCATCTCCCTCTACACTCTTCTCACCCCTTTGTCGATGCATTCGAATAATTCCCCGCCGTCGTTCAGCCCGCGGCCAGGTGCTGCCACTTGCATACTTGTTTGGGCGAGTGTACGTCACCTATCGCGGGATCCCTTCACCTCTGCCCCCTCCTCCTCCTCACACCCCTCCCTACGAATCCCCTTGTTCCTTGCACTTGTGCGCCAGTCGTTCACGCTTCGCAATGCCCGCCACCCCCTGACCCCCCCATCCACCCCGGTTCACACCCCCGTCCCCCTCCCCGCGACACCGGTCCTCTGTAATTTCTCTCTTTCGTGCGTGCTCCCCAATCGGCAATGTCCGGCGCGATGTTTTGCAGAGTCGAGTGTCGAAGAGAGCGCCGCGCGGTCTTGTCCCTTTCGTATTTTCCACGTTTTCGCTCCCCTTTCCCCCCCTCGCCCCCAATTCTTTCTCCCCCCCACCCGCGCTCCCTTTCTTCGTTCGCGTTTTCCAAAGCCTCGCCTGTCGCCGGTTTCTTTCCGCCCGGGGTGGGAGAGTTTATTGTTGTTTGGGCGCCGTTGTGGGGTGGGACAAAGGTGTTCGTGTGTGGTTTGATATTGATTGGGGTGATTTTGTAGGCTTGTTTCGTTTGTGAGTCCCCTTCTCTGTTTGAGGTCCGAATCGAAAGGACCACGCGAGTGGGTGGAAAACCTATCACGACTCGTTTGGTATCCTCAGGATATTGTTACGGATACACCAGACCGCGGTTTTCATCGTTTACCGCGATGGAAGAAATTCCATTGACAATACCGGGAAGATAGATCGGAGGCATAGGGTGAGGATGCATAGGGTCATCAGCAGATCGTCGTCAAAGTTGGCGAAAGCTTACTCGAGTTAGCTGAAAATATGCCATCGCTGGATAGTCACCTACCGATGAAAATGTTTCGTTTAATGATTACATTGTCTTATCATTTTAAAGTAATTAATAAAGACGAAAAAAGTCTTATTTTATCATCAGTAGTGCCATTAAATTTTCAGGAATGTTATATCAAATATTATGTCCTGAATTTTTGCAAAGATTAGTATCTTTCTTTTAATTTTCGTCAATTTATGCAGAGATTTTTGTAAAACTGCCAATTTATGGATTATGCAGGTACGGTGCAAATGAAATTTTACACCATGGAAAGCCTACGCCAGAAAAAAAGTGAAAGATATTTATGTTTTGGAAATCAAGTTCACGGTCTTTTCAGGGATGAATCGACCCATTGTAATTTTTGATTTAAATGGGGTTTGTTCAAGATCTTTTAATGTTTAAAAAAACAACTGGTAGCATTTGTGTGAGATATTTGGAAAAAACTTATTCCAATACGATAATTATTGATGTACCTGTATGCACAATCATATCAAAATACATTGATCTCAAGATTTCTGTAGATTTAACAGTCGCTGATTATTTCAAGTTCTGGATTTAATGAACTCAACGGATTAATTATGATTTGTCGTGTGATTCATGACACCACAAGCAATTTGAGAGCAAGAACTTTTGAATTCATTGAAAGACTTATTGAGAAGCATACTTCACACTTTCAGGATTCACTTCATGGAATGTTTTGACGTCCATATGAAAGGAGTTTGTAATTTTCCACATACTTTGTTTCACAGTACAACGCGTTTCACTGAAATACTTCGTGTATGTCACTTGTACCTGGTGATGCCGGAAGTCGGTGAATCGCGTTGAACTGTGAAATAAAGTCTGTGGAAAATTACTAACTCTTTTATTATTGAGAAGTGTTTTTAATGACAGATTAATAATTTAAAATGGACAAACACTTAAAAGCTTCATGTATAATATGTCTTAGTTAAAGTATATTTTAAAAGTGGCGGAAGGAAAATTAATAGGCATGGTGGCAGACTTTCTTACAACTGTCAAATATCGTTTATAACCCTAAGTATGTACAGGACAACGACTAACTTGTTTCAATGTAATGACAAATAAAAAATACCATACCTGAAGCGATCTTTCTTTTGTATCCAATCGGTTATCACCTCTAAACCCAACATCCGTTCTTAGTTCGGGAAAAAAAACGTTTTCACGCCGCTGAAATTGATGAATGGATTACTAAATTCAAATGTAACAGCCGCGTGTAAATTTCTTATTCATGGACCCAGTAGAATTGGTTGTAGCGGCGACGCGGCGGCGTCCGTGGAATTTTCGGCCTTTATTAGATTTTTCCGCGGAAACGTCCCGAAACTTCCACCTTCGCATTTCGCTCCGCATTGCCGCCCGAAGGGCCCCACTTAATGCGAAATAGACTCCGCCAACGACCCATCGGAGGGACGGGCGCTATGGGCCTTTTGCATCGTGTGGGTGCGCAGATGGGGAAGAACTGGGGGGGGGGAGGGGGAGAAGATGAGAGGAGTGAGGGAAGAGGGAGATACTGCCACGTATAACTGAGTCCGAGCGCACCCGCCCGCCGCCACCACTCTTCCTCTCCTCCCGCTCCTTCCGCGGCAATCCCTCGGCAATCCCTTTCCTCCCTCCCTCCATGCTTCCGCCCTCGCCGCCGTCCTCTCTGCCTCATTCCCGGACCCCTGTGCCCTCCTCTTTGCATTACGTTCTAATTCAATGCATTTACAGTTCTAACTGTCCCCTCGGCTCCCATACGAAAGCTATTGCGTGGCCGGAGGGTCGGTCGAGTCGGGGGAGAGAAGAGGGGGAGGTGTAGGAGGTTGAACGAGGGAGGGGGGCGGGACGTATTCGGAGATGGGATGGGCGTGCTGCTGAGTGAGTGTGGGAGGGTGGGGAGGGGATGGCGGGGGTGGAATGGGGTGGGTGGGTGGGAGCGGGAGATGTTAAAGAGGAGCGCTGGGGAGGGAGGGGGGGAGCTCTGGGGAAGAAGTTGGAGATGAGGAGGCGATGGGAGGGCTGGCAGGGTGAGGGGTGGTTGAGGTGGTGAAGGGAGCTGGAGGGATGGAGGGAGGGTGGCGGTGTGGTTGCGTTGGGATTGGGGTGGACGCGGCAAAGGAGGAGTAAAAAGGGAAGGGGTGTAAAGGGTGGTGTTTGTCGTTGAGGAGGGCGGGAGCATAGTGGTGTTTAGAAAAGAGGGTTGTAGTAGTTGTTTGTAGGGAGGAGGGGCGGGGGAGATGTGGGAGGGACGACTGGGACTTGGGACGGGACAAAGGGTGGGGGGAAATGGAAGATTTGAGAGGGACGGGGGGGGGAGAGTGAGTGGGGGAGAAGGGGAGGGAATGAGAAAGCTCGGAGAGAATACGAAGTGGAAACGTTGGGAATAACTCAATACATCGCTTTGGTACTTTAATCCGCCCTCCCCACCGCAAAACCCACACCGACGCTTTCCATATCCCGTTCGGGATGAAGTGATGTGACTGATCGCCGCGGATAAATGCATCGCTGTTCACGATTAATCAAGGAGAATGCAGTGGGTACTCTTCTTTCCTCCTCTACCCTCTCCCTCCCCTTTCCTCCTCCACTCCCCTTCCCTCACCCGGACCACCCCTAGCTCACTTTTTCCCCGCCCCTCATTCCTCCGCTTTTCATCTGTCTCTCTTATAGTCCACTACAGTCCCGTTCCATTTCACGAACCGACACTGGCTATCGAAGGGCTCTCAATCGCCGAGGGCAAACTTTGTCTTCTAAGGAGTGGAGAATGAGGGGATCTATTGAATTTCTCTCTTATGCTGCTTTATCCTTGTGGATGAAAGATTATCCTTCAATTTGCTTCATTTCTGTCTGAACTTTTTCCACGCGTTTTTATGGACAATTGTTTTGGAATACTTACCGATTCACAGATGTATCACATGGAAAGTACAATTAGGGCGATAGCTAAAACTACTAAAATATTATTTAAGTTCGACACTTTGAAGACCTACTCGAGCATGAGAAGCAAGATGAATAATACTCGTACTTTAACAAGACACCAATTATTGCAAACTTCCCTGGGTGATTTAAGTCGGCGTACGTTATCTAAAAGAAACTTCAGCAAAGAAATTTTGAGCATAGGTATTTGAAAATCTTCAGAAGTGGCTCAAGGGACTACAATGGTGGCAGCCACCGGGAAAATATTAAAGATTATTCTCAATTATCGTCAGTTTAATTAACTATTATATGTATGTAATTCCCACGTTTATGAACATTGATATTCAGAAAGATTTAATATAAAGAAAGGAAATAGTTAAGAGAACGACCGTAATACAATGAGCAATAATGAATTGGGAAAAAAATAACCAATTGGAAAAAGTTGGAAATTACAACAAGAATATTTAATTTTTGATAATTTAATATTTTTAAAGTGGTCAAAATTTATGATTTTACTATAGTTAAGTTACATTTCCTTTTCTTGTGTTGACATATATATGTTCGTTGTTATATATAAAAGTTCATAGGGACTTGGAATTCTCAGGAAATCATCCTGAGCCCAGTAGAAGCTGATCAATTAATCGCCTGGACACATAAACATTCGCCTGTTTTTCCATTGCTTTTCATTTCGAAAATTTTCGGCCTTGAGAGTTTTTCTATTCCTCCTGAGCATTTAGTTTTGTTCGGTCACCGAATTATTTCGAGCACAGGGGTTCCCGTGGAAGGTCCCCTATCTAAAACCGCGGCCAATCACACCCCTGAACGAAACAATGGTTTAGTTAGATTTGTTCCTCCCCTAAAAGCGCGGCAAATGATTTTTTGAACCGCATTATTTTTCCTCTCCAACCTCATTGCCGTCTTCACTAACCCCAACCCTCCTCCCTCGCTCTCCCTCCTTGTGCCCCCCTCGGCTCTACACCGCGCCTTGCCCTTTTTTAATGCGATTTAATCCCATGTACGTGTCCTCTGATGGCCGACAACCCTTTTCCGTCGGCACAGGCACACATATGTACACACCTTCCCCCCACTCACTCGCTCCCTTTCCTGTTTTCCCCTTTGTCCTCCTCCTCCGCCTTAAAAACAATTGGGTGTGTACACTTTCGGTGACATCGGCGCGTTGTAAACCGAGCGCTCGGAAACTTCGATAAAATTCCGGATCACAACTGGTCTCAACTGAGGCCTTCCCATCAAATCACCCACCGCCGTCTGCCCATCCTCCCGCGAACCTCCCCCGCATTTACCTCCTCCATCCCCCACCCACAATTCTCAATACACCGCACAGTACACCCACCCAAAGGCCCTTTTCCCCCTTTCTCTCCCTCCCCCTACCCCCGGTCGCCCACCGTAAACACGACCACCCACACCGCCGCCCTCCCCATCCTCCTAACTCCCTCCAGCGCTCACTCTGCTACAGCGGCGAGCGAAAACGAGATCAGCCCTTGTACTGTTAGCGCTCATTGCGACTGCTTTGTGCGGCAAAACTCCCCAGGCCGCGCGCACGAGCAAAGTGCGGGAAGGCGGGGGTGAGGGGTGGGGCCTCACTGCGAACGAAATGTTACAGTTTGGGGGCGGTGGGACGGGGGGAGATTTTGGGGGTGTGTGGGGGTGTTTTCGAGAGTGTGGCTGCGCCGCGGAGGGCAGAAGGAGAGATGGGGCGGTGGTAGGTGTGACCGAGCGGCGGCGTTGCTGGGGGGGAGGGGGCCTGGGGAACGCGGTGTCATTTTCTGGGACCGCCGCGGCGATGGAATTGGTGAGTTTTTGCGGGTAAGGGGGAGGGGAGCAGCGAGATGGGTGAGAGGAGCGAGGGGGGGGGGGGTTGGAATGAGTCCCAGGAGGGTGGGAAGCGAGAAAGGCAGGGAGTCGTTCCGTTTATTCGCGAGAGGGACGGTTGTATGAGTGTGGGGGAGTGGGGTGGAGGGGATGGGTCGGAGGTCGTCGAGAGATGGGGATATCGAGGGCGGTGGCTCGTTTGTGTGTGGGTGGGACGGCGTGGACGGAGGATGCACCAGGGCACAATGCTTCAAGTCGCTCCTTTCCCTCCGCCCCCACCCGCCGCCCGCGACTTCCATCCCGGCTAGCTTCCATGCCGCTCCAGAACCCTTCCGGGCCCCAAAACCCTCCTGGCCCTCCCAACCTTATCCACCAAGCCTCCATCCGCCACTACCGCCTCCTCCCCCATTCTCTCTTCTCCGCCGCACCGTGATCATCGTCCCGACTCCACCCACTTGCCTCCCTCCGGCACTAAACTTGCAACTCCGCCATCCCTTTAAAATGAAAAAAAAGAAACCCCCTTTGCCGCCCCCCTCCTTACCGGAATCCCCCCGAAAACCACCCCACATTCGTTCCCAGTTCTCTAGTGATCCGAGCCCCGTCTCCCCGCACATTTATAAAACCGCCCCACCACACGCCTCCGACCCTCCGCGCCAACGCAGACGGGAGTTTGGGACGACGCCCGGCGCCCGGACGGCGTCTAGGCGCCCCTCTCCTACGTCTCCCCTCTCGATTCGCCCTCTTGTGTGTGTGTGCCACTGCCATTCCCGCCCCCTCAACGACCTCTCTTCGTCTGCCCGCTCCCTCTAACCCCTCCCTTCCCCAAGCCTACACACACACCCACTCCCCTACTCGCCGACTCCTTCGGAGTAACCATCACTGCTCCCACCCTTTCGTAGTGTCCGACCCTCCCAAGTAGCGGAGCGTCGGGTGCGGGGAGCGCCGTGCCGATTGGCGGCATCGTCCGCCCCGGCTGCCCAAAGCATTCTCCACGCCTCCCGATCCTCCCACGCCCCCTCCGCGGCCCTCCTCCTCCACCCCTTCCTCTGGCCTTGCTCTCCACCCTTCCTCCCCGTCGCATATTTCCTCTTCCCCGACATTGATCCCCCTCCTTCCCCTTCTCTTCCCCGCCCACCCTTCCGATGGCTCTTCGGGGGAGGCCACCTACTTCGCCTTGCCGCATTCGAGAGCCACATCCACGCCCATCCCTGATTCCCCGGCCAGCCCCTCCCGCGAATGATTCTCCCGCAGTGGTGGCGGTCTCTCCTCTGCCATCGAAACTACATCATCAGGCTCCTTCAAATCGAGAGACTAACGCTTTCTTTCCTAAGCCGATAGGTTTTCCTACCGATGGCCTTGCCTATTTTTCAAATTGAGGGAATGGTAGTACTTCCAATTTTCATGGCCTTTTGACATGTCGTTAAACTCTGGTCAGTTGTATAAAGTGATTAATTTGGAGAATGGCTCTCAAACCACCGGTTTGCTAAGAATTCTTAGGGCCTTAATCGGTACATGATTAAGATTACATCACTCATTTTTATGAATATTTGGCCTATTACTATAGTGAGATTTAAACTATTTAATCATGGAATAGGCATAGGAGTTACACCTTATTAATTTTTTTGTAATAATTTGGTTTACGTACATCCTTACCTCTTTATTCAACATGAAGGATCTCCTATAGATATGTATTAATATAGTTATTGTATTCGGTTTTTAGTATTCAAATATTGATATTAACGCACGAATTATTTCGAAAGACTTCACTGCACTTCAGTATTATTTATGCACCCGATAGGTTAAAAGACTTAAAATCAAATGGAACTGTGGTTACCCATGCTATGCAGCAACGGGAGCATAACACGAGTCCGTATACTTAAAGTTTTCTTACTTTCCAAACTTTTTCAGAAATATATACTACCGATTATGCGCAGCAAGAAAAATTTTTAATGAATGCTTTCAAATATTTTATGAGCTGTTGAAGTACAGAGTTGGTTATTCCAATTCAGTATTCATCATCATGTCGGGATGAAAATTACACAAATAAAAGTTTCACAATATTATTAAGATGTTTCCATATGATCATCCTTCAGTTTAAAAATAGTCATACGCATAGTAGTAACAGAGTGACAACCTTAATTTTGTTTAACCCCTCCTAAATATTTTATTAGCATAATCAGAATTGAATAAATTATTATGCTCCAAAATTTGAAAGCATTACAATAGTTGATGATTCACCTAAATTACTATGATAAATTTTAGGCAATATGCCTAGTAACTGAGTGATTAAATCTCTTATATTGTGGTTTGTACAAGTCTTGAGAAAAAAATTACGAGATGTAAATTTAATCAGCAGATTTAATACATTATATGTACCTGCTTATTTAAAACTATATGTAAGCATTATCAAGGATACAAAAACACCCATGAGTTACATTCATATTCTTCTTCATGTCAGTATCAAATGCCGGACATTTACAATAATCTATTTGCCTACTATTGTGTCTAATGATGAATGACTATTGTTTGACAATTTATTGTCATTCGTAAAGAAACATTTTCTCATTACCGGATGTTGAGTTTCATAATTTATGAAATCGAAATTTTTTGGGAATATATGATTATTTCGAAGGCAATTTATAAGAATAACCTAATATTCACCAACTAATGTACTGTTATCATGAAGTTGCACCATTGTCACCGCGATGGTTGTGATGCAATAATTTCACATTGACACACGTTTTAAGATTAGCTAAATTAAATACTGAAGGTGACCAGAAGTTAGTTCGTTTTCAGAGAGGTATTTTTCCACTTCCCGCAAGTTCCGGTTTGGCAGAGAAGAGCGAATCGGCTGCCCACCACCCCGACGCTTTTGCCGCCCTCCTCATCAAAGCATGTGCCATGTTTCACTCCCATTTTTAACAAGTGAGCATCGGTTTTTCGCCTGAGATTATCGGCAGCCGCTTCATCGCCCGATTTTGTCCTCCTCCCCCGATTGCCCTGCACCCTCGCCGCTCCCATCTCCCCCTCTCCCCATGACATTACTTTACGCTCGAAATATCAACTCACGACCGACCGTCTGCCCTCGACGAAACTTTCCCTCTCTCTCCACCCCACTCCACCCCCTCCCTCGCCTCAGCTCCAAACAGGCACTCCCCCTTTCGTCCGCAACTATTGCCAACACCCTCTTCCTCCCCTGCTACCGTTCCTCTTTCCCGCCCTCTTCCCGACACACCCACCCTAAATAGTCATCTCCCCCAGGGGCCCTAGATGGGGCCATGGCTATGGCCACCTCTGGAATTTAGCCCTCTTCCTCCCCCCCATTCCGCCCACTCTGCCCCATGACCCCCTCCCCTTCGCCCTCATTCCCTCGACCCTCTCGCCCTCCACTCGGCCATCCCCCCACACTTCGTCCCACACGCCCATTTTCCCTCCATTCCCACCACCACCCCACCCGATATGGCAGTGTGCGGCCTATTCTAGAAACCAGCCCCTCCCCCCACCCACCGCGTCGCACCCTTTCTCCCCTCATCCCCCCCTTGCCCTCACACATGGTCTCCTTAATGCAAGCGATCGCACGAAACGGGCCGGTCCAGCCCGACGCGCGCGCCCGTTGGACGTCGACGTGTATGTGAGCTCGGTGGCCACTGTTATGAGTTTCCGACTTAATCATCGATTTATCACTGCCCTGCTTTCGTCCCTAATCCTACCGCTCTGTGGGCTTAAGAAACAATAATGCTCTCGTAGAAGGATGATGATTTCATGCTCAAACGAGGGAAGATAAATTATTTTAAGGGACCTTGGGCGATATTTCAACGGAGTAGGGGTCGGCTGTGAGGCAAAGGACACAGCCCTGGTGTCATTAAATTTTGTTAATTTGAACGAAACATCCTGGTCAAGGCTGAAATAATATTTTAATTTTTCTCAATCAACCAGGAGTTGTGTTCGAATATCGCACCCACTTCAAGTTAACTTATACTGTTGCAATCCGAATTAAAAACTTCAGCGTAACTTCTTTATCAATGTACAGGTTTATTGGTTTCCTGAAATTTGTCACGGTGATATGTGTACATTGACAAGGTATTTCTGCTTGCGGAACTAGCTAGAAAAGTATTCAAATTTCCTGACCAGAGAACTATGTCGAATTCAACTAAAATGTATTTGAATACTCTCGCTTGCGATTTTTCCTGTTTTTCCCTTCCTTTGCTGTGAAAGGATATCTAAAATGAAATAGGACCATACGATTTACTATCTCCTCCATTCAGGATTTTTAGCATGTACCTACTGTATTAAGTTCGCGACTGTAATTTTCACTTACTGTCATTCAAATGGACGGCTACGACATATTGCTTGACCTGTCCGTTCGCCAAATATTCTCGCTGCTAAAATATATGGCTATAATCCATCGTGAACTTAAGTAGGCATATTGAAGTAACCACCCTGGTCGTTCATTTCATTCTACCAATATTGATTATTAATAAAATAACTCAAAGGATCAAATTCAAGATGTATCTAACTATCAACGTTTGGGGCATATGCTTGAGTAATGTGATCAAAATCTAACTATTCTCACTTTTATATACTTACTGCTAAAAGATAGTCTTATCTTAAGATTAAAACCCATCCTGAAGGAATTTCATCGAGGAGGATTGGTTTAAGACGCCCAACTCAAAAGCAAAGATTTCTCTTGTAGAGTTCAAGAAATTCAGGATTACTGGCTGTGTACCTTCATTCTATCAACCACGTTTCGGAGACATGGAAGATTATGTCTCCAGGTCAGAAGTCACTGAAATCATGCAAAAGTCTGGATGCCGTGGAAAGATGAGACCAATATCTGGTTTTTGGTTGCCTTATAATCTCGTAATCAGTCAATCGGAAATAGTATTTACAATGTGAATTAAAAATTTGAAAGAATAACCCGAAACCGACTACATAGATATCAATCTTTAGAAATTTAATCGGAAAATCAAGTACAAGTATTAACTGACTAATGACGTTGGTACAGAATAGTCCCAAGTAATTAATGTGCTTTCGAAGTCGTTAGTTTCAGTTGGTCAGTTAAACATTATTTTATTCAATTCGGATGGTATCACCAAATATTGATAAAGCAATATACCCATTGTTTAATATTTACACATTCATTTTTAGTTCCTATCAGTTGATATTAAAAGTGGTAACCTACGAAAAAAAGCTGGAATTAGTTTTTGTGCTTTCATTTCAACCAGTTTTCACGAGCATACCCATTGAGCCAAAGCCTCCCCCTTGCCCAGTCCGAGCCTCCGCTCGGGCAACGCAATCCGGATAAGGAAACAGACAGGTGGAGAGTACATGTACTCTCCAGCAATAGAATAGCTCTAAAATAGTTCGGTGACCATTAAAGAAAGATAATCTGCCAAGGTTAATCCTCAGTATACTCTATGGTTTCAAGCTTCAATTTGTGGAACTATTAACCATATTAAAAGATTTTGTACTTTTCTACAGACTTTATTTTAAGGTACAAGGCGCAGATTCAATTAACTGAGATATATGCTATCATTCGTAATCTTTCTTCATATTTATGTACAAACGTTCCACTCAATATATCTTGAATGATACTAAAATAAGTATAGAATTAGTAATAGTAAAGTATAAGTATTTAGGTATACCCATGAGCGTAGATATTTTCAGTGATTCGAAAAAATAGCTTTGCCAACCCACAGATTCAAATTAAGAGTAGCATGCCTTGGGACTCGTTATTATTTATCTCGTCCATTCAGGCCATTCGGTGCTTGTCTCACATCACCTTGAATTTTTCCGTCCTAGCACACACACACACACACGTGCCTCCGCGGATCGAGGCCTTCCCTCTCCCCTCGTACCACCCCCGCACCCTTAGGACTCCCTCCCCACGTCCCACCCCCGCTACCCTGAAACACCCATTCTTATAACAACAATCGTTTCTCGCATTCCACGCTTTTTCCCATCCCTTCTCTCTTCCCCGAAGCAGACGCCCTATTCCCGCCCGCCCCCGATCCCAGCCACCCTCCGGCCTTTCTCACTCCCTCCGCCTCCCGCTCCCTTATTCCCCCTTTTCCCTCTCATCGCACCCGAATTACCCACCGCGGTGTCATTAAAGCGGGCCCAAAGTGATGTTTTGGCGGCCGCCACGGTCATTCCTGTTTCCGTATGTATGCTCGCGTATATATGTACGGCACACGGGTATAAATTCGTTTCCGCCCAGCGGCGACGACGGCGCCTCTGAGTTGCCCGCGAGCCCGCCTCGTCCGGGATGTGGAGGGAGTGGAGGCGAGTCGGAAGCGGATGGGGGGGGGGGGGGGGTCGGGAGGATCCCTCCACGCGCTTTGCACCGCACCCGCGTTTTCTCCGTGCCTTCAAAAACGACAAATGAAATGAGTAAATCTTCCTCCGAACTTACGAGAAATGTGGTCGACCGCGATCCTTGCTCTTGAGGGGACGAACTGCACATCCGAGTCTCGCCTCCTCTCAGCTGGATCTCACTCTAAGGAGTTTTGATGTTGTGAGATTTTAATTTAAAAAGTGATGAAACTGTGACGGGTTGGAAATTACAAAGGTTTGTTTTCCTCATATATGTATCACGATGCGGGGTTATCAATACGAGGATCATGTATCCTGCACCCTGACAATCTCTTCATTCCCTACTTCCATCGAGCTTTTCAATTACCTGTGTCTCTTGATTCATACTTTCCCTTCTTCTGTGATTTTACCCCTATATGCTTTCTTCCATTACGAATTATCCACAGAAAGCAATCGTGCATCAGGGAATGCTAACTTGGTTTCCCTTTTTTCTTGTAATTTTGTCCTCCGCCAACTTCGCCCTTCACCGACTCTTCCAAGTACTTCTTCATTTGTTAGTGTCTATCAATTTATTCCCCAGCATGCCCCTGTAGCACCACATTTTCACTGCATTCAATTTCTTCTATCGAGTGGCACCATCATCTATAGAAAAATAAAATGCAAAAAGTTTTAATGAATCGCCTTTTTATGTCTATACTAATACTGTTTGTCGTTAGTTGTGTTATTTCCAATAAACACCTCCATCATTCTATTTTGCGTTATTCTCTGTTTATCACGATTACTTCTTCTATCGCCATAAATGTTTCTGCGTATACACGTATTATCAACAATTTCCTTACTTGATCGACCGAAGATTCTGAAGAGAAATGGTGGTGTTAATTTATGCTCGTACATAATTAAATGTGCCAAACTCTCTAAGTAAATGATTTAGCATGTCAATAAAACACAAAACTATACCAGGTGATATCTAAAAACCTCCCTGTTATGAGAATAATGCTTCTATTTTATTCGTCCTCCTAAACGCCAAAAGGTCTTGAGTTTATTACGAGTTTAATCTCATATATTGATCATCAACATTGGCCAGTAGGGAACAGGATTAGGTAAATACGATCATGGCTTTTAATATCCCATTTGAAAAGTATTGGATAATCGAATATTATATCTGGAAAATTATTTGAGATTATTTACCACTGCATGGAGGAGAACATGTTTTCATTCAGTGGAAATGGAATACCTTTTAGATATCGTATTCAGTCTCATCCCTACTCATCTCAACTAGGGGAATGACACCATATTCATTCTCTGGTGGAACATCTCCAGTTACAGAGGTCGCCCTCAAAAAAATATACTGATTACGTAAATCTTTATGGCTAGAGATGTCAATTAGGATTTCGAACTTCCAAATACGACATTCAATTAATACTAGGATTAGAATCATATTTATAAATTCAGGATAAGTTGGAAAGACACGTAATCGAGATGAGCGTGACAAATTGTAGCTGAAATTTCAAATCAAGAATGTAATTTTTCTAGTATCATGTGAAATGGTTTTTAATATTTTTTCGTTACATTTTTAATAGTTTAATTGTGTGCAAATATTCAAATATCACTCTTTACTCTTAATGTTACATTGGCGAAACACATCATGATTAATGAACTTTTAGGAGATGGGTGCAGTTTTGAGCAAATGCAGCCGTTTATTAACCAATATGTCCATAGAAACATGAGTCATGAAAAATATTCAAAAGAATTTTAAAAAGTATATATTTAAAATAAGAACGTGAAATTAGTCATAAAATCAATTCTCCCAGGTATTATGTGAAATTTTTTTATAAAAATGATATACAAGGTCGGAACCAAAAGTAGTAGGACTGAGTCGATTTAAAAACTATACTGCAAGAATTGATGCATTCACTCAAAAGTCTTCAACGTAGCACCCTTGTGCATCCACACACTGCTACCAGCGGATTTTCCACGCCTCTTACGCCTTCTGAAACGCAGCACCCGAAATGCTGCCAAGCTTCCTCGCCACGGCCTGTTGTAATGCTTCCACCGAGCCGTGGTGACGTCCTTTTGGCACGAATTGGAGGCGGGGGAAGAGGAAGAAGCCTGGTGGGGCATCATCTATAAAATTTTGATCGTCACTCACATGGTCAAGGAGCTCTTGGCAGATCCGCGTGCGAGTTTCCTTTTGTTCGTCCGAGAGCACTTACGGCACCAATTTCGCACACACCTTTCTCGTGCCCATGTTTTCGGTCACAAGTCAATGAAAACATCACTTTTTGGGATGCCATGGTCATCAGAAACCATGCAAGCAATTGATCTGCGATCCCTGTCCAACAAAGCCTACGCTCTTACAATATTGACAGTAACTTTTTGGCGTCGAAGAGGGTCCTGAACGTTCGTTGTCTTCAATATATTCTCTACCCTCCCGAAACAACTTTAATCACTCAAATACACCCGATCTACCTATGGTGTTATCACCATAAGCTACCTTGAGCATGTCATGAATCTCTCTCCCGGATTGCCCAGTTTCACGCCAAATTTGATGGCGGGGCGATGTTCCAATAACCGACTGATGACGGAGAGTAACAAATTCACGTTATAGAGGTTTCGCACGATCCGCACTCCGCAAAGGCTAGGAGGCAACTGCCACCAACCTATCCTAAAACCTCGAACCCAGTCAGAGAAACTGCCGCCCGTCCTTCATCCGAAGAACAATAAGTCATACTACCTTTTGGATAGACTTTTTATTTATTAAATAATATGCTTATTATTCATTATATGAATTCAATATTAACTTGGTGTTTATACCTGTACATTCCATAGGAAATTTTTACATGGTTATGAAGTATTTTACGAATTTAGAAACCCATGGTTTAGATAAAAATACTATGCATACTGGGCTAGACAAGTTTTAAGTGCTTGCATATTGAGGGTCCTCTTAGGTGGCGTGAACTCTAATGCCGTTTAAGTCATATAAGGTGCTCCCCAAGAAGATGTCATTTCTTCTTCACATTAGTGATCGTGCAGATATTTTACCCACCTGTCAGAATGATATGAAGATAAACCTCCCCGTCTATTTTCCGGGCCCTCCTTTTACTTTCTTCGTAAGTTGTTCCTTCTTTACTTGTGTCAGATAACCTCTCCCTAAGCACTTCTTTAGCCCTCAATCACTCCTAACTCAATATTTTACGATACTGCCATGCCTCAGCATATACCTCACTATCTTTGCTCTTCTTTTTCATTCTGGTATTTTATAATGTCCTCTCTTCCCCGCTCTCTCAAACCCCTTCATATTTGTATTTTTCTCCAACTAATTCCCAACATTAATTGATGAAAGTAAAATACAACTCACTCAGTTTTCTTCTTTCTTCATTCTCAATGGTCAAATTTTGCACTCACATAAAGCATTGCTAAGTACAGCTTTAATTAATTTCTTCCTGAATTCTATTCCAAATTTACCGTTTATTCTTGTTGAATCTCGTTGCTGCACCTTTTTTGCCAACGATATTATTTTTATTATTTCTATTTTGAATTTGGCACAACGTTGTTAATGACCCCAAAATATCTGTATTCATTGACAACCATTATGTTTTTCCTGAATCCTTGCTTTACAATAAGCGCATCAATCTCTAGAGCAAACCTTCATTTTTCTAAGACTAAGCTCTTTCCAAATCAAAGATCTCAACATCTATAATTTTAACTCCACGTATTCGCTGACGAACGAGTATTTAAATATATCCGCATTCCCAAGGATAGAGTAGCATTAGAAAATTTCCTAAAAAGCAATAAAATGCTGAGAAAACATAGCCAAATGGAGATAAGTGTTATAATGGTTCAGTGAAGACATTTTGTGGAGATAAGTTTAAGGTGTTGCCTCTTCTGATCTTTCCCGAGCATATGCTGTATCATAATATTGATAAAGGATGCATAGAAGTTATTAAATACTTAAGTTGAACTCCTACTCAGTGTCTCTCTTGGAGGCAGAAAATATGCGAAATATTCGGATAACCCATGAGAAAATTTGAATTTATGTGCCAAAACGGAAAAGGCCTTAGACTATATTCCTAGTAAATGGGGTCCTTGTAAAGTCGGTTTTTTTGTCTAAATGCTGTTTTCGGTTTATTTGCCGAATTCGGTTGGGTGTAACGATGAGGAGTTACATTTGTAAAACTGTGTTATGATAATCTTAGCTGTGTGATTAGATTATTTAAAAACTTTGCTTGGGTTATTCCCATATTCAAGGTTACATCATGGGCAAAATCTTTTGTATGAATCAGGTCTTTTTTTATTGCTAAAATATATGACTCATCTCGTCACCCTAAGGGAGTTCCATGATCTTGGACATAAGATTAAAAATGCGTATAAAGCTGTTTGTGAAAGTTATTTTCATAATTCGAATTATAAAATTTCTTCTTTAGTTAATTCAATTTTAATAAGACACTTTGAATACAATGAGACAATTTTGATGATGCATGCCTAGTGTAAAATAATCCCCACCCAACAAGGTAGTGGTTGCGAGCAGTTGCTAGATGGAAATAATATTTTTCTGAATGGCTCCTGATTCATAAAGTATGATATCAGGTTTGGCAAGCTTGTAAAACTTCAACGGAGTAGTTTAACTGCGAGTAGAGCTAATAATTTTAATTATCTGCTAATATTAGATTTTAAGTGTTTAATTTCCTCTTTGTTTACTTAACCTCAAGTCAAGATTCATATGAAAAGAATTAAATAAGTGTAAAGGAAATCTGAAAAAGTTTTTGAAATAAATAATCTGAAATTACAGTACCGTTGTTACTTGGCAAGTTCAGAGAAATACTGAATTATTTATAATAATCATGAAAAGGTAAGTATGCCATCCAAGACTCAAAAAGCCCGATTAGATTGTTTGACATGCATACAAGCAATGTTCGAATCGCATACAATAAGTAGAATGGGGAACTCAGTTCAGTTGTTTTTCAGTCTCTATTACGTTGTTTAACAATCTAAAAAAAATGCCATGGGATTCAACAATATTTTAGGTTTGTCTTTTTTTTGTAAAATTATGCATGTGTCCAAAGAATAATCAATAACATCCTTCAATTATTTCCTATTTAATGCTGATTCCCTCGCAAATTAATATAGATTCCTCATTAAATCCGTTTTAACGGCTGTTTCGTAGATTTTGAGATGGCGTTCAACAGATGAATCGATTATATTTAATGGATATGTTGCAGAATATAGAAGCGGATTGGCGGGATAGGAGGGGCTCAGCCGTAGCCTGTACATATCCCAGGCTGCTCAGTAGTAAGTGGGGGCGGAAGGTCCGGATGGGTAATGCTAGGAAAGTGGTAAGGAAGGAATACCTATTATGTTCAACGTATATGTGGAGAAAATAGCTAAAGACTAAAGACAATAGATAAGAACTGGAGATAGGAATGAAATTGGGTGGGGAATCTCTATAATCAGTTTGGTTTGCGGATAATCAAGCTTCCGTTTGCCAGTGAGCAAAGGGATTGCAAGCATTGCTGGGTGCATTGAAAAGTGAGTGCAATAGATATGGGATGAGAATATAAAGGTAAGCAGAACAAAGGTCATACGGTTTTCAAGAGAGAGAAAGGCTAAGGTAAAGGTTAAAATTGTAGTTCATAAAATTGTGCAAAGGGAAGAGTTTGCCTATCTCGCAAGTGTTTTGAACCAAGAAGACGCATGAGTTAGGGAAATAAGATGAAGAGTTGAATTAGGCGAAGAAGCTTTCACAAGGAGGAGAGAATTGATGACAGTTACATTGAAAACAGATGTTAAGAAAAGGCTCGTTAAAATTTTGATATGGAACGTGGTTTTGAAGAGCGCGGAAACATGGTAATTAAAACAAGATGGTAGGCATAGATTGGAGGCTTTTTAAATGTGTGTTTGGATGTGGAGAAGGATGGGAAAGGTGAAGTGGGCTGAAAGGAAAACAAGCGAGGAGGGGCTAGTCATAGTGGGGGAGGAGAGAGGATTGTTGGGAGCAAACCAAAGGGGGCAGGAATGATGCATACAGAGGGTTTTGATTGACGAGAAGATGTTGAAAACTGTGATAGAGGGGAGAACGTTAGGCAAACGAGGAATGGCCCAGAAAAGGACAGGGATGTCGGACGGAATGAAGGGAGGAAAGACGTTTGCTGAATTGAAGAGGGGTCTTATGTAGTGTTGGAAGTCAGGTTGTGTTTTGTGGGAGAGGTTAGGGAATTATCGTTGTACTGTTATTTAGTCTGTGTCCATCTAAAACCTACCTTGACTGATGGAATATCAAATAATAATTAAATCTCTCATTATTTGGCCTAACAGTCCTTGTATCTCTATGTATTCCTCGTGAGGGGGGTCTCTACTACATTTCCAGCAAATACATTTTGTCTCAGCCTATGATATGAATATAAATCGCTGATTTTTACGATCTCATTTGTTTGTGCTTCGGCTTAGCTTCCAGCTAATGCGAACTAATTTTTGGACGTAATTGCAAATTTGGTACATTTTAATTGGTTCACAATTTAGGGACGCATTAATTTGAAACAACCTTTCTCTCTTAATGCGAGCCCAGTTGTATATGTATTCATCTTTCTTAGGTTTCAAATTACGCATTACATATATTATACGGCTATACCATCTAGGGTGTTCACTTCGGTAACGTCGTTCATTTCATTTTTCCGCTGTTTAAATTTATTAATCTCTTCATTATTCCACGGAGTTCTTTTAACGGGAGTAACAATACGGGGATTTGTACGACGACTAATTATTGTATCCTTGGAATTCCCACGAACACATTCGTGTCATTTCTGAACGTAGTCATTACGACATTAAGATTTTCGCTACTTGAAACCCGATTGTAAAATAATAATAAAAAATATCCATGCAGCAATGGCTTTGGTTTTTATGCGCTTTTTAGTGACAAATTGATCAGTTTGCCTGCCTGAACAAAATTTGTTGTTCGATCAAATAATTTTTCTGAACTTCATTATATCCAGTGCGTTTATTCCTTTTAGTTTAAAACGTTTCCTATTGCCCCCTTCTGCTATGGCCTCCGAGGAAGTTTCACGTATCATTATGTTCCGTTTTCACCGCTCAATGATTCGCATTTTTTGCGCCGCACGTACCCTGATGACCACCCACGTTTTCAGTAATAGCTCTTTTTTATTTTCCTATTGCTATACCCTTATTTGGAAAGATCTTCCCGGTCCACATTTCAACTCGCTGTTTTGGCTGTATGCATTCTATGACTTCACCCCCTCTCCACCGTCAGCCTATGATTAGGGATTTTTTGTCCATTAATTTGTGTTCTTTCATCAACAGGCGATTTATTTCAGATCCCTTTCTTTTTTCGCATTGCCCACAGTTGTCGTCTACAAAATAGGGCACGTCATTATTTCTCGTCACGTAGGCGACTTTCTTCGAATTTTCCCTCCCTGAGTAAATTTGTTTGACTAATCATCATGGATATGAATGGTCAAGCTGCATGAATTTCAACATAGCCTTGCTTCTTCACTGTTTGGCATACGAGTCACATAAAGACAAGATGGCTATACTTGTAATTACACTTATAGCCTTCTTGTCTGCAAAAGCGTGATTGATCACGCTTCTTTCATTGCTGGAAATTTTAGAACCCCGTGATAAGACACTTTTAAGTAATTATTATAAATTTATAAAAAAAAAGAAGAAACAATAATTTTATGGGACATATCTTAAGCAATGAGGACTTTAACGATATAGTTATTAAGACATAGTCAACCGAAGATCTAGAAAGGGGACTGTGAATGAAATGCAAAGAGAAATTACGACAAATTGCAGGGCAAGTATGTATCTGCGAAGTTATTAATAGCCCGAAGAGTGATGAATTCAAAGCTATGCCAAACCAATGGCATGATCGGTGACCTCTGATAGTTCTGGCAATATCTGGACAGCTGCAATATCTGATACATTGAAGTGTCGAAGTGCGTAAGATTCTGCAAATGTATCTTAAACACTTGAGGAATGAAGATATATTTCCTTATAATCCGATAAAACATTTTATCTCAGATAAAATAGAGTTCTTTCAAGTTTTTCAAGCCTTGTATCTAAATTTTAAATTAATTTCGAGAATATTTTATCCAATTACAAGGACATTGAATTTCTTTGCAACTCACACACGATAACTTAAGTTGATAGAAATTGACCATAAATCTAATTATAACAGTCGATAGCTATATGCATATTGTTAACGGAGCAATCATAATCTAAGAGAGCCAGGATGTAAATTGCTCTGAAATCAAAAGTTTTACTTCATCAAATGCCGAACGTTCAAGAAGTTTCGTTTCCTATCGCAAAAATTTCATTCCTATGTTTCAAAAGTGTCCACTAATATATTGGAAATATGTAATCCGGAAGATTAAATCTGATTTCAAGCTTCACACTTTTCATTTTTGTTTGACGCCATATTTCCTACTTCCACTTATTTATAGGAGAACAAACTGATGAAATATATTCAATACCGTCCAATCTGGCTTATCTTGAAATAGCCCTTAATTTCTCGTGGTGACGGAAAAAATGGTTGACAAAGTAGTAATTTCCATTCCAGATGTAACATATATGGATGTTAAAGGCTGCTGTTTTTTTCTGCTTCCGCACCTCTAGATTGGTAATAAGTGAGTGGCATGGGATGCGTGTGCCCGTGGGCCCATCGGAGGCTTATGGATATGGAAACTGCCTATCAAGGAGTAACTTTTTACTAAGGAAATGATACTCAGAGAACCATAGAACGCTTTAGCCATCACCGCACATAATTAGATAGAATTTGGCGAATTTTATTATCAAAGGGTATTTGTTGTATTAATTTTGCAGTTATTTTAAAATATAACAATAATTCGGCTTTATTTGGGTGAGATTGAGACTGTGGCAGTCTGGTCTTCCATCTAACCCTCGTCAAATACACTCAATGAAAATATAATTACAATTGAGTGCTAAATCATATAGAAAAGAACTAGATATTGACAATCTATTTACAAAGAATATGTATGAGTACAAAAAGTGTAGACAGACATACACAATTGTGGGAAATACGTAAGGAATAAGACTTCCATCCTTGACGAAAAAGCCACCAGCAGGAAAACACCCAAGCATGAAGGGAAGTGTGACAAACCTACGAAGTATGTCTTTCGGCACAATAAAAACCTTTCAGAAATATATATATATATATATATCAATATATATATATGTATATATATATATGTATATATATATATATGTATATATATATATATATATATATATATATATTTATTTAAACATGAAAACTATTATACTGTGCAATTCTTCAGTATTCCAGTATGGAAAAATTTCTGTTTTTCTGACGAGCGTGTGTCTACCTGCAAGTCTCGGTAGATATATGCTTAAGAATTAGATTTTCGAGACTGGAGTTCCTGTTGGCCGCTTTCTCAATAATATCATGAAATAGTTGGGCATACATTTATCGTGAGAATTATGCAAGTCTAGAAAAAATGTAAATATATTCGTAATAAAAATGTCGATGGATACCACCAACCATTTTGTCATTTAGCAACCTTAGGTGACGTCGCCCAAGCATGTGCTAGCTGGCTAGTAATAGCTACAGCAGGAATCGATCGTTATTTGGGATCTAGGTCTGGGATGTAGGTCTCATTAATGATCTCAACTGTCAATGTAGAATGCATACACGCTCTTTATTTGCCAATGGTGTATACTTATGCGCATTGATATACTTGCATCATTCTCTCATCGAATATCTTTATCTGCCATTTATGATCGTGGAACAATTATTTGATAAGATCCTATAATATCAGGGGAAATACGAATTTTGATTGTCCGGATTTTATTTATTAGATGATAAGCATTTTGGATAATTTGAATATCATATGTTTCGAGCGTCCTATTTAATGGACGTGATTTTTAATTAATTTTCCAGATTCCACCCTAAAAGGTTAGATTGGTTATTATCGTTCTTCAGTTATACAGATGATGAATACCTAAATGGGAAATATAGGCCGTGGTGTAAGTAATGTACATAAGAAATGACGTCTTAGTATTCCCGCATAAAATATTATTAAAATTATTCCATACGCCGTGAACAAAATGAAAAACAATAATATTTTGGCATTCATATAAGGGTATATTCACGGCAAAGCCGTTTCGTCTGTTTGTAACGGCGAACACTATGCCGGTACTTCGGAATGCACCTTCGTCTTTACTTAACTTTGTGTTCGTGACGGTTACTTCTTCGTAGGGTGGAACTAAACCTCTCCCGACAGTTTCCACACCGCTCGCAAATACTTGCGTGCTCTGATTATTCCCAGAAATCAATCTTCGGTGAGAGGCGGCCTTTCTGCACGAGGAGTGTCGTCGGAGCGGCGCGCGTTTGTTCCGCCCTTCGCACGCCGCCCCGGGGCCGATGAGGAGGACAAACAGCAGCCGGTCGTGACGTCGTCGCGAGAGCCCCCCCACCCCATTTCCGTACCCCTCACTAATTCCGGCGGAAGGGGAGAGATGGGGGAGAAGGGAGGGAGGATAAGAGAAAGAGAGAGAGAGAGAGAGAGAGAGGAGAGACGAGAGAGGAAAAAAGCAACGCGGATCGCGATGGCCGAATGAAATGTCGCCGCCAAATCGATGCGATTGTATGGCGGCGCGTTTCATTTTTTTATTGCATGTCTCCTTTTTTATTGTGCGCTGGGTTTTCAATTCATATTAATCCATTCCGATTCGTCCACCACACTTTTTTCCTCCGCTCTCGGGGGTTTTTTTCTGTATTTACTCCTCCCGCACGATACCGGAGGGAGGAGCCGCGCGAGTGAATGACACACGCACGCTCCTTACCGCACGTTTTTTTTCCTTACTCGTGCAAATCGTGGGGAGGGAGGAGGAGGTGGCGGTTGCGGCGGCGGCCCCTCCCCCTCACCGCCAGATGCTCCGAAAGTGGCGTATTTTCATCTATTTTCATTTCGGCGAGCTCACTCTACGGGACGGCGTAAAAGCGCCCTCGCTTTTCTTTTCACATGTCCGTCCGCGGGATCCGTCCTGAACCTCAAAGTAGGGAGGTGGGGGATGTGTGTGAAATATTACGTCAGTAAATTTGACAGAGCGCTGCATCTACATGTAGGACATTTTTATTTCTACTGGATACACTCGGTGGAATGCTTGCGAAATGAAATGCATAAATTAAATGGATAAGGATCTATCAATTTTATATGAACAGACTAAAACAAGTAGTAAAAACATCCCCTCAACCGCGGTTCCAATATTTACCCATCATTTTCATATGGGCAAGAGAATGAATTTTATCGTTTACATAGAGATGGAAACCAACATTGAAACAAATAAAAACCGCTGGGATACTGCAAAGTACGTGTATTTGTAAATCGAATCACTCTGCAGAAAGGTTTAGCATATCGCCACAATGAAAATGGATTCACGCGAATTACTGTGAAACTACAAATTTTATTTCCTATGTCAAATAATGACGTGAATTGAAGTTGAAATTATTTCATGTGAAATATGGGATGGTTCTTTTTTTTTTTGGTCGCTTGTTCGTTCCCTCTCTCGTTGGAGTCTGGTTGCACCACTGACGAGAGACAAGAACTCGCCGATAGTGAAACCGAAAGAAAGAAAGGAGAGAATGAAAATGATGTTCGGGTCGGGATGCGTCGGCGGCGGTGTCAGATAAGGACGGAGCGTGGGGCTTAGGATGTGCGGGGGGGGGGGGGTCGAGTCAAAAGGGGGGGGTGTGGGGCGGAGGACAGGGAGCACTTACTTCAGGGCTAAGGAGAGAGGATGGAGATAGAGAGAGAGATGAATCGAGGGGGGGTCTCAGGAATGGGAGTGGTGCAAGTGAGAGGGGGCGGGTACGGAGCAAGTCGCGGCGGACCAATCGATAGATCGGTTGCAAAAAGCCCTCTGGGACCACGCCCACACGGGCGCCCTATTGGTCGCTTTGGCCGGTCCGAAGTGAGGAGGAGGAGGTGGAGGATGCGGGAGGAGTGCGGCGGGGGGAGGGCGGGAGGGAGCTGAGAAGGTGGCGAAGAGGAGAGAGAGGGAGAGAGAGAGAGAGAGAGATCTCTTGTAAGCAGGTTTTCGGATGGGGAGTGAGTGGGGTGTTTGAGAGAAGGGACGGGTCGGTTTATCCCCCTTCTCGGTCCGAACCGTGGTATCTCAGGACCTCCATCTCCTCCGGAAGGAAGCTGCCCGGAGAGGGATTGTGGGGCGGTTTAAAAGTGGGGAGGATAGTACAAGGGACGAGAGTTTCGTTTTCTCCTATCCACTCCCCCCCGCCATCCCTCCCCTCCCCATTTCCCTCCCGGTGCCCTGCGAAACTCCTCGGCTCGCTCTCCAATTTCTCTTCTTCCCTTCCCTCATCCCTCCTCCTTCCCCATCTCGTGCTCTCTCTCTCCATGCCTTTCTTCTTTCTCCCAGGTTGCAAAGGGGCTCTCAGTGTATTGTCCCACAGGGCCACCTTTCTTCTCCCCGACCGCAAAGAGAAATTCCGGAGCGAGAACTCGTCTTCTCTCTCTCCTTCCTCGCCTCCCTCGTCATGCTCCTTGAGGCCCTGGCATTACGCACCGGGGACGCTTTATGCCACTTTGCGGTCGACGCTCTTCTTGACAAAGCACGCGTTATGCGGGGATTTTAATCGGGTGACATCCTTACACCCCTTCCCGACTCTCCTCTCATTGTTCACCTTCGCTGTCGTGTCTCTTCCCAGACTCACTTAGGACGCCAGCTATTTTTTATGACCGTTGCTGAACTCAAGCGGACACTTAAAACACGACTCCTCTCTGTACTCTTGCCGCTTAATGAATATTCAACTTGCAGTTGCTGCGGTTAAATTTAGTCATGCAGTGCCGTTCGCTTTAGAACCTCCTTTCCGTGACTTTGAAAGACTAAATTGAGCTATTCATTGAACTCGACACTCAGCTTGACACCTTTCCGGCATTATCCTGCTATAAAATGTAATAGCTCGACGGGAAAGCAAACGAAATTCAGTAGAATTAACTCTATAACTTGCTTTTAACTCTTCTTTTTCTTGTGGTTTCGTATTCCCACGGTAACGCCTGATTTTACTTCATCATTCAAGGTTCAATTAGGTTGACCAATGTTATGGCGTGAACAGAGATAAATAATGACGGTCATGCCGTGCTTAGATAAAAATATAGAATTGGCAAATTTCCTCTCTCTTTCGGTCAATGCATTTTTTGTTTTAGATTCTTTTTTAGCATTGTTGCTCCTGTTGGTATCATGCCATTTTTTGAGGACCGTTACAATTTTGCAATGCCAACTGATCGATTAATAAATTTAGCGATACTCAATCGGTGTTCCTAACTTAAACGGTTGAATACCTATATTAATAATAATAAATGATAGGTTATGAGCATATTAATGTGCTAATTCATTAATATTGATATAACTTTCGAAAAGTATCAATGAATATGATATAGTACATAAATCCAAATTCTATGTATTTTAGGGGCACATAATCACTAATTTTAGCTGTCGTTTGGGTTTAATCATAATTAATGATTGACAGGGCTGGCAAAAAGATTTAAGTCGAGTTATATGCTGGTGCACAAAATTTTCAGCAAAACCGGAGCGGTCACGTTTCTAATGCAGCTAAATATGCAGAATGGCCCTAAGGCCCTACGACTCCACTTGACCTTTTTTCGTGAACACGTTCACTGAATGGTTACTTCAAATAGCGAAAACACTGTTGTCACAGTTGATGCCATTTGGTTGTGAGGGATACTAACTACCATTGGATGGAAGGAATTTAGCGGCTTCGTAATGATTTCCCTATTTTGGGATCTCAAAATAATTGTACTTTTCTGAATCCTTGGATTTGCATTATTTTAGCATTGGAGTCCATTGGTTATATTCCAGAAATTTAAAATATTTTTATCAACCACGTGGGTAGGTTATCCTTTGTTTTAGAACTAAACATTAAAAAAACGCTAAAATATTGATAAACCATTCCCCCTAGCTGATTATAAGGCATACCTCTTTTGGACAGATTTCCGTCGACGCTCACTCCTGCATAATCCTACTCTTGTTTGTCTGTCACTGCTCTGCAAATGAAGAGTGCTTTTCTACTCGGGAATAGATAAAAGTGTGGTTTCTATTCTTGAATTTTTCCTGCTCTCACTTGACCGTATTATAGGATATTACAACCCAAACGACTGTCGCTTAGCAGTGGAGAATTCTTTTCAAATGACATCAACAAGTACCAAATCCTTGCTACTTGTCGACGACTTATAAAGTTATCACCACGGTCATCATAATAAGTACAACAAAGTGATGAGTGGTTATACGTATTGTCTTTACTGTTATGACTGGGGTCGCCCAGAATTTCCTTCAAATAGCTCCGAATGCTAACGTTGTCGATTGTAGGATTTATAAAAGGGATTTTGATGGTGATGTGGTTACCGAGTCCAAATGTTCGCGGAGCATTTGTGCCTCGAGGTTTCTCACTTCAGAATCGAAGACCTTCTTCTTTCTTACTTCAAGTACCTTTCAATATCCCGTCCACTCCTCTCACCGATACTCCTTACCGATAAGGGAGGATGGATAAGGTTCCCCTTCACGTAATTTAGTACTATTCTGTAAAACCTTATTTATTCTCTGCAAATATAGTTACTATTGTCTTCCCCAAATTGCAGCAGGCGATCTTTTCTTTGGCGATGCGATTAGAATCCTAGCCTTTCTTCATGAATTCGTACACAGCCTCCGTTTTTTCCGTTACGTTAATTCCTTTCTCAATGTTCTTTAGCTTAGCTTAATTCCTACTTATAACACTTTTAATCGCTGCTTCCTGCTCTCTGCACAGGGATTGTATGAGAATCCTGTCGTTGTAGTTATTTCCGTTTTATTTTAGAGTGCATCACGTTTCAAAAACTTCAGCATAACCTAAATAACATTTTCAATGCGTCATTTTCTTCATTAACTCATATTTTTGTCTCATCTACATGATGACCTGCAGCCCATTGCCAAGGTGTGTGGTTCATTTTCACGTCCACGTCAGTCATGCACTATAAACGAAGAGTATTAGTCACGTACCTTAAATGCTGTTAGTTATCAATTTTTGTGATCATTATCGTACACGTTTGTACATTCCTTACCTCCCTCTTCCCTAATTCTCCAATCGTCTCTATCATAAAATGGCCTTCAAAATGGCTCTATTTTTCATTCTCCAATCGTCTCTATCATAAAATGGCCTTCGAAATGGCTCTATTTTTCACTTTTTTCCTCTACTTCTACATCCTTACGTTCATAATATATTCGCCAGTAATCGGGAATGTGTGTGGAAGGGTGTGAATCCACACTAGGCATGCGCAGCGAACGAACAGATAAATGTGCACATCATGCATGGAACACAACTGCAGAAGACAATGCCGACATGTAATTGATCTTGCAACCATTGATCGGACTCAAGAGGAATATATATGGTACCACCACCAATTCTCGTTTAGCTGCATTTGGATGAAAATTGGGTTGAGTGTGAAAATATGCATACGCGTACATTTGTGGGGAAAGCGTAAGGATGGTGGACTGATATCTTTAAAGAAAACCCCACTACAGGAAAATCCCATGCAGGAAGAGGGGCGTGAAAAACCAGCGGAATCTAAGGAAATATGACTTATGTGCGGATATCTAATAGCGGTTCTTGAGTCAATTATTTTGATAACATTATCAATACTTATAGTATTTATTTTAGATTGGAGACATAAACGGATCATCGGCCACATTCTCTTTTCAAATAACAGTTTCCCAAGGGCATTAGTCTTTTTGAATCATAACTAGCACTTTTACGGAAAAACATATGATAATGACATTTTAGTGTTTTAATTGGTATTCATTTCCATTTTTCAATCAAAATTCATCAAACATATTATTTAGATTTTTCTACCAAAAATTTAGTATTCATGTGATGTGCGACTGTAGTCATTTATATTTTTTCGTGAACAGACTCGAATTCGTCTTCCTAACTTGCGGATTGTTGGGATAAATCTAGAGGAGACTGGGGAAGATGGATGCGGATCATTCTGATTGGAATGGGATATTAAAGACTGTAGAGGGCAGTAGGTTGGGCATACGAAGAAGGGGAAGGAATAGGATAGGCATGTTGAATGGAATGAAAAGAGGAAAGAAGTTAGCGGAATTGGAGAGGGGCTTACTGTAGTCCCCAATTTCAGGTTGTGTTTTTTGATAAGATAGGCAAGTAAATGCATTTTTGTGCAGTGGTTGAGGCTGTTTCCATCCAAAATATACCATACAATACCCTAACCGGTGTTAATAGAAGTAATAGCAATCGGGAATTATTTATTACTTGTTTTCTGGAGTTAGTAAATCTAAGTGATGCGCTGCCCCAACAGAAATTCTACGCTCATATCTATGCAAAACCCCACCTCTTTGGCATGTGGTATGCGGAATTAGTCATGCATGCAAAACTTTCAGTTCATACATGAATTTGAATATATGTTAGCTCATATAGAAAAAAACTTGTCCAAAAACTAAAGTGCATTTCTATATACATGTTGCAACAATTGATAATATCATTATAAGTACATCTTTAAGCAAATAAATGTATCAAATCGAGCGTGGTTTATTTTGAAAAAATCCTGCTGCAAGCAAATGCAGATTTTTATTTGAGTAAAATAAATTAATGTGAGATTATATGATGCATCAAAGTATTCCAGGCAACCAAAGTGCTGATTAATTAGGAATGAGTATGCTCGGCATCTTGATCTCGAGTGAGATGTAGAGGAGAGTTGTCTACCTCTTTACATGAGATGTTAATTGCTCTCATCTCAATCCGTCAGTAGCAGTGAGAAACGCGTGAACTAATAATATTATGGGACCATAGATTCGTTAAGAAAAAGTTGCAACAAATCTTTTAATTGACCAGATGTTCCGGCATGTTAATTTTTAATTCATGACGTCATGTGCCTTAAATACTTACTTGCCTTCGTACATATTTGTGCATTTCATAACCGAGTCATCCTTCCACTGTCAAGTCGTACGTGTGGTAGAAAACGCAAAACAATTCATTTTGAAAAATACAAAACCTCTAGGAAATTGATTTACTCCGGGCTAAAGATATCAAACAATATCTGATTTCTTTGGTATCTCTATAATCTTATCCCCCTGCTCTAAAATTGATCCTCAGCAATCAGTTCGCTGAAAGCGTTCGAAATGCGATCTCCAGGATTTTCGTCAGAATAGGCATGCTAAGAACAAAGTTTGACTCAATGTGTTAAAATTCTCCTTCATTTATCTGCGATAAAGTTTTAAGGCTCTCAGTTGACTCGCCATCAGACCTATCGGATACTCATACCGCTCAGAGAGTTCCTATGCATACTAGGGCCATATTCAGTCATACCAAGGCCTTTGGAAAGGTGACTTTCCTATTTGATGATAAAATGATACAGAATTTCGCCTCTTGTCTCGCCTTAATCATCTTCCTGTTGACAAAACAAGGGTGAAATAGCGGGAAAGTTTCAGGAAAAGTTTGTGGTACATTTTTTCTGTTAAATAATATTCAATGTGATATTTGTGCTATGAAAACTTAAGAGGTAACTAACATCTTATAGTTATTATACCACAAATGTTGCGCAGCAAATAGACCTGATATTAGAAAAACTAACCAAAATGGTAAATTGATTTCCTATCTCAGTTCATGCCTGAATAGACAGTAAACAATGTGATTGCTTTCAGAAATCTATGATCGGTGAAAGAGTTAATTAATTAAATGTGTACCCTTCAGGAAGCACCGTTTCCTTTCGGAATAGGTATCGCCAAAACATTTTGACTTAAGTTATTCCAGAAAACATACTACTCACTTGCTTCTACTGATTTCTTCGGTCTTAACTTATTCATTATTGCGTTGCCGTGATTTTTTCTCACTGTCTGTCGGGCTGCTGCTCTGCGTTCAACTAAGCAGGCATTGACAGCGCGAGTATTTGGAGACTTGATTACCCATCCGTTTCCATTTCCAAGGCTTCCTTCGCAGAAAAGCGAAGGTTTCGATGCGCTGGGGCAGGCGACGGAGCAAGTGAGTGCTTTTGCTCACCACCGCGACCATCACAGTGCGGCGTAAACGAAGGGATGAATCATTCACCCGATCCTAACCATCAAGATGCTACCAATCACGACGAGGGGCCGGCCCTTAAACGAGAGCCCCCATTTTCGGGACATCCCTCTTGACCACCGTGAAAACCCCCATCGATTCCGCGCTGCATATCTCATAACGGCCTCCCACGGATATGAGATTCGCGCGTTAAGCTAGGATTTGAGCCAAGTGCCCCTCCCCACCGTTCCCGCTCCCCCTCCCCTCTTAACGTACCGCGTCCGGGCCGCCGACCCTTTTCCTCGTCCTTCCATAAATATACGCCCACTCCCTCTCATTCTTATCCCCTCGCGCGGGGAGAGAGGGAGATGGAGAGGATGGGCGGAGTTGGGCACGTGGTACACTTTCTTATTTCCGCCGCCCTCAATCGCGTCCAGCCTCCCCAACTAACGATGCGGGGGAGCCTTCCGATGCTGCATAATCCACTTGGTCGCGGAATCCCGAAAGCGGCCTCCCATTACATTCTTCAGGAGGGCGGCCCACTTAATCCCGGTCCACCTGCTCCTCCTTTCCTCTCCCATCCTCGCCCCGAACTCCCCCCCCCCTCTCCCTCCGTGCCGAAACGACGCCCGCCGCCGCCGCCGACGTGCTCGCGGTCCGCCCGGTCATCAGACCGCGCCCGCCGGCCGGCCTACCCGGCATCCGGATGCCTTCTCCGGCGTCCCTTCATCCCGCCTCCCCCTTATCTTCCCGGACCCTTTCTTAATCCTGCCCTCTCCCCCGGATCCCATTCGCCGGCGTGCAGGTCTTTAAACCCCCTCTGTACTACTCATTTCTCAAACGGATTTCACTAAGCTCTCCCGTGTCCAAGGTGGAGCAAAAATATCCTTCTAGGCGCGTTACCGTCTGCGCAAGGAGAGAATGAATAATTATGCTTGCGTAGGAACGGATATGTTGCTGCTAATTCCCAAGCTACTTGGAGGAAATTTGGAAGGTGCATAAGTATTCGATTGTGATATTAGGTGATCCTAAGGCTGAGGCTCTGTCGCATCATACTAATCCCAGGAATTACACCATGTCGATGCCTAAGGCAAGACTCGAACCCTAATCCTTAGGGTTTCCAGATCGGCGCATCATTGACACGATAACTACCTCTTCTTGAAGATGCATTTTACCCGCAGTGAATCAAGAGTCTACTAGTTCATCATAACTTGACGAACATCCTATTAAATTCATTTGTGCGCTGAAATAATTAATTTTTGCATGTGTATCTATTAAGAGGTCACACCTATTTGTGTTTTTTAAATATTTTTTACAGAGACTTTTAATTTTATTGCCCTGAATAGCTTCCGATTCCCTGGTCTTCAGCGTAAAATGTTTTCATTGTACAGTAAATTTAAAAAAATGAAATATTATCTCCACATATTATTTTCAAATTAGGTCGGCGGAATTTTTAACCACAAATGATAATAAAAAGTTGAAATTTTTTAAATATATAATTATCGAATATAAGTATCTATTATCATATTGGCTCAGTAAAAACTATCTTTCCAAAATTCTCCCTAGAACTTTCACAGTATTGCCAAAAATGGCGAGTTAAAAATATCCAGTCTGTAATCAATACAATATGTTGTCTCCGGCGTAACCTTATGGAATTTGCATTACCTATTGAAATGAAATAAAATTAAAAAGTGTGTGGAATCACAAAGTCAATAATTTCATTTCATTTCTAGTTAATACTTCTCTTCCGTATACGTCAATCCAATTTTTGCAATTAAATATTAGTATAAAATAAAAGAGGGGAATATCTTAAATCCCACGTATTAATCTTAACTTTTTTACTTAATTTATTTGTTATAATGCAAACCAATCTGAAAATATTTGTGCATCTCTTTCCAGTAATTGACATATGGGGAAATCATCAGTTAAATTTAGTTATTAATGTTCTTTACTAAGTCACAAGCTCTTAATTTTGTACGCAATTCTCCACAACTATAGAGAAATTTCGTTCTGCGTCGGTTAGTTTCGTGTTGTTTCCCTGCGACTAAATATTCTCATTGAGGGGATTTTTCTGAGACGAAATGTGTTTCCTCACATCTGCAGGCGTTGGAATCACTCCTCCTCCGATCTTGCAAGTCCTATTAATATAACAAACGGCATATTATAGTACCAGGCATACTGACTTCTCACATTAAGAGCCGGGGTTTGAGTTCCAATTCTGGCGGATTTTTCGGCGATATTCTATGTGTCGTAGGGTTGCCGTATAGTAAGATATTTTTCTCAACGGCATTCACCATATATGCTATGCATATACTATGTTTATTGAATGGAGGCTACTAGGGTGGAAGCTCGTTACTTCCGTACGGTTAGAATAGCCTTATCCTGCCAGCAAATTTTTTTGTCTTTCCTTTACACTCAAAATTCATATTTACCTCGAAATTGCTGCCATCCATACTACTATCTTCTTTCTCCCTGTGGCAGAAATGTACAGATTCCCTGTATTGGGACAAAAGGTCCTTGATAGTTTCTTCCAATTACTATTAAGGACAATAGCTATAAATAATTTTTACTTTTCCCCAGTATATAATTGCAAAGGGCGTGTATTGATATTAGTATAAATCAAAATCTAGTAAAAATGCAGGATCGTTTATTTCGCATTCGTGTGTAAATGGAACTTTGTGAGTCGGGGGTGGGAGTTACTAGTATGTGAGACGGAGAGCTATAAGTAAATTTAGTTTTATAAGTTATGTGAAGATGTGTAGAAGAAGATGTCTTTCACTGACTGAAAAGGGATCTCGGAGACTAGACACATATTATTTTAAACTTTTATAATCATATGTTTCTGAAGCGTAAGAGCATATATTTAATCATGTCTTACAAAATAAACATCCTTTTATCCTAAGATATGTAAAAAAGGGAATATCTATTTGGAAATTTAACCATAGACATTCATTTATCCTTAGTAGTGAAAATATGTTCGATGATTTCTTCTGTAATTCCTTAAAAGTCTCCCACGATGCCTTTTGCCTACCTGTGATATCGTCAGCATTAAAAAATATAATTTAATATATTAAACTAAAAGGTTTTGTAAAAATATTAAGATTTTTGCTGCCCATCGAATAGTATACGTTACAGAATTAAGCTAATCCAAGAAATATCCAATGAAATTCAAAGAAACATGGGTCCATTATAAAGGCATGAGGCATTCATTCGTTAAGTTGACGATTTATTAGGACAACCAAATCTATAAGAAGAGATTCTTATTTTTCATTATTTCTAAATCCTTCCCATGGCGACCCTCCTATTATTCCCTATTCTGAATAACTGATCGTAGCACTTTTCCTCTTGATACAATTTATTTACGACCGGGTTTCGATGTATTACATTATCATCAGGTAACAAAATGAAGTTGTATGCCGTCTTAGATACATTTAACATTCCGGAAGGAGGGCAGTGGACGTGGTAGGAAATGAGGGGAGGAAGAGAGAGAGAGGGTGGAAAGAAGCGGGAAAAGGGGGGGAAGAGAAGGGAGACGTTTACAAAGGATAGCGGGACACAGGGTTTCGATCTTGTTAAAAACAATAAACATAGTCTTAAAGTGTGAAGTGGTCCACTTGGGTGAATGGCGGCAGTCACCAATAACCCATCGGCCACCGGGACGACGCCAGTAGGCGGGCCGAGGGTTGGAGTCCAGGCCAGGGGATTGGGCTCTTCTGGAAGGGTGGCGACAGAATACCCCACACTTAACTCACACACTGGGGCGGGCGGTCTGGAAGGGAAGGGGGCGGTTGCGTGTCACGCGTGGTCAATGTTTTTAAACTAAAGTTACAAACGAAGAAAATGGAAAGGAAGGGGGAGGAGGAAGTGAACTGCATATCATTGAGGAGGGGGATGTCTTCTTTACTCTTTGGTCAATTTCCAATTGTTCCAACGCGTTTAATTTTTTGCCTATATTTGACACAGGTAGCACTTGTAATTTGAATTTACAGACGTGATTGGTCTCGAGTATGTGTTTAGCGATCATTGATGTGGTGTTGCCTAAGATCGTGCACTTCCCATGATCTTTGATTCGAGTGGAGAAACTCCTACCCGTTTGGCCCACATATGTGACTTTGCGCTCACACTGTATCGCATGCACACCACTCTTCCTTGTACTGTCAATGGCGTCATTGTTTTTGCACAGGAGTTTCGATATGTTGAAGGGGGTGTAAAAAGACTCTAAGTTTGTACTCCGGGAGTTTATTGGCTAACTGCTACGATGTGTTGTTAATGAAAGGGATTTTGCCCCATAGGATCACTTCCACCACATCACGCCTGAGGCTACTCTATTCCCTATCCATTTTTCACTTCCCTGACATTTTCATCCATCTATTATTATATGACATGATTTTACTGTAGTTTTAGCCAATTAGTCTTCATACATTTTCCATTATTATTTCCTTCTATTCTATTCCTTCACTTCAGATGTACGAGTATTATGCCCATGGTGCATATACTATATTTATAAAACTCCGGTTCCTACCGGTTCAGAAGGCCTAAACGCTTCTGTTCCTTCCTTCCACCCGCTTTCTTCCATCTCTCCTATATTAATCCTACCCTGACTGCGTAATTGGGGAATTTAATGTCTTACATGTCGTCATAAGCTTTCAGTGCGGCTACAGCGGTGGAAATGTTTTCGGTTGGAGCAAGCATATTATAATAATAGAATGCATTATTATACTTTGAAGGTAGTTTTGCTTACGGCATCTCTTTCAATTATCTTCAATGTAGTCATAGAAGTGTGGCCTATAGTCCCCCAAACTTTATGCCACCTTCAAATAATCTTTCGTCCCTGAGCTGACGTTACCTATGGGAAATTTCTAACTGGTAAAAATATTTGCCTACTAACTAGGAACTTATTTTTAGATTCGTTATTTCAGAGAGTCATCGATGCTGAGATGCCGGAAGAAATTGACGAGTGGAGTTATTCCCGAGTATTATCGCTGCGAACGACGCCCGAGCACGCACTGCCACGTGGGCACGCTGTCATTGCTTCGCTGCCGGGGACGTCACTACTCCCAGAGGCTTTTAGTACGACCCCCCTTTATTTAATTTTAGGGCACTTATTTGCCACAAATGGTGTGTTCAAGGTATTTTTCAGTAATTTATTAAGTGTTCATGTATCGTTAAAACAGAGTTAAAAAATGTTTTTATGAATCCGAACACACCGAAATGATGCTGAGGGTATTTTGAATAATTGATAAAATTAAATAAACGTATTTCTTCTAGAATGGAATACTGATATTTTATCCTTTTCCGCTCCTTATTTACCTAGTAGTACAATATAAAATTCATAATAATGCATCCTTAATCTTTTGGACACATTGAATACTGATTGTACAACTTGTGTGTAGCGATTCTTCCTCCCAGCATACCTGGAATATATTTAAGGGCAGGCTCTAAGATTTGAAGCGTATTTATTGATGGAATGATCCATTACAACTTGCAGGAAATGATGGTTGAGCAAATACGAGTACATGCATCAACCCGAAGCCCTGATTTATGCGCGAGAGTGAGACCGATCTGCTACTGCTGCATGCAATGTCGCGAATGCAAATTGGAACTTTTCCATTTCGACGCCGCATAACCTTTATCAGAAGAAAAGTATGGCAGAAATCACGTAATAAATACTTGCTCTCATTCATGAGTGGTCTTCACTCTTAAAAGCATCTCAAAGTACTGTGACCGCATCACTTGTACATTTCAGTGTAGAGCAAGCGAGGCGAATCATAATACGCATCTGGGCACTAACGGCTGCAGCTTAGAATCCCATTTACATTACATTACCGCTTTGCCTTTATTCTTCCTCTCTATTATCAGTCTATGCACAGATGCAAATATTTAGGACCTAATTGAAGCCAGCCGATGGGGAATAAGCACTCCACGAACAGAGATGACTAATATTATATCACCATAGTATATCTGAAGCAAGCTCACGGAAGGGATAGGTAATTGGGATTTGAGTGGAGAAATTGTTATAGCCTGATCATTATCTAGATGGTGGACATCGTTCCACTGTTTTGAACAGATTTGTTAATAAGTTAATTGATATTTCCATTTGGATCAAGAATTATTGGCTCAATTAAATATTAAGTAAGCAAATGACAGACTTTATCGATAAAGAACGGCTATATTTAATCATTAAAATCATAGAATGAACTTCAAATAAAATCAGAGAAATTTTCTTTGAAAGTCGTCATAAAAATAATCATTATCATCTTCTAAAGGCGGAACCTTGCCGTCGCTGATCGTTGAAACGAATGTTACTATTCAATGTACGTAACTGGTATGCTTGAATTAATCATTAAATTTGGGCTTTTAAGTAAACATATTCAGGTTGTATATATTTACCTACTATGAATACCATCTTGACTATACTATAGCGGCTCTTTTCCTCCAATTCATGAAAACTATATCAGATGAACCCTCACTTTTTTGAAAAATTTTGAAACACATGTTCTTCAATGATAATCAATCCCTGACTTTCCTCCATCTAGAGAGATGGTAAATTTTGAGGGAAAAATCGTGGTAATTAGGAAGTCTGAATCGTCACTGCTCATTCGGACAGAATGATCCCGAAAAGGTAGAAAGAATCGTTTTGACTAATGATAGCGTTGAGAGAGAAGAGAGGTTCACTGATTTCGGTTCGAATAATCGATAATGAACCGAGATGTACAGCGGAGAAACGTAAAGATTACGACACGCCGATATTAATTCTGCGTGTCAAGTGCCATAGAATCGTCCAATGGCGAATAATACTAAGATAAGAATATTGTGAGATACCAAAAGAGTAAGCACTCGTGGATTACCCGTCCCGAATGCTAAGGTTTGCGTTGTTGCTTTTTTCACTCCAATGCCGTATTATGCCGTGAAATTTCTCTCCTCCGACGTTATACCTCTCCCCGTCAAATAATACTGAACCACCACGAGTGCGTTCAACTCGGGAATTCATTGAATTACTCACCGGGATGTTCTACGTATGTCAAGGACGTGGATATTCAGTGGTCACTTGTCTCGGCTGCTAGCCGAAGGATCTCCAGTTTAAATAGGGGGGATGTTTCTGTACTACCCTACCGATGAAATCTAGCGCTACGATTATTTGCATACCAGGGCTTACTGCAGGTTGCCCAGGGAAATAAACTATTCTTCCTCTCTTCCCTAAATCCTATGATTCTCACTCACTATAGAAATTATTTCTTGCACTCGCCAATAAAAACCAAATTGAATATATTTTCAATACAAGTAGCACATACGTCATTGGTAATCCAGTATGATGCCTTCGATATCAGAGACGATAGGATCCCATCTAAGTGTCGCTATAAATTCTCCTTTAACCTCTCTTATAAACCCTACATTATTTTCTTCTTGTTATATGTAACTTCTACCTGTCTTCATACCAAGTAAAATGTAATTTTTCTTCATGGTCCCACAATTGGTGAAAATAACGAAGAATGGTTTCAAAATCAGTCTGTATCCATTAGCCCTAGATTTTCGTCGAAATTGATTGAGTATTTTTACCCAATGTGCCATTTCTCTTTCTTTCTCTACTCCACTTACCCAACGTTCCTTCTTATTGCCTAACATTCTCACGGCCTACAACATTCCACTCCCTTTCAATGTTTCCTCCATCCACTTTTTTACCTTTCTTTAGATTTCCCCAAGAAACATCCTCTCTTCACCCTACATATTTAGAAGAATACTAAATAAATGGTAAATCGAATTTAATTTAAAAATAATATAGGATTATTAATATACCTACGTATAGATAGTTCCGATCGACTCCCTCCAGCTCGGATAGTTTTTAGGTCCATCCCGTGGTTCTGGTTGATGTTTTAATCTTAAATGCTCTCACTCAGTCGTGTGGCGAATTGCCTAAGATAATCTCGCGAGGCGTGAACTTTTAATATTAGTCTTGTTGTAATTGATGAGCAAGATATAATGGGGTGTTTTTCTTGTCACTTTAAATACGAGGTTTCTCCCTTCCACTGCCACGGTTTGATCCCGGACTCTCCGACCGACTTTGTCTGTCCTCGTCGTTAATAGAGGCTCTAAAGTGTCTTGCTTTTAAAAAATCCCTTCTCCTGTTGCACATGTCTCAGCAGCCGCCGCCACCTCCCGCTGAGATTTCTCAACCCTTCCCCCTTTTTTCTACAGCGCCCTTCCAAAACCCACTCCCCCACTCCTTCTCCCACCTCCCCGACTCTTTCCAAAGTCCCAGCCGTCCGTCAGCACCCTCTCCGCCAGATAGAGCGAGCGAGTGAGGGAGGCGCGCGGAAAGGATAAGCATCGAGAATTCATTTTGTGAAGGCAAGACGCACTGAAATCTCATTTGTAATGAATGTCAATTCAGGAAAAACCACCGAAGGCAAAATATCGGTCAATGCGAAGTAAATCCGCAATGCATTCCCTCCCGTTGGTTCGTTATTTTGTACCCTAATGTGTTACAATTCTGAGCAAAATGCATCCGTTCATGCATCTTTATTGGACTTGATTAATTTGCAATAATGCACATTGTTAATCGCAAAACTTTCGACATTTTCTCTGCCAAGTAATAAAGCCAACCTTTTTTATCATTCTAATTTTTAATAATTGATCGTAGCACTTTTTCACTTGATAAAATTTTATTTTACGACCGGGTTTCGATATATTACATCATTATTGGTGAAGATGATGTAATGCATCGAAACCCGGCCGTAAAATAAAAATTTTATCAAGTGGAAAAGTGCTACGATCAGTTATTCATTATGTTCGACTTCCTTCACATCACGCCTGAAGCCACTCAATTTATTCTAAATTTGGTTGTAAATTTTTCTTTGCCTTTTTTTTCAAAGGAGTTATAATTCTCGGCAGCACACACGAGAAGTTAACGACGCTTGGAATCCAGGTATTACAGTGGTGAAATGCAACCTGTCCCTACTGTAAATTCTCCTGAAAGGTTACTCCTGAAATATTCTCTGCCATCCATGTAAGCATGGCGTTCATACGAATGGCTAAAAGATCTCGATCTCCATTCCCTTCACTTCCAAGGCCAACAGAGCAAAGTCTATTTTCACACGAATGGAGAGAGTTTGACATACACATCCCTTACCTGTACGCACGTATGTTATTTGGATTACAAAACTCGCAGAGCGTGTCTGATGAATTTGAATGAGACCTAGGGCCTCAAGGATAGATTATGGAGAGGTCTAAAGTATTCAAATGTTATAGTTTCGAATTTCGGTCCTCTCCACGCCCTGGCTCGATCCAAGTATTTGAAATGAGAGAGGGAACTTCGTTTGAATATATACTAGTATGAGAATAAATGTCATTGAAATGCCATCCGGAATTGCTGTCATTACTCGCTTGTCAACGATTGCCATAATTTTCAACATATTCGTTTATACTCGATATTCTTAAATCCTTGAACTATGCACAAAAAAAGTCCATGAAGGCTGTGGTTACCCCTCAGGTGAATTTCTTACGCTTCACGATAAAAATATTTGAAACTCAAATCTCATCAATCTTACGTTATATGTAAGAGCCTTCGTTATATACATGGGTGGTATGAAAAGTTTCCGACCTAACAAAGGTACAAGATTTTTTTTCTGAAATTTTTGCGGTTGGAAACCTTTCAGACCAGCCTCGTATAAGCTGTTATTTTACTTGGAACCTTGAGGACGCCAATTCACTCACACTGTCTGTCCGATAGCGCGCCATATGCTATCTACCCTGGGGGCCGAAGATCGAATATGTTTACTTCCGTTAATATTTTTCATAAAATGTATACTAACCGTGGAAAACAATCTAAGACGTTGGAGCATCTCGGAAATCCAATTAATTTAACCTAATACCACTTTCGGAGGGCTTTGTTCGGGTGACAAATTAACGGTTTTGTGGAAAAGCTCACCTCGCCCCAGCTCAAGTGCCAAGTTGGGCCCCACGCGTCAGTGCGCGCAAACGTCTCCCCGCCCTGGAGTTTCAGCGGGGGAAATCGTTACCCGCGCGCTCCCCCCTCCCCCCCCGCGCCAGAGAGCATTCATCCCATCGCAGTGTTGACTTCGTCACCAATTGGCTCCGAAGCCGCCTCCACCCTCACCCCAGGCACTTCAAACCGATCCGCGAGGCAAACACACAAGCCACCCCACGCGGCGTTCGGGCCGGGCTCGCCCCACATGTCCCGCCCCCTCATCCCCTCCTCCGCCCCCGTCACCTCACAAACCCCATCCCCCGCGGCCCCCACAAGAACGCTCTCGACACACTCGAGCCACTCCCTTCCCGAAACATTCCCTAGACACGTCTCCCTTCGGTATCTCTCCCCCTCCCTCGCGCAACCCTCGCCTCCGTCTTCCCCCGTTTAAAACCACCCCCTCCCCCACTCCACCCCTTTCGCCTCCCGCGCCCGTTTTTGTTGCCTCCGGAGTGGAGTGGAAAAGAAAAGCTCTCCCACGGCGTGTCAAAACCCTCCCGTCCTTCTATCCATCCCCCCTTCCCCGCCCCAAGTCGAACTCTCTTCCTCCGTCGGCGTAGTGGGGGAGCGTGGGGAGCCGGCACCCAAAATAAAATCGCACTCGGCATCCCTCGGAGCGGCAGAGAGAGAGAGATGTACCTATCCCTCGGAGAGAGGCGACAGGCAGGGGAAATGTTATGTCGGCGTGCGGTCTCTGCCCGCTTGGCGTTTCTCTTTGCGGCGCTTGCCTTCACATGCAAGGGGTGGGATGCTTTATTCTTCATCCGTCCTTGCTAGGGGCACTTAAAAACCCACAATTCTCATTAGCCTGGAGGAAGTCACCTAGGCACTGTGTTGTGGGATCTCTATAGAGTGGCTGATCATGCAATCTGGGCTGGAAAATTGAAACCATTATGGGTACAGATTCACTCAGCCAAAAAATTCAAAGGAAATTAAATTATTATTATTGTTGGTAATCTTCCGGTTAAGGTAGGTTTTTGGATGGGCACAAGCTACCAAGCGGTATAGTGACGAAACCCTTTCTTCTCCTAACCAAAAATTCAACCTGAAATCGGGCAATACAGGGAATCCCTCTTAAATTCCGCATACTTCCTTCCTCCGCTCATTCCGTCTAACATCCTTATCCTGTTCCTACCCCTTCGTCATATTCCTAACATTCTTTCCTCTATCACAGTCTTCCTTGCCAATCAAAATTCTCTTCGTACTTCTTTCCCACCTCCTTAGTATTTTTCTCAACAGTACCCTCTCCTCTCCCACCATACCTAGCACTTCCTCGTTTGTTTTCCTTTTTGTCCAAGTCACTTTTTCTATCCTTCTCCACACCCACACTTCAACAGCCTCCAATCTACTCGTATGCCTACCATCCATCTTCGATGACCACGTTTCTGAGCCGTACTAAATTACGCTCTTCATAAAAGTTTTGACAAGTCTTAGCTTAGAAATCAATTACGAAGAGAAATATTTTGTTACTATTTATCTGCATCTGCACAATACACCGAGAACCGCCACAAGGGCTTTTGGCGGGGTGGGTTAGGGGAGCAGCCATTCAATCATAAATATCATGCGCTTAAGCATAAATATATATTTGCGCGCACATGACCACGTGTACACTTGCATATCCGTCGGCATCAAGGCAAACTTCATTTTGATAAAAATATTTTGGAAGCGTTGCTAAAAATGTACCTTTTTGAGATTTTCCTTTTTTTATTTTCATGAAATTGAATAATCAGGAATCGAATAAGTGTATGCGACTCGGACTGGATGGTTTCTACATCCAATTACGAGACTTATTTTAATCGAAACTGCTATGCTATAACGTCGTTTTTTCGCTGGCGTAACTATAAAAATGTTTAATGCCACAGACGGGAAATTGTCACCAAAATGAACATGGAAATTATATGACGATAGCGAGGATAGAGCAAATGACATATCTATCTAAAAATGAAGGGGCGATGTCTTGAACATCGCCCTTCTCCAAACACTTGGCGCATGGGATATATATTGCCACGTTTAAATTCAAATTCATTTTGTTTTCTTTTCACGTCATCGCGGCACCTCCCTTATCTTCTCACGTCCACAGCTGCTTAATACCAGTGACTTAGTGTCGTCATAATGTTTCCCTTCATTCTCCCAATCGCTGTTTAATTTTGAAAACCTGAGACATGGTGACATTTAGAAAAATAATGTCTAAAGTGTTCTCTCCCACGAAAGATTGCCCATGCAACCTTTTCATCACGAAATAAATAGCGCTTACCGTGTTTTACTACATGCCAGATTCTCGCAATGCGCGGGTTCCAGCAACAATGGAGTCCAGTAAGTTATCTCGTGCCAGAGAGGGGGTTTAGGGGAAGTGATGGAGTGTTCAAGTGGCTTGTCATTGTCAGCAGTTTTCGTTTACCCAGACGGTGATTTGCCAGGAATTGGAAAATAATGGAACGATTTTGAGTTTTAGGTAGGCTATGATTCGAAAGAGTTAGGGAAAAAAATTTTCGTCAAATGATCGGCATCGAAAGAGAGAGCCTGAAAATAAGCTGCTTTGTTTTGCTATTTCCCTGTGTACTGTTCGGTGCTTGATCATTTATTTCGTGGACAACCGTTGTCGACTGTTCCAATCCCCACAAGTGGGCGTAATCGACCAATTGAGGTCTCATAGTGCGTGTCTCTCTTAATCTCACGTCCTAAAACAGTTTCCAATGGTTCAGTTACATTGTAAATATTTTCCTAAGGGAAGGGGAAAAAGTAATGTTTTTGGCATTCTCTTTCGAATCGAATCAATTTTCAAGCGGGTGAATTTTATTCCGCCTCCGTCATCGGTAAGGACGTGCTCCATTAAGAATGATTAGATCACCATTTCTCGACGTTTTCAGCCTCGCGACATTATTTTTGAGGAGCGCTTGCGCGTAGGCCGGGGTGGGCGATACGGCGGCGTAGTTCCGAGCGGTTGGCTCTGTGACCCCCTGCCTTCTCCCTCCGCATCTCGTCCCCTACCACCGCTGTCACCATACCCTCTCTCTCTCTCTGAGGTCGAGAAACGAGAGGGAGAGAGCGTGGCCATGGTGCGCATTGTAGGCGCGGTTTGAGCGAAGCAAGGACGGAGTCGTTTGTCTTCTTATTCCCGTGGGCGGGGGTGTAGGGAGAAGACCGGGAAGGCGCGAGAGGGAGGGATTCGCGGGGGACGGAATAAACGGTTTCCCGTCGTCGCCTCCGTCCGCGTCTTTGTCCCCTCAGCCCCCCCCCCCCACCTTTGCTCCGCCACCCTCGCGTTGAGTGGCTGCTGCAGCGGTTGAAGGGCGCAAGGTGGCGCAAGTTAGCTGGAGGCCCGAGGGTCTCTTAACCGCCACCCCCAGATCCGTCAAACGCCGCTCTGTAGGGCACTGGGCCGGAATTTTGGGTGGTCGAGGAGGCCGGATGCATGGGCGAGTTATGGCAATGCGAAGTGCTAGTTCTTTATTATGTTAATTACTCGCGTTCCTCGTCTATTTCTTAATATTTTCCTAGTTCCTCGCTTAATCAGTTGCATGTACGTGAATTAATAGAATTTCCCCTTCCTATTTTTCAGTCCTGAATGGCCTTTTTTTAGTGAATATTTTTTTATTTTATTTGGATTTTTAATAAAACTTGTTTCACTCATTCAAGGAGGCAAAAAAACGTTGACGATTAATGCCTTTCTTGAGCATAAAGAATAGTGAAATCTACGTTGAGATTGTAGAGTGAGAGACACATCTAGAGTGTGTGGCAGGAGCTGATTTCACAACAGGCACGCAACATCGTTATTAAGTGTTGCTTGGTTATTAGCTATCAATAAATACGTTAGATAATTGAAATATTGGAAGTAATTTCAAAAGATATATAAACTGGGAGATATTTTAGTGTAAACTTGTTATGTAAGCAAGTGAGTCTTGTTTCTGTTGAAAGCAACATTACAGTAAAATACATAAATAAAACGTACAAGGATATTTAGAACGAAATGATTTTTCCTAGCTAGGTCGTAGCATTTATTTTGATCCCTTTAACGGTAAAACTTTGCCAGTTCTCTGCAAAGGTTTACTTGTCTCTCTCCCTTAAGTAGGCATACGGAAAAGTGATAATGGTTTTTAATATTGTTTTAATGCAAGATAATGCATTTTAATTAAAGTCAACCTTGCTCAGGCCCATTGCTTTCTTTACTTCGAACCTTATAATGAGATTACATTCAGTGTTGTCCTTTACCTCGCATGAATTTGTTGTCGAAGATATTAGCTTTCATTGGCATGTACGAGGGTCATCCGGAAAGTAGTACCCGTTCGTGAAATAAAGACACAAAAGTAAATATTAACAAACATAAAAAATTTTATTTGAAAGAGGATACTTTAAACCACTTCTCAACATAATCTCCAAGCAAATTAAGGCATTTGTCATAACGTGTGACAAGTTTCTGTATTCCTGCTGCATAGTCCTTCGCCGCCAGCTCATTGAGATACGCGAGGGACCCATCTTGCACAAATTTTTGCATAATGCAGATGGTGTTTCACAATTTCATGAACAATTGTTCGAGAAACATTGGGAAAATGCTCACAGATGTCATCAATTGTGACGCGCCGATCGTTCCTCACGAATTCGTCAACTGAGCTCACCAGTTGGTCTGTAATGACAGACGGTCTCTCCGAACGCTCATCGTCGTGTGTGTTCCCCCTCCCCATGTTGAAGTTGCGACACCACCGCCGAACAGACGACTCGTCCATTACATTGTCTCCATACACCTCCTTTAATTGGCGATGAATATCACATGGGCGAACGTTTCTTGCATTGAGGAATTTAATCACTGCCCTCACTTCACAACTGGCGGCGTTCTCAATTTTTTTAAACATTGTAAACAATCACAGAAACAACACAGGCAATGCTAGCGTCACGCAACTTGGCTCAGAGAAGGCAGACAAGCCACTGAAGCTATCTGACCTCGTCCAGCGGCTACTCGCGTCGTCAGCACTTCATGCGGCACGAACGGGTACTACTTTCCGGATGACCCTCGTATTTCATGCTTGTCATTTTTGCACCCGATTTAAATACCCTAATATTTTCTAAATATTGTAAACTACGCACACGGAATAAAAAAATCGAGTGAAAATTTTAATGCTCGTTATTCGTTGATTAAAATTGACAATGTGTAGAAACAATATGTTTAAATGTGTTTGTGCGTAATAATAATCATTTTTCATTTTTATGCCTCCTCAAAGTCCAAACTTAATGAAAGATATATTTTGGGAAAAAATGATTAACTGAAAGCAATGGTCTTATTGTGTACACAATAAACTTTAACTCTTCAAATCACTATTAGAAACTTGTCCAATATTGACACAAGTGAATGATAATAATTTACTTGGCTATATGAAGTGTGCCTTCAAACAAGGTGTTTACACTCTCCAAGCCTTGTACTCGGATGCATTGCGTTTATTGCGTTATTAACGGCTGACATTCTTAAAAATCTGTCGTTTATTGCACGGCAGAGCACGAACCGATGCATCGATGGAGTCGAGCAGCCACGGAAACTAATTGCCCGAAGTGGCTCCTTGCATGTCCGCGTGATTGAACTGCACACTTCACGAAATATTCGTCTGGTAGGTGAGGCGGGGACGGTGGGAACATTAGGAGGAGGGTCAATATTCACCGCTCCACTCTCATTTCCCACGGGTCATAATGAACACCCGCACACGATAGGGGAACGAACCCGCGGAATCTGGGAATAATCTATTGTTTTTTTCCAGCATTTCGTCTATTGATGGCCCAGTTTTATTGCCCTTAAGGGATCAAGCGAGACTCGACGCTCAGCAATAGTAGGAATGGGACATATTTGCGATGAAGACGCAATGGGGGGAGGAGGGGTGAGGGACAAGCCCATGGGCAGATTTAAACGTGCTTGAGAGAAGGGAAAGGGTACATCGAGTGTTGGGGGAAATAGATTTTTCTCGGTGCAAAGGTTCGAATGAGGTCAAAGTCGAAATTTTTAATGCTTATTATGATTAAAGTATTTTTACGTGAGTTTTCCTTATTTGCTACTGCATCGAAGACAAACGATGGCTTTTATCCCACCTCACCCATATTTGGATGGATCCCATAGACTTGTGGCAAATTTGATTTCTTTTGAGTACCCGACCATTTAAACGTGCCTAATGCACGCGCTGAAAGAAAATGACATACATTTATATGAAGTACGAGAGAAATGAAATCACAATGATAAGTGTAAATGCTTTATTTATCTAAACCAGCATTCAATTAAACCTGCCTGGGTTCATGATTTTTTTCTGGAATTATTTTTTAAATTCATGCAGTGGCTGAGCAAATTATTTCCCGAGACGTTGGCATCCACTCGATTCCACACGCATATGCAAAATATTGTTCCACTCGCCAAATAATGCACTGGTCGAATTTTTGCCGACAACATTAATTCGCTCGAGAATTTCGACCCGTTTATTCCACCCATGCCTATTCTGTGCCCATACTCATCGCGACTTCATGCTCATTCTACGCTCCTAAAGCACCGCAGAATCGACGCCCAGTTTTTTTGCGCAGTTTGGGAAAGAGAGGGAAGGGGAAGGGGGTGGACTGGATGAATTCTGCGACTCTCCGCAAATTTAACATGGATCGTGACTCGGGACAAAAAAAGTACCGAATTTCCCGCTCCCGAAAGCTTTGACGTGTCATCTCTGTTGATTTTACGGTCGCATTGTACGTGCGTCGCGCTGCGAGCAGGGTGTCGAAAGCGTGAAGCGTTTTTGGTGAAGAATCTTGGGGTGAACTTTGCTTTTTTTCGATTTTCAACACGTCAGTTCTTTTTTCCCCTCCCAGTCCCACAAGTGCTTGTTGTTTCGACTCCGGTCCGTAACGACTCTCGGAGCGCCACTAACATCCCTGATAATCCGATAGGGCAATTTAGCTGCCGAGTGCTGGGGGAGGGGAGGGGAGACAGAGGGGGAGAGATGGGGAGTATGTGGTGGGGAGGAGTTGACGAGAAGGAGCAGCGTGCGGGTGGGGCGAGGGAGGGAGCGGCGCGTGGGAAGACCGGCGGGAGCAGAGCCGAGGTTTCCCGGAGAAAAAGAGGACAGGTGGGGTGGACGGAGGGAGGGAGAGATATTGTGGAATAAGTAAGGTGCGATTGGGGAATGGATTGCATATCCCTATAAAGGGATATCTGCTGGGGAATAGTAGTTATCGGAATTAAAGTATTGTGAAAGGGGGCCGTGGGGAACGCGGGAAATGTAAGCGGACTTGGTACACGGTGTGCGTAGTGCTGTGGAATTTCCAGAAATATCCGTGTGGAGCCCGAACAAATCCAACGCGATATTTCTCCAAGCAATACCATTCTTCGGTGCGATATCGAGGGAGAATAAATTTACAGAATGACTGGTTTGGTTCGGTGAAATTTATGGTCAAAGACGGTGTCGTAAACCGTGGAGTACGTGAGGACTGAATCCATGTACGCGGGATACTTTTCAGTAAAATATTTGTCAAAGTGCTCATGTTTGAAGGAATTGTTTGTGCATGAGTTCTCTCTCTCTTTGTGATAACTTATGGTGTAGCCAATTTTTCCGGCTCCAACTACCGCATACTAGAGCGTTAGCTTATGGCATTCAAAAACATTTTCTGTTTCTGACTATCCTTGTGAAATAATGGATTATTGAAAAAATTCTCGAGCCACCACTAGCATTTAATCTCCAATCTACACTAATTCCTTCTTCGTTCCCTGTCAAAATTCCGCGCTCACGTAAAAACCCACATTTTAATCGGAAATTCCTGTCCTAAATATCCGAGGATATTTTTCTCAATAATTGTACATTTTCAAATATAAAAACGTTGGTAGCGTGTGAACTAAATATGAGTAACACTTAATACCGAAAGAATAAAAATAATGAAATTCTTTAATATTTCTGAAAATATTCTTAGTTTTGGTGTTTTTGGATTTCAAGCTAAACATACTTTTTTTTCAAATCATGACACTATGTGCCTGTACACGTTGGTTGATGCCGTAAGAGGGCAGATTTTTTCCCCAAGGTAGGCGCGAGAGCTGCATTAGTAGCTGCATTTTGGAAGAGAAACGCAGTGTCCTGGGAAAAATATGTGAGAGCCATCGGCGACTCTCATCGCAGATTACATTTTCGGAGCACTTTTTTTCTGATTTGCGTCCTTGTTTGTTCAATCCTTACAACATCAGTGTAAAACTTGATAGAGAGATTCCTTTAATATGTTGAACCGTGGTAACGCAAAACGATCTCATGTTAATTGTAATAATAATATTGCATCACGTTTTAAGTATGAGGGCTCTACACGAGAAGAGGGTCTCGTTATATTCAATGAAAAGTACTTAAATTAATAATACTTCAAAAGGCCTCCATTTAAATACTTTGTTGCGAAAATTTGCACGCCCGTGTTTTTACTCGTCTGCACAAAGTAGAAGTCTAATATTTGTCGTGTACATAAATCTTCTTTTCTATTTTTATCTATCTATAAACCCTGCAGTCCGTCGCAAGGGTGTGTGACAGGGGAGATGTTAGGTCACCAGCTATTCTACTTATACATACTCACGTTACCCCAGAAGGGGCACGTAAAAGAAGAGCAATCGGTCACCACCAATTAAATAACCGTTTTACACATTACGAGTATCATACGGTTGGTACACGTAACTAGAAAAACCACAACGCTAAGATAACAAATAAGAAAAGCCATTCAAAATGACGTCCTCACTTTCAACGCAGACATTATCTATGTACATGCTATCGTGGATATTCCCTTGCGCATATGCTTACCATAATAAGTGTTATGGTAGGAGTAATTTTCGCTGTCATTTATTAGAATAAGATAAAACAGATGAAGCCAAAGTGGATAATAATAACTGGGGTGATCCCTGCCACTGACCTATTTTTATCCACACAATTATTGATTGCGTAAGACTTCCATAAATTTACTTCAAAAGTGTAAGTTAGTGTACCCATTAAAATGTGGTGACTGTTAGAAAGAGATAATAAAATTTTGCATGAATATATATGCCACTGTAGGCATATTTATGGACGTATGTGTTGATTTTGCATGTGGTTGTGTTCCTTTGTACGGGTGTTGACCTAACCTCCCCCGCCACACGCCCTCGTGGTGGCTTTGGGTGTATTATGTAGATGTAATTTAGTTTTTAAAAATATTTCTTAACGCAGTTCTTAATTTAAGTATCGATTGGCTAAGAAAGTACGAATCTCGTAAATATGCGTGTTCCATCGTTAAATAACCTTGATCCCCTTTAGCAGAGGACACTACATCGAATCGGCACGTTTTTCCGAAGTGCATTTAGCTCCTAAAAACAGAAGGTTGACGAGCGTTTTGGAACAGCTGAAACAAATTGAGCGCGGGTTCATGAAAAGGACGATTCACAACACGGTGCATATGTCCTTTTCCAGCCTATATTTCATTCTCTACCACGCATCATTCTTTGTTACGGCCAAAGCGAACAGCAATTACTGCGTTGGTTTAACTCAAAATCTTCAAAAATAGACACGTCCGAGATGTGTCATGAAAAGAAACCGTCCTCGGACTTCTCGGACTACCTTTGAAAGACCCTCTCAGACCACTTGAAATCTTTTGTCATCGGAGGGGACAACACATATCGAGACGCTGAGTTTCCATCCTCCTTATTTCTATCCTCTTTATCTGGTCGGGATCTCAAAATTACTGTCGAGATAATAGCCAGGTCACACGTCCACCACCTCGGGGAGTCCAAGGATGGCGGAGCGTGCGCCAAATGCCTCGGACACTCAGTGGGAGACCGAGGAGGTTCGGGTTACACAACGCCTCTTCGCTTCAAATTTCTTTGAAATTTGCAACAGGGTTTCCTCACAGCCAGCCCTTCCTTCTTCCCCTCTCCGCCACCCGTCACCGCCCGCTGGCCCCATTTCTCGTCCCCCCTTTGTTCCAGGTTTCTGGCAAGCTCAGTCCTTTCCTCCGTGGACAAAGGGGTCCCTCCCAATTGCGAATACTCGCACCCCTCTCCCCCTCCTCCTCCTCTCTCCCACTCATTCATTCACCCTCATTTCCTTTCCATCATTTGACTCTCACCCTACCCTTCCTCAAGTAGTGGGAAGGACAAGGGCAAGTACCCTTCTTCTTACTTCCCTCGCCTGCTGTCTCCAAAGGGCCACCGTTCCCGTCTTTCCTTTCCTTCAACATCTTCCTTCCCCTACCTCGACTCTCTCAATCTTAATACTTCCCCAGTCCCTCTCTTTTCCTGACCCACCATTGTACCTCCACCCACCTCTTCCCGAAATGCTTCTTAATCCCTCTCTCATCAGAGTTGGACTCTGCCTCAATTTTTGGTTAGAGTTAGCTGATGTCGTGATTTTATGAAGCGTACGTAAGGGTTGCTTATTTTGTGGATGAAATCATCCTTTCCTGGCCATCCCTAATGGCACAAATGACCTCAGCTGTCGGTCACCTCCCCAAAAGCTACAACTAAAATTACCCGCGGCGGGATGAATCTGATTGTGTCACCCACAAAGAGTTAATCATCAGAAGGAATGAACCACAAACATTCATCTACATAAATACCCCACGATCAAACAAAAAGTTGAGCAATGCCAGGTGAAAAAGAGATAAGGGAGAGGAAGGGTGTGTAAAAGGAAAGGGGGAAAATATAAAACACAAAAAACTCCCTGAAAACACGTTCGACCGTTATAAATTTCGAGCGGAAAACTTAATTCCAAACAGTTGTTAAATTCAACAACTACGAAAGTTGTGTGTCATACTAATATGGAGAGAATAAAAATGAACCGCAATCTTTTACATTGTACTCGTATACGATATACCACCATTATTCCTTTGACAGGTCTTGTAGAACTGGAAAGCAAGAAAGGGAAAATACTATCACTCGAAATGTATTGGAATAAAGAATAATATACGAGGTTCTGCAAACAATACTTTTGGCAAAAATAGTTTTAACTTGTTGTCGCCTATCCGAGGATTATGTCTTGGATATCGCAGTGTTATCTGTTTGATTTTCTTCATTTAAGAGCATAGATCATGACTAATTAGAGGTTTAGTATTGGTCATAACTATTTAGCTTGTTACCTTGATGAAATTTATTTTTAGCTGGTTGAATTTTTAATGATATTCACCATGCTCATCAAATGTTGCCTTAACAACCACAACTCTTAGCTGTGAAAAGGAAGTTTTCATTTTGGATATGTATATTTTGTGTTTTAATAAGAACTTTTATTGAAGCAATGAATAGAGAAATCAGCATTATTTTTTCCGGACAACCATGAAAATGAGGAAAACCTATTGATCTTTGTCAATTATATCACGGGAAATTCGTAGGTCTGGCTACGAATATTGCTGGAAATTCTGTAATTTGCGACTCAATCGGCCATTGATGTGAGAAATCTTTGCGCATGAGCGGAGCGAAGTGAGGAATGGGCAAAACACAGTTCATCTCTTTGAATGCATGTAGCAAACTTGGAGCATGATTCCGACCTTCTGATCAATTTGGATCGCCACACCGATATTCCCTCATCACGGCCGTTGTGGGCTCTGCAAGCATCGGGACAAATGCGTCAACGAACTAGAGTTGTCGAGCAAACTAGAAGAGAGACAACGCAAACCAACTCCACATTGCGAGAGGCTAATTCCGGGAGATACCCTTTTTAGAAAGGAGGGTTGACTTTCAGTATGTTATGCGTGTTTTATTGGTTTGCAGTCGAAGAATAATCCGAGGAATATTTATCTCCATTTTTACTCGTGAACGGATATTTACTTAGCCCTGCGCTATTTAGTCTGGTTGAGATTCTCATTAAAATTTTGAGATAAACTTTTTGAAACTGTAATGAATTAGGAAATGGCGTAAAATCGATAATTCTTGTGTCTCATTATAATTTAGCTACTCGGGAAAATTTTTCCCTTACCAAATAAAGTAGGAAAATAACTTTCTACATCTAAACAATACTCTGCAAGCCGTCGCATGGACGTATAGCAGGGGGTGATGGGTCACCAGCTATTCTACATATACAGGTATTCCTTCTATTTCCTCATGCACCTGGCGCCCACCTATCAACCAAAAACCGTATGGAAAGGGGGCGACCAAACACCTATCATTCAACATGCCTACATACCTGTATATTACGAGTATTACATGATTAGTAGCTATTACTATGCTCAAACAAAGAGGGCAAGAAAATTCGTTAAAAGAGGGCAAGAAAATTCGTTAAAAGAGGGCAGGCACACATGCAATTCAGGCACTTATTACCGGTTAGTATTCTACGCATTCCGGACGGACATTCACAAACATAATAGACTTTATACACATTCACCTACACCACGCCTGGTACAAGGGCGCACGGCGTGGGACGGAAGCAAGATGTGCTGAGAAGAGTTTTCGAAAACTTTTTTCAACGACTCAATATGTGCATTGCTCACTAAGGTCGTCACCTGGATGAAATAATTTTTAAAAGCTAATGGAAAAAAAGGACATTAAATGTAGTTTTCAGAAATAAAAACTTTTTCTTGGTTGGGTTTTTTTTACCATTTATCCATCAAATCAGGGAGTTAATTATGTATAACCCTGTGCCTTTCGATATCCTCTCCAGTTTCTTCTTCTCTCAACTTCAAATTTCCCGCACTGGATATTGTAAGTTTCGGGTGAATCTCAACACAACGAGAGACTTGGCAACCCAGAAATCAATTTAATCAAACCATAGCCAAACTCAGCGTAGGACTTCGCCATTTCGAACAAAATATGGCGGCCCAACTTGGGTAAATGGTAAGTAATATTATAGTTAAAATCAATGCATCGAATGTCGATAGCATCAAACTACATTACGGCTATGATATAAAATTTGTATGATGTTATGTCAAATTTTCGACCCGTTTGTCGTCTCGTTGAGGATTATATCTATGAATTAAAGTGACGTTTACCGATGCAAACATAGGCGTTTACGTGGAAATAGCACGTTGTGGCCGCTCTTCATCCGCATTTTGCGATATCTTATATATCCTGGGTCGATATTGGCAATGGGGAAATGCCAGCCCAAAGTTACACCGTAGTCGCCTTGCGTGCGCTGCTCGACCGTGTGACATCGCATGGGCGTCGCAAATGGCAATTGGCACAAATGCTATATCGCACAACCTCGCAGCATCGAGACGCAGTGCGAAAGTCCACCCCGAGGCGAAGCTGCGAAGGAGCTCGCGGGGGGTCAAGGGTTGGGGAGGGAGGTGGGAAAGGAGAAGGGAAAGAAAGAGGTGGAGGTGCACAGCGGTCGCTACCCCTCCCCACGCCCTCTGAAACCCTCCACCCTCCACCCTCGCCCTCTACCTCCTCCGGCCGTCTTACGTCTTCCACTCCTGTCGCGGGTCACCTCCCCCGTTACCCACCCCCTCCCTCTTGCCTCCACCCCCAACCCCCGAAAGCACGCCGCGACCCCCTCCAAGCCCTCGACATCGCAATCTCCTTCCCGTCTTCCACTCTCGAGAGCGCAAGAGAGTGGGCGGCGGCCATTGTCCTGCCGCGTGCGAAGAGATGAAGGCGCGCTTTTTTAATTCTTCATATAACTCCGAGCGAGGGTGAGAACTGGGCGAGGGTGGGGCAGGAGGGGACAATGAGGTGGACGCAGGATGCATGGGGGCGGGGGAGGAGTTGGGGGGGGAGCTGAGAGCGGAGTGCTCTGTTAATGAGGTCGTTTTCCGGAGGGGGGAATGGGGAGAACGGGGAACGAAGGGCACATGCACGGCAGCGCACGGGGGAGCGAAGGGGCGGGGTGTGGGGAGGGCAGCGGAGTCGCCCCCGCCAATCTGCAAAACGAGTCCCCGTAATTCCCAGTCTTTAAATTTTCACTCGGTTGAAATCTTCACTTTAAAACGATACCACTGCCGTTAACCCAAATTTTACGCTTTGGTCATTTTGTTTAGCTCATTTAAAGATTTAAGATGTGCGTGACAAGAAAAGTTTTCCTTTAAGGTTGATTCTTTATGCTGAGCCTTAGCTTCTTTTTCAAAACTTGTGTTGCTCGTTGATCCCCAATGTCTCTCGCTTACGTATTTCTGAGGCCAAAATCGGTTGTGAGGGGCAATCCGTGTTCAATTCGCAGTTTGGCCTAGTTTGACCTTCGTAAATGTCTGTTGATGTTAAATTCTGTAACCAATATAATAATATAGAGACAATTACGCCTTTCATGAACTCTTTACTCATCGGGGAAAATGTCAATTATTTTGTTTATCCCTCGTGTTTCTACTTTTCATTTGGTTTTTTTCACAATATCATTCTATAAGCTGCCGCCGAAGCGTAATTCAGTTCATTTTAGGGTACCAACTGTTAAGGGATGTCTTTTATTTGAACAATCTTATGGCGATATTATTATTTTTCAATAGGTTATTGCTAAACATTTAATTCCATTTGCATTGGTGCTTGTTTGCAATAAATTACTCGTTATTTCATACTTTGGCGATGTGCGTCTGAATTAAACCAACTTTTTCTAATCTAATTTGCGCCAGTGAAATATTTATCCTACAGTTCTGATATTCGCAAAGTTTATGCTATCTTTTTATTAAGTTATCATCTTTCTATCTGATTTTGATCCTCATACTTAAGTAAATTGTATTTTAGTATTTTTAATTATTATAAAGAATGAGAAAAAATGAAAAATCAAATATGGTCAAAATAATAATTGCAAATTTGTTCATGATGCTTTTTTTTCTTTTCAGGTGAGTAAGAGCTTAGTGAGCGAGAGTGAAATTGGTGAAAGGCAAATGTTACCGAAGAAATTAAATTCCTTCATCGATTCCAATGTAAGTACATTTTGTGTCGTACAAGTGTCGAGGATGCGGGCAAAGTATTTTCTTCTAATTTTGAACCCGAATGACCTTAACTTACGTATATGTTTCCTCGTAATAAGTAGGATTTTGACCAACATCGTCATATACTACGAAGAAAATATAAGCTCCTACTGCATTTCATCGAATGACTGCCGCAGGAGCGTAATTTTGTTCAGTTTAGGACAACTTATTTTTTCAAATGCACCCATTCCGCATGAATGAGCTCGATGTTCACGTTGCTGTCTTAAAATTCCCAGTGAGATCATTGCAGATGATTCCGGCGGGACTGTACTTTTTTAGAAAAGATTTTCTTCTCTCGTATGTCTGTTGAACAAGTTCCCGGAGGAGCAAAGAGGAACCCATTGCAAACCGTTCAAAAGTATATTATTGACCCAGTGCAGCTATTTTGGTTTCTCCTGCATAAAACCTTTAACCAATAAACTTCATAATGTTGTTTATCGTTTCTCCTTGACTAAATCAATACTACCACAGTATTCATATAGGGACATTCATCGGTAGTACGTAGTTCAGAAATAATTCGCTCAATTTCTCTTCCTCTCTGGATAGGTTAATTTTCCTACTATGATCAGAGAGTTGCAATTTGAGGAAAGGCATTAGAAAGATTTTTGCTAAAAGTTATTGGAGGAGGAGTCAGCCGTTCCTCACGCTCTTGCAGAATAACCCCCCCTAAACGCCCCATTCTGCGCCCGACACACAATGGCCACTCGTTCAGGCAGCACGGTGCTTTGTGCCCCCCTCGACCCGGGCTCACCCCACCCCTTCCGACGGCGGCCGGGAAAGACGCTTGTCCTTCCACGTCGCCCCATCAACGCCCGACGACAGAGTGAGTTGATAATGGAGACGTCCCCGGTCGTGCCGCTCTCCCTGCCGGGGTCGTCCCTTCCGCCTCCGGCCTTCGCTCCTCACGGGACCACAGCATCCGTCTTCTCCGCGCGATATTTATGACGGTTGGGATGAAATCAGTATTCCCGGAATCGCAACTAATCCCAACCCTCCAACCCCCGGATATCCCCCCAAACCTCCCCGCTCCTCCCCCGTCCTGCCTGTCAACACTGGCCATTATGACCTCGTCTCTTCGTCCGCTGGCTGAAGGCCTGTGCTTTCACGGAGTCCAGCAAACAATTAAGGCGGCCCAAGTTGCGCCCTCGCCCCGGTCCCTCCGCATCCACCGTCCTCCCTCCACCCACCAAGTCCGATGCCACCCACCGTGGGCTGATGGTGGGTTGGCGAAGCGTCGGGGCGGGAGGGAGGTGGAGTGGGGCCGCCGGCTGTTCGAAGGGTGCCCTGCCCCACTCACTCAACCCCCCGCGGCTCCTCCCAATTCGGGGTGCTCCGTGAGGAGCGTGTGTCACCACCCCTCCCTCCCCACCCCCTGCAGCGCTTCCCCCTTCTCCTTCCCTGCAGAGCGTATCTGACTCCTCCTTACGGCAATTTAAAAAGCAAGATAAGTAAGGCCTCATTAACTTATATATGTTGATTCCCTAATTACAATTGTAATAAGATAAACGTTTTAAATTAAACTGCATTGATTTGAGTTAATTGCAAATTGACGAGAAAATAATTTGAAGAGCGCGTGGTAATTGCACGTTATTCCACGTATCGCAGTCATTATCGGTTCACTTTGATCTGCGCGCACGTATTGAATTTTGTGGTCTCATTAAGGTTTACTGTTGTCAGTTGATTAATGAAATCCACGATGTTTTCGAATGGCATGCATAGACATTTGAAAATAATCGAAAGAATGGGAAATTATAGCCCCACTTTAACATTTTATTATCATCATAATTGTGAGATAAACGCCTGTAGGAACGAGTACTTATTGTCAACATTCATTCCTTTTCTTCATCCACATGTATTTAATATCCAAAGTAATGGCGTACGTTTTCTCACTTTTGCGATAATTTTGAAGTAGTAATGTAATACATTTAATAAATTAATCCTTCAATTAGGATGAGTTAGTTTGACGAAATAATCGTTGCGTCATAATCTGGGTCAGGGTACGACAAGAGGACTTTCACACTTCCACTTTGGCTCGCTCCATGAAAATGAAACTAATGCCACCCCAGGTAAGAAAGAGACTATAGGGATCTCCATGTCTTGCAAATCCTGCGTCTGACCTCCCCTCACCCAACCATCCAGTCCCCTAAAACCTTTCCTCCTCCACGTTACTCTTCCTTTCCACTCGGTCAACTATGTTCCCCCATCCTTCGGCTGTATCCTCGAAATGGACGATTGACCTCCCACGGGGATGTATCGCCCATTGTCCCACCCACCCTCGTTGTCAATGAAACGCCGTTCGGCGTTCGCAACCATGAACTCCCCAGCTTCTTCGGCGTTTTCCTTATTCCCAAAACCCACCGGGTCAATCCCGGGACTCTCTTCCCGTCCCTCTCCGGCCCAATCCCGGTGGAACCGTTTAGCACCCCCTCCCTTTCCGCACAACCCATCGGGGTCCCAGTGGCACATGGTATTTCTTCTGCACCGCACCCATTGTTGGTTAACATGCGCCCCCTGCCTTCCTTCCGATGGGCCAAGCGGAGCGTCCTACCCAATGGGCAGTCGGTGATGTCTTCATCCCTTGCTCCCCTCCGGGGAAACAACATCATGGACAGAGTTCACAAGACTTGACAGCCGCTCGAAATGATGGTAACAACACTGTCAGCAAGTCTCCCACTCCGTCCGAATCGTCCTTGAATGGCGGGCTACTGCGCGGCGTGTGTTTGCGCTAGGCTGGATGCACTCCCACGAAAATGGCGGTGCTAACTGATATCCCCTCCATTGAAGCGTCCATGTCAACTTCAATATCAACTTCGATATTCCGGGTTGGATATATACTTTTTCTGTTCTCTCAATGACGCTTTAAATTTCCATATCATCCCTTATATTTATTTTATCAATAATTACGTTTTTGTATTTGTTCTCCATTTATCTACACGTATATATCTGCGAATATTCACAACTAGTTGTAGGTATTTATCTGGAAGAGCAAATTTTCGGACGAAGATTCAACCATCCTCATCTACGGGAGAATCATTCAATTAGTATCAAGTATATTGATTGGAGAATCTTATATTTGTTGCACCGTTGGTATTTTGTGAGGTACGCCTTGGAGAACGTGACCAAGCCAATTATTTTCAACGAAAGAGCCGTAAGCAGTGCCTCTTTTCATGCAGTCTTTGTTGATATTCAATTATGCTTTACGCCAATGTCATATTTGTTGGTCACCTTTGATATTGGGCGAAACCAAATTAAACAATCTCTCTATTTTTACTGTAGTCAATCACTCGGACGATAATGTCTATCCAAGTATATTGCTATTTACGCCTTGCCTTTAAATCTGTGTATTTAATATTGCAAGATGTTTCATAATCTATGAAACGATTGAGGCTAGTAAATTAATGCTTTTAAAATGAGAAAAATTAATTGAAATTCGATTGGGACTCAATCCGAATTCACGCTCTCACAGGGCTTCCATATTCTTGAGTGTAAGTTTCAATGAGGTAATTAGTTTAAAAAAACCTTCAAAATCCAAGCACCGTTTACGATACTACTTAAACCTCTCATAACTTAATAGAACGTAGTAGCAGTTTTTATGGGAGACGACCGCTAGCTAAGGTCATTTACGCCATTAGGTATGGAGAGGAAAGGATGAAGGGTGGAGAAAAATCCAGCGTTGGCATTAGCCTAATCATGTCGAAAAGCGCCAAGGGGTCCGCAGTTTAAGGTCCCATCCGACGGATGTTGTACTCACTCAAAGTGCCCTCCACAAAGCACGTCAATTATGGATCGGGATACCGCCAAAAAATATTTGTTGTCTCCAGGATTTGAACCCGGGTCCTCTCGGTAGGAAGCCTGTACGTTAGTAGAACGTTTTCTTGGAAAAAGAACATTTATAAAATAACTAAAAATTGAGTGAGAAGGAACCATAGCAAAAACATTAACGCAAAACGGTGGAAGGTGAGCGAGGTTCAGTGATCTTTCGGGGGTGGATATTGAGTCTTCAGGTTATTCTCCAGACGAAGGCCACCTTAGAAAATCGGAATCACAAAGGGTATTCTCCATTATTTACGCATGCCGTGAAAAAATCTCATCATTTTCGAGTGTGGCCTGTTTCCTAGTGCATAGTTTGATTCGGGAACCCGGGCGCTTCGCTCAGTAGCCCAGCGCTCGCTACCCACTGAAATAACACGCTATATAATAACATATATTTCATTGCGATTAAATGAAATCATATTAAGCAGCAGGAATTCATTTATTTTATATTGAAGAAAAGCAAATGAGTCTACGTGAATCTACTCGCCATAGCGACGATGCGCGTGAAGTGGGTTTATCTCTTTCCCCATGGCGGAATTTCGGTTGGGATTGCTGATGGTAGGTGCCTAAATGGCGAGCAGGGAGCGAGCAACTCATCGCCGGAATGCCCTTCCAAACCTGCCCGCCTGGCGACCTCTCCACGCCGCGGCTTCGGCCTCACCGCGACGGGCCTGACAAAGCCGCGCGCGCTCACGCAAAAGGCGCACACGCCCTGCGCCCTGGCTACGGAGGCATTCATCCGTTGTCGTCGGCGGGGAAACTGCGCACAATAAGCCCCTCGAGGGGAAGAAAGAGGAAAATACATCCCTCTCCTATGCACGGTCAAGGAGTTCTTCCCTCCCATCACTCGAGGTTTCCGCTATAAAATGCCCGAAAAGAAATAAAAACAGGTAATATGATTCCCTGGCAATAAAAAACACCCAGACAAAAGCGTAGAAATCCGACCAAGATTCGTTTCAATCGATGTTTTTGCTTGTTTTTCCCATTAAAGCGCGACTTAAATCTGATAGCTATTTTTTGCCGAGGTGAAGTTGATACGATCCTCAAGCTCAAAAGCAGTAGGCACCCAACTACGCTACTTACTGTTACCTCAGCCATTTCCACTTCGCTGGTTGTTCAGCCTACCATTTGTTCCGTAGATAATTTGAAACCAATAAATGATTTCTTCCATCGTAAGACGTCTTCGTTTCAGCAGACCTATTTTTTTCGCCCTCCACGCTAATAATGCCTTTTTCGTTTTGACTCTGATCGAGCTCAAAGCAAGACTCATTGATTACCAACATTTGAGGGAAATAACTTACGCAAAGCTCACAATTGATCGTAGTCGAATGGATTATAACTTAGAGAAAAAATGTAGGTTCATGACCGGCATCTTTATAATGTAAATTTAATTTCTTCGGGTTACAAAAGAACCAAAAATACATGTTAAATGCGAGACTGGATAACTAAGGGCTTGTGAATTTACTTTCCATTAATGACAGAATAAAATATGTGTGGTAATATCTTAGCACACCAAGTGAACTTTCTGTTAGCTTTTGTGGTCAAGAAACGATATTCCTCAGTCGGTATTGCGTGGCATAGAGATACAAAATGTTTCAAAATATATTGCCAGCGCACGTGCGACTGAAAGTTTTGGCCACTCCTTCCATGTTATACCACCCTTTTGGATTTCTTTCATTAGCAAATGCCGAAGAGAATTACAAATTCGTCATTTGTTGCCTGGTTCAAATCATCGGTTACCCTGCTGCACCTCCCCTTATTCGTGATCCCTTTTTTGGAGCCATCGCTCGGTGTTCGCTCGTGTAGTCTCCGAGCGTCCTCGCCTGCCTGCGTAATGCCGTTGAACAGAATGTTTTATGCGTTGCATGGAATCACATATTATTTGATGATTGTATTGTGCTCACCCCTAAATTGAGAGGGCCGGTCATTGTGGAATGGGGGAGAACAGGCCAAAGGGTAATTGGTTTGAGGCAGGAGATTCGGAGACAATGGGTGGAGGGGTTTGAGGAGAAGGGTGGGGTGGAGGGTGGGGGATCGTCGGAGGAATGCTAAGGAGGAGTTCCTGTCGCAAGATGGCCAGGTGCGCTCGCTCGACCGGCCCTCCTCATTCTCTCTCTCTCCCGCTCCTCTTCGTACGGCCCCGTCGCTTCCGAGACAAAAGGCCTCTCCCTCATCGCTGCCTCAAGGCTCCGGGACTACATGAGGAGAGGTCAGCTGAGGAAATGATCAAGGGAACCTTGAGCTCAAGGGATGGCTGAAAGAATGCGTATAGGACTTAGCACAATTTGTGTCCTCGGATTTGGGACGGCGGAGACTTGACGCGGGTCCACTCTGAAGAATGGAGACGCTCACCTTTGTCTGCTCAGCCATTTGGAAAATTCCGCATTTCGAATTGTTTCCGAAATATTGCGGTCGGAGCGCTTGGGTATTTTATTGTAACTTTTGTCCCTTTTAGTAGCTTTGAAAGCATGGGCGTAAACATTTATTCAACTCACCATTAACAGTAAAAAAAATTATATAATTTTTAAGTGCAAATATATTTTATATCCCCGATCCCTTCATTGGCGATACGTTACGGATAGGTTCAGAAAGGAAAGTGGAACACGTGATGCCATAGCAGTAATTAGATCAATGATAAAGAGGCAGAGGGAATACAATCAGGGTATAATTGTTTTTTTTCATAGATTATGATAAGTTATGAGGTAGAATTAATGAACATTTTAGAGAAGATGATAAGGATTAAATTCGAGGGATTATATGGTTTATTCGCAACCTATGCATGTCTCAGGTGCAATTGGCGGATGGAGAGCCAGGTTCAGAAGTGTAAGGAAGAGGGGCAAGACAGGGGTGTCAAAACCCGTGCTTTTCATCGTATATGTGGAGGAAATATTTACAGAAGCATGAGAGGAATTGTTTATGGGAATGCAATTCGGTGAAGAAATCATAACTTCAGTTCGGTTTGCTGATGATCAAGCTTTGTTTACTCAGGTCAGCCAAGGGATTTGCAAGGATTGCCGAGCTCATTAGAAAATCCATGTGAAAGATATGGATTAAGAATTATTATACTTCTAAGGAAAACAAAGTGATGCGATTTTTGTTTGGAAATGGAAAATTGAATTTAATATTGAAATTGGATTTCAGAAACTTGAGTTGGTGGAACAGTTAACCTATCTCGGAAGTGCTTCCCACCGAAATGGTTAAAGTATAACGGAAACTAAGAAGAAACATTACGTCAGGATGTTCGTTTTACAAACCATTTTGATGCTGATTTTTAACAGCAGAAAAGTCATTATCATTGACCAGTCTAAATAGATTATTTTTCCCACTATTTAATTTCTTGTATTTAACTGCACTTCAGCGGGTGACTCCACAAAATTACTGCTGTATCACTTTCAGCATGTTTTCGATTTGGCCATTAATCATTAATATGATTAAATTATACTTACACGCACGTGTTGATTAACGCCCACATTTAAATTTGAGCAGAGGGAAGGAATACAATGATGAATTCAAGAGATTAATGAATTACAACTCCAGGCTTCAGGAATGTCTACCGTAATTTATTTTAGTTCATTTTATGAGTAATTCTACATATATTCAATCATGGATCTCATTTGTCATTTATTTCCTAAATTTGTTGCCGTATAATTTTTATTACGGCTATAGTTATATTTTCTGTGAGACATGGCGTGATATGGAATTTTCTTAAATTCATGTATATTCAGTTCTAAAAAAAGTAGCCCGCTGAAAAATAAAATATTTTTGAAGCTTAAAAATTCCATTTAGTTTAACTTTACGTGCAATATTTCCCTTGTTTAATGGTTAAAATTAGCAACGAATGAGATGATTAAAAAAATTTCATGAAAATATTGCGTTCTTCCGTTATTCTCTGTTACTAATTGGTGAATTCAAATTAAGAATATATATATTTTTATATGTTAACATGTTTATTTGTTTGTGCGTGTGTTCGTGTGTGTATGGATGACTTTGGACGTAATAAACATGAGAACGCTAATGATTCGCTGATAAAGATTGTTGATCCATTCTGATTGCAGAATGAATCATCACTGAGTCCTTGAGTCTCATCTTTCGGAATGCTTCGGTGTGCACCGCTGAGGCACGGAGAGTATTCGTATTATGGTCGACGATGAGGTCCATCCATCGGCCTTCTTGTGCTGGAAAAAAAAAGTGCCGTTCTGCTTGTTTCCCCCCGTCATTTCATGACACCTTCCCGAACGAAGGGTGTGCCCTTCTTTAACCTCCCCCATCCCCGTTCTGAGAAAAAACATATCCAGTTCCAAACACCGAAACCACTTGCTCCGTACCTTTCGGGCCCAAGGGTTTGGGAAAAAATTAAAAAGGATAAGAAGGGACTCTCCAGTCTCGCTTTGAGAGGAAGAAAAAGAGATCCTTGTGCGCTTGGATTCTTTCCCACCACCAATTAGGCGGCCCCGCCCACTCGCCCCGCCTAGGACTCCCGAGAGCACTCCCATATCCTCTGCCCATTCACCCGTTTTCCCCCGAAAACCCGATTGATTCACTATTAGAAGATCTTCCTTTGTCTTCTTTTTTTTGTCGAAGGGAGAGAGGGAAACCCTGCCCTCTTTTATCTCCTCGTACAACTTTAACACACTCTGTTCCATCGAGAGGATGAGGATTTTTCCCATCGCCTTAGTCGTGCATCCTCCTCCGATCCGTTTCCCCCAATTTTTTTATCCGTGCCTCCCCCACCCCTCCGCCTCTCCCCCTTCCCCCCGCTTTGCTTCTTGTCTTTTTATCGTCACTCAACCTCTCCCCCGAATCTTTTCTCTCTCTCTCTCCTCGATCCACTCCTCCTTCACTCCTCAACGATCTCCTCTCCCCCCCCCCTCAACCTCACTCCCCCGCGTCGAGCCCTTCAAACTTCCTCCGTTTCATCCGTGGCGTTGGAGCCCATACGCCATTCACTCAGCACCTACCTCACCCCTGTCCGACAAACCTCTTTTTTTACTCGTTCAGCCCAAACCTTAAAAAAAAACCTTTCCACCCCCGCATGTGCGCCCTCATGTCCTCGCAGCAACAGGGAATCGGGAGGGAGGGTGAAGTTTGGGGGACCACCTTCTTCTCGTCTCTGGAGGCTCCACGTGTGCTCTCCGTACCATCCCCACCCCACCGCCTCCTCTCTTATTCCCGTCGCCGTGTGGAAAACCAACAATGACCGCTCTCCCTCGCCCTCTCCCCCCTCACCGCTCCCGGCCGATATCCGCCCCGTCCCCCGCTCTCCTGGCGGGGTGCCCTCGTCCCTTCCACCTAGAGAAGTGGCTCGCGTTCCGTGGTTTATAAGGGTCGCCGAGGCGTTTTTGACGAGCGTGTTGCCGAGCGAATGGCGGTGGGTGTCGCGGCGGCTGCCTCGACTGGGGCTCCTCGCTTTCGTGGTATGGAGTACCATTCATGCCATACCGAGGCGTCAAGTACCATTCGACGCAGCTCCGGACCACTTGGATGTTGAGAAGTACTCGTGAATCGACTTCCGAAGCTTTTTTTTCGTCCAGGAAATGAACTTTTCCTGAGATTTGATGATAAGATAGTGCATCTACAGGAGGAGGGATTTTATAGTAGCTAGTAAATGAGTGAATAATTAAAATTTCTACCTTACCATGGAATATGTATCGCATGCTTAGGGAATTAATTGTTCCAATTGATTTTCACGTTCATGCGCAGCCTCTTTGCTTCCTTGCCTCATCCCATGCTTATTTCCATTGCACAGTAAGCCAGTCGGCAGTATGGAAGTATGCAATCACCGTAAAACATAAATTCGAAATTAATAGGGTAATTCCTTACTTAAACAAAAAGATAGCTTAGTTATACATATTTCTCAAATCTCGTGAGCTCATTGATAGGAAATATTATATTTAAATTTTCTCTTTGCTGTCTTGAGTAAGGGAATTGCAGTATTTTATAATGTAATTATGCCTCACTTCTTCCAAGCCACCATCTGTGTTCAACCAAATCATATCTTCCTCTATCATGTACGTACACACCTCAATTTATTCTCGCCCTTTGATTAGGAAAATTACTATCAACAAATCCTTGACAAATTTATCTCTGTTTGTAACTGTATTGTGTAACAGGTGAAACAAGTTTGATGTCCTACTTCATTTCGTACGAAAATATTTAATTTTACCAGGCGGAAACATGAGATCTACTCCGATAGCCTGTGGATTTTTTTGGAATTGCAATTTTCTTTCCATGACGGCAAACAAGGAACGTAGGTCCTCGTATTCAATCAATATCCCGTTTGAATGAAATCGATTTTATTGAGTGTTTTATCCATATACTTGGCTTGCTTGAGACTGTTTGTGCAGTCAAAAGAGCAACCACCAGGATACCTGTTGTCCGTCAATCTGGTTTGATCTACAATAAATATATTTTGGTACATTTTGGAACTTGCAAGAGTCAATCCGAAAGCCATGGCAACCCATGATCCTCAGTATTTTCTCCAACTCTGTTTAGGACCTATCCGCAAACCGTCGCAAAGACGTTGAGTAGCAGATGTTATGTCACTGGTCGTTCTACTTCTACTCCACTACGTCCACATACGTATACATGGCTACCCGCTGAACACCGGAAGGGGCGCGTGAAAGAGGGGCGACCGGACACCATTCAAGTAATATCCGTAGTGCACATGACGACTATTATACGGTTAGTTACAACACCACTGGTGCACTAAGAAGATTAATAAGGGAACACATTAAAAAGGGTGATCTGACATCATTGCAGCCACTAATTACCAGTAAGTATTCTACTCATGCAAGACGGACAGTTCACAAATGCATGAGATTTAAAATTTAACTCCCACGACGCTCAACCACCAGGCTCAAGGGCACGTGGCGGGGTGCATTAGGCTAACAGCCATTAAGTGAGTTGAGGGGGAATTTATCTTGTATATTACTTGATATTTTCGCCAGTGCGTTCTCATTTCTGTCTTAATGTTTACCTCTTGTGTTTTTGTCCAGTAAAATGCACGGGCAAACGAATGATTGAATCCATCCATGCAGCAGTCACACTCTTACTTTGTGACGAGCCTTACCTTTTCAATCGTGGGGCTAAATTATATCTTATGTGTCAGATGCCAAATCCACACGGTTGGTATCTTTTCTTTGCCACATGTTAAATCTTGCTCCCAGTATTCGCACATCTAAAGGTTCCCATCCCATATCTTGTGGTAAATGTTTGTTGGGTTACAATTTTTCGTACTAATTTTTCACGACTCTTCTCTGTGCCTCATTAAGTTCTGTAATCAGGGTGTTTTTTAGTGAATCCCATATTCCCGCAGTATACTCTATGTGGGGGGTTTTACCAAAGAAAAATTACACGTCTCCTTCACTTTTTCATTGTTACAAATCCCAATTACGAGTATGCTTTTGATGAATTTTCACGCGGCAAATGCACTGATAACACTTTGGTAATAATGGTTGCTCCTGAGTTGATTAACTTAGTTGGACGATAGCATAGCTGCCGTTGCAGCGAGAATCTTCAGGTCCCAAATGGGCTTCGGACTTGAATATGTTGCAGCGCCAGCGAAACCTAGCCATACGGATCAACCAGTACCCATGCGGGAGAAGACTGGAAACTGACTTGACTCATCAAACTCATTAGTGCTTTATGATTCAGGATAATAGATTCTCTTAACTGTGATGGCAAATTAGTTTTATTAGCTGAAAATGTATTATCTGAAAACGAGTTTAAATGAAGTCTTAATATTGTCCAAAATAATTTCCCTACTTTGCTGTGAGTATGCATGGCTGTTTTCATGTTTACCGCAGTTTATAGGCAATTAATAAAGTCTTTCACAAAGCAAATCTGCCAGGAACACTCAAATTCTGAAGTGTTTTTTACATGACACTTAAACCTCGGGAAATCACACGAGGCTCCTTCTCGAGCTTGCTCCTTAGAGTAGTTAGACGTCTCCTGGCATTAACCTAAGAAGCACACACCTGCACTGGATTAAATTGATCACGTTGTCTCGAAACCATTAAGGAAAACTACCCTGCTTTTTTATATCTTAATGCTTAATACGTGCAAGTGAATCCAGACGATTCTGGCTTATATGGAGATCAATTATTTCTTTTGAGACTTCACCATTTATGAATCCCTTCCCCGAATTTTAATCCGAATTAGTTTGCGAAAGATTCTCATCTTCCAATCACTTTTGTACGTGACGAAGAACAAATGAATGGTGAGGCCAAGTTTGCCCTCGCACGGCCCTGCCACGCCCCCGAGGTTTCTTCGGAATGACTAATACCTAAAAAAACACCGATCCCTCCCGCAATTGTTAGTAATCCGATAAGAAAGAGGAAGGTGGACCGCATAGGAAAAGGAGACGGGAGTCAAGTTCCCCTTTCTCGAAGAAGGGGTGGCACGGAGAGGCCCTTTAGGACAAGGAGAATGACTGGGAGGTTTGTTTTCTCCAGGCGTACGTCCACCCACCCCTTGCACGCGAGCAGTCTAACCGTCGCCGTGGCCCGTGGCGGACGCCCTTAATAAGAGTCCCTATTCGTGGGCTCGTGCGTCTGAATGGGGGAAGGATGAATGGGGGAGGGGTACCGTTAGAACCGTCTTGCGTTCCCTTGTGGCAGTTGGAGAGTGGAAGAAAAGGTTTGGGTGGCGCCCTCCTCCCTCCGCCAAAGCTTTCTTGCCGAGACGTATCCGATTCACAGTGGCCCTCCTGTCCCCACTTCACCCGCATCGAAGACCTTCCATCGATGGACTAGGTTGCACCAGTATCGATGGTTGGAAACCGATGATTGTTTATGCCGCTTAATCGATACGTAAATGCAATTAAACTGCCAAAATCAATCGAAGAATGCAGTGTAAGATTAGATGGGAACGAAGCCCTTCATGTCATTCTGTTGGATTAAATATTGTCATTCAATGTAAATACCTGTAAGTTCATGTTGAATTTTTAAATTTCACAGAAGACATTTGTTGAGAAATTATTAAATACGTAAGACGTACAATTATATTTTAACAAGCTTTATTATTTAGTAAAAGCTCTCTGTTTTGATAACTGCAACAATATTTCATATTCAAATTTTACACGTTGGTCTTCTCAATTCCTTACATTTAGAAAGAGTTATTAATTCTCAATATTTAAATGCTTATATTGACTTATGAAAGAGATTGAAGATAAAATTAAAATTATAATAGATGAGTATCATTTGTGGGTTCGGTGTCTTGGACGAGATGCCGATGGTTTTCCGCAATCGATGTTGATTTTTGGGTACCTATCTCCTCCGATGTAGGCCTCTATTTTCAGTGGTCGTCAATCCATCCACATCCTTGCGGTTGACTCCCGCGTGTGACAACAAATATTAGTTTTAGGTTGTGTTTCCAATGGGGGTGTAAACATGCGGGATGGATCGAGAGTGGGAGAGGTCCACCGCGCCACGCGGGGGATGGGTGGAAATTCAGCCTCCGCAACGCTGTCACCACACTCCTGCATTTCCCATCCCCTCCTCCCCCGCCGCGATGGCCCCGAACGTCCGTCGTGAAACGACCCGCGGTCCCATTCGCTAATGGTGAGGACGGAAAAAAATGTCCAAATGCGCTCGGCGCCGCGGCCCGTTATGTTCAAGGGATGCAACGGCATGAGGGACGATGGATGGATGTGCATGCATGAGCGGATTCGAGGAGAAATCGGAAGGGGGCAACGGCCTTCCTTCCCTCTGCCCTCCTTGGCCCACCGCGGCCTCGGTATTTTTCGGGAGGAACGCGGTTGAGGATCCGCGCACGCCACGCGCTCAAGTATTCTGGAATGCCGAAGCGTTCCTTCCTCTCACACCGCTTCATGTTGTAATGCATCCCTGCTTATTTTTGCATGGACAGATGAGAAAATACGTTGTCATTGTCGAGTGATTCATGACTCCTACTTTTTCCTCTAATGTGGCAACTTTCCTATTGTATACTTCATTGGCCCTGTCATAGAAACAAGCACTCTCGGAGGAAAGGTTGAGCCGCCAAAAGTCTGTACATATTAAAAATACATTCAGACATGCACACAAATAGAAATGACACATACTATGTCTTCACGTTTCGGAATAACTTCCTCTTTTCCTTCCTCATTGTATAAAAAGATTCTTTCTTCCTTAAATATTTTTAAATTTTATTGAAGTCGGCATGAAAAATTTGATCTATTTTTCGCTAGGAATTATAAATCAAATCGTCTTTTTTCTCTTTAAAATTATCTTTTTCATGCCATGCCTTTTCCCATGCGTTCTCATTTTTAACCCTTCTCATTCATTTCTCCTTCTTCGATCTTCTACTCCAAGTGTGCATACCTCATCATCGTGTCGTTCCTTCTTTTGTTTTTTTCATCACGTACTTCCCCCTTCAGCTCCTTATTCACAGAATTCCAGTTACATTTCTTTCATTTTCATCTGCTCCGCTGCAAAACGTCAAATAACCTCCCGCCAGCTATTTAGCTTGGTGTTGCTGTCAATATTTTCTTGAAGAAACAGGATCCCCAAGCTTCTCTATATCAAATCCACTCTCTCTGACCTTACCATCCACAATCTCCAATATTTAGCGCTCCTGTTGTGATACTACTCACATTCTCCAGCTTTCACTTACTTCTGATGAACTTCTTCAGCCGAACCCATCGTTGGTTCGGTGGCCGCAATTTTAAGACGTAATGACGGCGCGTCTCTTATGGGGTACTCCCTAGCCATTTTCTCCTCCCCGTTTCTCATTATTGCATTTGGTTTTCGCAGAGGACCCGGCCAGACGACGCCCTTCCTAACGCCAAGCCTTACAATTTAATCGGGGTTGAGACCAGGATCTAGTTGGCCTGGCTTGTCCTCCATCGACTTAAAATTTTTAATTTGATGTATTTGTATCATTATGTAAAAAGGTAGTTTTCCATTTAGAATTTTGAATTTAATTTGGCTTAAAAGTATCCCTTATTGGTAGTTAATTTTTATTTATTTTTTAAAGATAAAGATATTAATTTTATGACTCGTAAACACAAATTAGCTCAGTTTATAAGTGCAGAGTTTAAGGTAGAATATCACCTCTTAGTGAATAAGTGATCGAAGCACTTTTCCACTTGATAAAATGTTTTTATTTTACGACCGGGTTTCGATGTATTGCATCATCATCAGGTCAATGTAATACATCGAAACCCGGTCGTAAAATAAAAAAAAATTATCTAGCGGAAAAGTGCTTCGATCAGTTATTCATTATGTTCGACTTCCACCACATCACGCCTGAAGCTACTCAATTTGATCACCTCTTAGCTTTTTCCATTTTTTTTCGACACCAACATCCCTCTAATCAGAAAATATTGTGTGAATTACAGACTTTATTCTGCGGACCTAAATGGTCCATTACGAAGCTGAGAAGAGAAATGTATGGGGTGCCAACGTTATGTAGCGATTAAATTACAGACCTGTTCCCTGCTTCCTCGCTAAATACTAGGTTCCTTTATTTGTGGAGAGCTGAGCGTCCACATTTATGGAAAGGGCTTGAAGTGAACGCTTAAATAGTTTGAAAAAATTTCGTAAAACAGTCTTGTATTCTAATCAACTATTTTATGTAGTCACTTCAAAGGTATGTTTTAAATTGACGGGTCAGATATCATCACTTTCTTTTACCGTTTACGATAATTTTAATGTGTGTTTTTAGGATATAATTTTTTCCTTTCCATTCTCCTTTCTGTTTGCTCACCCAATGAAGTGGAGGTGGTGCGGTAACTCTAGTTGTGTAAGTCTGCGAGAAAAACCGTGGGAAAACCTGGTCACAGACGGGATCGAGATTGGACAAAAAAATAAGATGGATGGAGCTCGGTGAAACTCACGGATTCTCTTGAGGAGTTGAGGTAAAACATCCGAAACAAACAACCCACGAGAGGCCGTGCGCTGGATTTTTTTATGAGAACGAATGAAATACGCGGCTGTATGTCACAATGATTTTGCGATGCCTGCCGGATACATTTGGTTGGGGTAGTAGATTGAAAAATAATGCGTAGGGAATAGTATAATCATGGTAACACCAAATAATAAATTGATTCGAATTCTGTTATATTTTGTTGTGAATATTTTTCGATTTATTGTAAATTCGCCCAGATATTGATACTAAAAACAATATAAAAGTAATATGCGATATGCTAAAAGTTCATTGATAACCACTGGTATGTAAAAATCACACTTTAATACAACCAAATACCTTAAAAGTAATAATAAAAAAGCAATCAAACATTTTATTATAAGAGCCGATTGCATTCCTCGTCCTAGATTGAAATTAAATCTTTATGGAGACGATATGATTATTCATTAAATTGGGAATTATTATGGTTAATTACGGTTAATTATTACTTAATTAAAATTAATGAAATTAAATAAAAATAAAGGTGCATCTTTCGGCGTCTTTTTAGACTGACTATATTGAATAATATGCCTTTAAGGGCTTCTCACGCGACTGTAATAAGAAAAAATGAGATGAATGATGAGATTGGTGGAGTGTTTTTTTTAGGGAAATTTAATCTCTTGCCAGTGATCAGACACATTCATAATACTAAGACAATGCACTCACAAACACACACACACACACGTATTCACTCACTCTCACTCTCGTAGGTATTACAGAAAAGCAATACAAACACACGGGAGTATGAAGTAAGCAAAACACTAAATGACCTGCTGGCGTTGTCACAAAAGGAAGAAGTCTGGTGGGGAAATTTCAAGGCTGTAGGGTGGCTGAGGAATAGTCAAGAAGCTCTGGGCAGATTGGCGTGCGGGTTTACTTTTGTTCGATCGAGAGTACTCACCAACCACCAACTTCGCACGCACCTTTTACGTGCCCATGTTTTCGGTCACAAGTCCATGCAAGTCGATCTTTAGGGATGCCAGGTTCATCAAATACAATGCAAACACTTGATCCACGATCCAACAAAGCCTTAACTCTTGCAGGATTTTCATCACTTTTTGAGGTCGAAGGACGCCCTGAGCATTCGGCGTCTTCAACATCTTCTCTTACCCTTCCGAAACAACTTGAGCCACTCAAAAACACCCGATCTACCCATGGTGTTATCACTATAAGCTGCCTTGAGAATACCATGAGTTTCTTACCCAGTTTCGCCCTGTTTCACGCAAAATTTGACGTCGTAGTCCTATTCCAATAACCGTTCATGACGGATTGTTACGAAATCACGTAATAGAGGTTTCGCAAAAAAAAACGATCCGCACTCCGCAAAGATTGGGAGTCAACTACCACCCCCCTACAGCCTTTCCTAAGACTCCCCTGCCTCGAACCCAGGCAGAGAAACCGCCGCTCGTCCGTCCGTCTAGCTGGGAAAATAAGTGCTAGTACTTGTGATCCCAGCCACCGAAATATCTAAGTGAGTTGTGCTTGTATTAATATTTTTATTTACTTTTTCAAAGTAAAATTAATTGCAATAAAATTAAGTGCATCAAGAATACATTAGTGAACGCCATAAAGGTGCTATCTATCCAATACACGCACATGTATATATATATATATATATATATATATATATATATATATATGTTCATACAATTTTTAAAAAGAACGAAAACCTCTCCCTTTGTTCATTTTTCCATCCTTAAAGCTTAAATACTACAAAAAGGAGGTGCCGTAAGGGTTTTTTCTCGCAGTGGTTGGAGATCGCGGGCGGCACACACATACACCACGGAAGAATGCTCCGGAAGAATGCGAGAGTCTGCGAAAAGCGAGGGGAGGGGAAAATAACGTGGGAAATAATGCCGTATCGTGGACGGCGTAGAGAGAGGGAAAGAGAGCGGCTGACTGCTCTGCGTTCTCCTCCACGAGGGCGGTTGGACAAGCTGCGAGCAAATAGGATCGAGGGAGTAGCGGAGGGGGTGCAGGGGGGGGGAGGGAGTGAGGGAGGTGGGCGAAGAAATTGTTCGTACATAAAGCATGCTCCTGCACTGAGAGGGAGCTGAGAATGGAGAGTGGTGGGAGGGGGAGCGGTCAATCTCTTCCGTCTCCTTATTCTTTGGGGGAGTTGAAAGATGGTGTCGTGGAGCTAGGGGCGCAGGAGAAGGGGGGGGCGAGAGATGGTGCTAAGCGAGCTGGATTTGTACATGGCCACTGCCGCCACCTGAGGCATTTACTCATGTGCCTCATCCACAGGAGATTATGGTTTTTGTTTCATCAGCCGGCCTCCCTATCCGTTGTTCACTCTGCGTCGAGTCACGAGAACCCCAGAGGACATGAAATAAATTTTCTGGCATTTTTAAGTTCATTTAAAGATCTGATATTTTTTCAAATATATTTTCATATACTTTATGAATATATTATTGTATATATTTTGTAGTATTAGTGGATTGGGATCATTTCTATTGCGTTCAAGTACCTTGGAAGTATTGCTAATTGGTACTGAGTTCTCGACTGTTGCAGGCAGGAACTATCCCTGTTTCTTTCTACGTGTCCCTAAAATGTCAATTTTTGCAATGCCAAACATTTAATTTTGAAAATAATAACTATAGAGCAATTGAAAGTGTTAAGTTAACATTTGTTATAGAAAATATATCCTAAAATAAAACGTTTTGGATTGTTATCATGGCAATAACCGTCGGTAAGGTGTTAAGGTGTTTCAATGCATTAAAATGTATCATTTACGAACCCCCCTACGTCAAATGTTTTATTTTCACATTACTCTCGTAGCTGACAAGTTATATTGTGCTTAGCTAAATACAAAACATTTTCAAATTAAAAATGCAAATAAACTAAATTTTTACTTTGATAAGAGTTGACCCTTAGTGATAGTACTGAAATGAACGAGATGGATAAAGATTAAAGGGAATCAAAACAAAAAGGCCTGATCTGAAATTAGCTCGTAAAGTTATAGAGATGCAAAGTTGCAGTAGTTCGCCAAAACTTTAGTTGAATCATTTGGAGCGGTAATTATTAATTCACAACTTAGTCCCTGTGCTTATTGCTATTAGGCATGAATCATTATTATATCAAATGGAGCTAAAAATTGCATGGAAGCGAGCACGTTCTATATTTTTTTCGAAATGGCCCCCCCATTTCATACCGCTCTTGTTTCTTCCCTTCACTCTCCCGCGCACCTGAGTTCGTTCGTTCTCATTCCTCGCCACTATCCAACCCATTCCCGCGCTCCGCGATTAACCTGTCCACCTCTGTCCGTCTTCGGAGAAAGGATGGGGGTTTTGTAAGGGGGTGTCGGGGGCAAGAAAGGGTGTGTGTGTGTTTGTGCGCGCGAGAGAAGCATTGCATGGGTGTGGAAACTGGGTGGGGGCGAGGGCGGGGCGTGGGTGGCTGGGTTTTCATTCCCCTCAATTCGCCCCCCCCTTCCTTCTCTCTTTCACTTGCTGTTGTGGGAGAAAGGCTTAGGTGGCGCCGTAACCCGATACGCCGCCACTGCCTACCATTCGTCATAATGGGCACCATTCCGTCTCTCTCTCTTCCCTTCATCCCCGCACTCCTTTCCTCCCTCCCCCGTCCCACAACCCCACCCCCACGATCTCCTCCTTAGACTTTACATCTTGCACACCCACCTTCCATTGTCTCTCCCTCTCCCTTTCTCCCTTCTTTCTTTCATTCTCTCACCCTTCTCCCCTTTATTTTTTCCATTATGTTTACAAGGACGCGTGTGTTAAGGGCGAAGGAAGGGAGGAGCCCAAGAATGCCTGCCCTCTTACTTCTCGCGTATGTGTTTATAATTTTTTTTCCGTCCATACACAAACCCCCCTCCAAACTTCGCTCTTTCTCCTCCTCCCGACCCTTTCTTGATTTTTTTTCCCTTGGTACCTGGTTCGCTCCATTAAAAGAAAAAAGGAACGCACCCTCCACGTCCCCGCCTCGCTCCTTTTGTTCACTTACTTACCGCCTCCGACCCCCCGAGACCCGTGGCTTCCTTTTCTTTCTCCGATTCCCTCGTCCGCCCACCCCCCTCACCGTCCCCGCGCTCGCACCCACCCCCTTTTTTATTCGCCCTCCCCCGGCGCTCCCACCCCCGCCCTCTCGGAAACGGCGGCCATCCCTTCGCGTTCCTCACTTTCCCGTCACACCCCTCCCTCCCTCCCGCCACGAGATTCCTTTATCTCGATCCTCGCCCACAAACCTTATCTCCCCGCGCACTGGCAATTACGTCGTCCATAAGAGGGGGAGCTGTCAGATACTTGTCAATAGGACACAAATATCTCCGTGAGAAGAGGGCATGGTTGGTACAGATAACTTCTGTGGCATGACGATAAAATCATTGCCCTAAGCCATTCCTTTGGTCACTCCGACAAGGACTCGCAAACTTCTTTCATCTGTCCAATGGCAAATGAATAATTTATCAGTGTTCCTTGATTTTATCACAACTCATAATTGTAATGCGTTTGTTTTCCGACATTGGCGTCCCTACTCTCTATTTCTACTATTCCCGTATGGGCTTTAATCGTCATAGAAGAGCTTCGATTGTTTTCTTCTTAGTAAGAGCTTGCTTCTATCTTTTTTCTTAGTTGCTAAAGAATGTTAGAACGTTTGATTCTCTCCAATTGCCAAATAAAATATTTTAATATTTATGCGTTGACAAGTTCTTCATGAAATGTTAGATTTTTCTTTTTAATCACCTCTTGCTCACCTTCTTCCTATTCGAACTGAGACATCGTTTTACAGTCCATGACTGTAAGATTAAGAGTTCTCTCTTAATTTTTTGTTTCTCAGTGCTAAGAAGCACATTGGAAAATTATGTGGTCATTATTCTGCTAGGAAGGGATGTGTTCATTTATTGTCGTTGGTGGCAAAGATTCCACATTAGGTAGCGATGAACTTGAGAATACCATGCTTAGAAGTGAAGTAGTTCACGATTTCAATTGTTGTTGATTTTCAAATTGGTTTCATTTGGTGGCATTATCTTTTAACATTGTCGTCCCGCTTAATTTTATTTAAAGTAAACAACTCTTGAAATGTGCACAAGGTTCTATTTTCAATGGGAGGTTGAGAAAATACATGTGAATCCTTAAACATGTATTTCACCTATATATACGTATGAGACTGAGTCTAAAAAATGTGTAAGATGTATTAGAGCTAATACGGACAGAGTTGAATGGTATTGTGTGTATTTTAAAAATTAGTGCTAAAAATCATATGCTATTTTTTCCTTAGCTTTTAAGCTTATAATTCTCATCACTTCATTGTTAAAAAATAAATGATGAATGGGCATGATTATAAAATTACGGGAATTCAACCGGTAAAAATATCGCGGTCATCCGTAAATGGTTGTGGAAATAGCAAAATTGAACCCCATTGAAATGAGAATAATACGGGAATATAGGTTTTTTTCAGTTAACATATACGCCCTAATTTTTTTTTTCAGTTTACACGCCGTAATTTGCAAGGACCTTTTTATCCATCACGGTCTTTGGGATGTAGAGGGAACTCTTTCATGATTTTTTCACAACTAAGACAATGTTAACATCAAATTTTTAGCTAAATCAATGAATGAATAAGAGTTATTGCAATTTTGTGTACATTGAAGAATCTTCTGCGATGCAACCTGTGCTTGCAGTTCTGAAAATTAAGTTTAATTCGGGAATAGAAAATGTTTATTAATTCTCTTGAAGTAGATTATTATGTTTGCCTATGTCTACATGCGTCACCATTAGACCACCCGAGGCTGCCTATTTTAAAATTGATGGAAATCCTGAATATACTCGTACATTTCTTATGAAAACTGAGTTGAACATTCTTTCTCAGAACTCTTCCATCCCGATACGTTCTCCGCTCACACCGTCAACAATATCCACCAAGGGATTGAATATTTTGCAATAAAGTTATTCTTGGACTATGCTAACGGAACCAAATGACCGAAATGGTAGTCATGACCCATGATTCGCGAGGAGACCCAAATCATGAGCAAATGAATATGCAGATAGCATTGAGTGTGCCACGAGTCTATTGAAGTTAATGCCACCTTTATGAGAGCTCGCCATTTTGAAGACGAACCTGCCATTCTCGGTGGGAATAATAAAAAGCTCCTCCTCCACCACCCCCTCCCCTCCCCGCTCTCCCACCCTCTCTCTCTCTCGCTCTCCGCATCTCGCCCGCTCCCCTTTGCATTCCCCCAGTGCTTCCCTCCACCGCCGCCCCGTTGTAAAAATCCACTCATATTCTTCATTTCTTTTCTTAACCACTCCTTTTGTGAACCGTGGCTCGTGCTTGCATACGCGTGTGTGCGTGCGTTTGTTGCCCCCCTTCCCCTCGCCAACTTATTCCCGACGCCTTTCTTTTTAAAAGGTTTTTATAATCTCCGTGCCCAGCCCCACTCCCGTACCATCCTGCCCCGCGACGCCCTCCCTCCCACGCCGTCAATTCACGTACCCCACTCTACCCAGCCCCCCTCGCCCACCCCACCCCACCCCCCAGTCCTGCGACGCGAGGGGGCTTCTGTTCTGGCGAAACCTCCCTCGCGGGATTCGCAGTCGTGACGTGACCTACCTTTAGTCTTATCGACTGCCGTAATTGATGCGTTCATTGTTCGGTAGCGGGGGAGTCTCTCCAGGGTTGGGGGGGGGGAGTTTTAACCTATTTTTGATGCTCGAGGGGGGTGTTTGTTTCTTTTCAGATTTCAGGTTTGGTCCGTTTTCATAAAAGGTGCTTAACGTAATGTGGATTATTGTTCAGCTCAGACACAAAAGGACGCCGACGGCCAAAAGAAAGAGTGCGACGTAATGCGGGGGACGAGGCGTGTTTCGCCATAGGCTTGGGTTCAACCGAAAACGTCTTGAGTTCCTTCGAACAATTTTCTCGCCCCCCGGAGTCGGAACGCATGGATCCGAGTGCTTCAAGCTGTTGGATTTTTTGGAGCTACCTGGTTCTGGCCGGGGATGGGATCAAACCTTATGCGAAACTATTAGATCGGAGGGTGGAGAGAACACTCCTGCTTTCAATCTTCCATGTTAATACCTTAATGAGGTGTAATTTCGTTTTAAGTATCGCCACATTGGGGGCTCTTGGTTGGAGTCTATTAAAAGCGATGAAATTTATGAAGCTATTCACGTCAACTCGACCGTACAGGAAATACCACACTCAACACACGCTACTACCTCGCTACGTCTCCTTCTTTGATATTTGCGTGAATATATATGTATATATTTATATTCTTTAGAGAATTTAAATGAAAAGTCCGCCAGAGGATTTAGTAAATAAACCAGGGAAAAACCAATTCCACAAATTTGTAAAAAGCGACCGAAATGCTATTTCAATTTCCTGAATTAGTTTCCGCCGACAGCCTTCTTCCTCTCTCTCCATCCCCGCCCCGCCCCTCCCCTTCACTCATCGCGAGTTTTTTTTGCTCAGAAATGAAAAATGATGTTTCGAAACTTTTTGAGAATCGGCGGCGATATATGTAAAAGGAATAATTTCGCTTGCGATGGAAGAGTTGGTGGATGGATTTGAGGCCGATGTTTCGGAAGGGGTAGAGAGTAAGTTTTTTTTCTCCTTTTTTCAATTTTCCACAATTTTTTTCCGATTCGCGGGGAGAGAGAGAGCGAGAGAGAGAGGGAGGAGATGGGAGAGAACGCATTAGGTACGCCCATTTACGTTGCAATCATTGGAAATGAATCGGCAAAAGCGCCCCACATCTCCTGAAAGCCGCCCGCCCAGTATCCTGAAAGTCCCGTACCCCTTCTTCCCCGCCCCCCCCGTGAAAACCGCGTCTCCCACCCGTGCCACGTCTACCCCTCCCTGCCCCTGTCCCCCTTGTTCCCTTCTTTCGAGTCCCTCCTCCTCTCCCGCTGGTCCCCTTTCCTTCCTGGTTGAAATGTCCTCCTACGCCACCCCTCTATCCATCCCCCTTCCCCGCTGTTCCCACCTCTGCGCTTACGTTGTGGCGTACGTACGCGCCAGAGACGACGGCGGTTTCCCCAATGCACTCAGGAAGCAGGAGACTCGAACAATGTCCCGGCCTTCGATTGTCGTGGCAAGGAAAGTAACGGATCCTTTCGTTCAACGGTGCAAGCGGATAACGCTTTGAAGTCACTGTATTGCTCCGCAGGATCTCTCTCCTAGTTCCCAGGCGGTGGAGATTTCAACGCCTCCTATTAGTTTCAATAGAGCTCCCAAAGTTCTCTATTGCTCCTCGCCTTCTATGCGGGCGGCCTTCAGATACGTCACATGTGAAAACCTCCCGAGGTGGGGAAATCATGGGGACGAAGGAATTATTTTTACTAGCACCCCTATATATTAATTCCTTAGCGGTCGTTAAATCATTTCTTCCTGCACAATTAGTCACTTAAATTAAGCAGTAGAATTGGATTGTTCGGGCCTGATCTGTTTACTCATCACAGTCACATCTTTGATTTCATCAGTTGATTTCAATCAATTAAAAGTTATAGTAGGCGGAATGGAAAGCTACTTGCGTTCACCCTTCATCAACGAACAAAAAGTACATTGGTAACTAATTATTCTTCTTGTCACGACACCTCTGCATTGAAAATACATAGGATATTAACATAATAGTTTGAGACAAAACGCGTCTGTTTAAATTTTTTTGATTAGTGTATTCCAATTCCATTCTCTTTTAGAACAATTCTGGTGGTTTTAAATCATGCCCCCTAAATTCGACTTTTGCATTTTACTATTACCTAATCGGAGCGTCATTGGTCATATATGTTTGGGCATATTAACGTTGAAAGTTATAGGAAAAAAGAAATTCTTTTTCAACTTTTTACCCCTTACCCCTATTATGCCATCTGTATTTTGATATAATACAAAACATATCTTAAATAAAATACTCAATCCATAACTATTATGCATATAACTTTCTTTATTTTCGAAGCCAACAGAAGCGTTCAAAAATCACGATTTCGCGAATTAAAACTTTAAAAGCTGTGTTTTTTTTGATTGACTACTTTTAAGAGCAGGAGGGAGAATTGATATTTAACAAAATAGTATGTTTGGCTGCAAATAAAAGGAATTTAGAGCGGAAGATTTATGTAAACATGTAATGACTTCAATATTTGCAGTACATTTAATCCTAGTTAATTAATATTAATTGGATAAATTAATTATATGAAGTTAAATTGTACCCGGAATCACCACTTGAGCTTCTAAAAGAAATTAAATCGCCTATCATAACTCTTTCCGACTCATCCTCTCTGTCCAATCATTTCGTCGATTACTTCTTCCCCTCTGGCTGGCTGCCTCTCCATACACTAACATCCCGCTTCACCCATCTACATAGAATGAACGCCTTCGCCTTTGGTAGCATGGTCCGGGGTTCGAATACTGTCAGATGAATGGCTGTTTTTGTGCAGCGAATACAAGAGGTAAAATGCACGCATCCCGGGTTCGGTTCCCTGCGATATTGACTCGAAGGGGTGGTGTATTCTCGGCCTCGGATTCAAAGGGACCTCTTTTACGCCATTGATTCATAGCGGCTCAGTCCATTTGCAATCTCTCGCTTGGCCAGAGCTTGAGATATTTTGCCCAAACTATGAGGGGTAATGCATGCATATTGCACTAGATCCCAATTCCAGTAGGCACTTGAATTTTACGCGCGTGAGATTCGAAAGTACCTGTAAGTTCATTTAGTAATAGAAATTACATGTAACATCATGATTTCATTTTTAAACTATTGATAATATATTTGGCGAGTTATGACAGAGAACAATCTACTTTTATAAACGCTAATTTGTTGAAAAGTTTTCTCACTCAAAGAGTAAGTATACTAACTCCATATCAGTGAATTTATTTGAAAATTAATTTACAATTTTATCTATTTACAGGCATTGGTTATAAAATTTGAAAATATGGCACATTTTTAGATCATTAGAGAGTTTGAAATTCTTCGATTTATGTTAATAAAAATACGGATATGAAAGAGTTTTCTTCCATTTCTAATCATTTATTGTATGTAATATTTCAAAGGAAACACGTTAAGAGATCTGTCAAACTTGTTATGACCATTCGAATTATTTATCTATCAGTTTGGCTGTGAGAAAGTGCATGGATCATTGGGTTTTGTGTACTGATGGTATCTATTACAAGATCATATTTATCGATCAATTAATCCTATATGAGATCATATCGTATCGTATGTTATTCAATTCTAATATTGAGAATGGAAAAAATCATAATTAGTACCTAAAATCGGAACGAAAAGCAAATGTTTTCCTTGTAATTTCAACTTCAAAAGTTTACAATAGATCATTGTGCCAAATAATTTATTTTATTAAAAGAAAATTCTGTCGCAATAGCGCAGAAATCATCGTTACGGTGTTCCTTTACTAAATTGTGCCAAAAATTCTTTCACAAAACTAGTCATATGGGGAATATTTTGATTCTTTTGCATTTCATTATGCCATTTAAATGTATATCGTTTAACTGAGTGCCGAATGTAGGCAGCAGCATGCAATTAAATAATAAAGTTCTTTACGATTTGTTCCAGAACAAATGTAATAAAACCTGAAATTAAACCGATGTTTTAATTCACTGCTAGCCACTTCTAAAAAGTACCCTACTGATGCCATAACCTGGAAAATAATCAGGAAGCTTAAATGAAATGGAAATATAAGTTGTACCAGCCGTGCCATATTTATACATGTAAATGGCGAGTTCCTTATTCGTAATAATTACACAGGAAAACGGCCATTGAACTTTGCAACCGATAAAAGTATTCTCAAGTCTGTAAATGAAAGACTGAAATTCTTACGCAACTGTCATAGGAATTTAAATCATTGTAATAGATTTATTTCTTGAGCGTCGTTTGGAGAGTAAGAAAATTTTACTTCAGAAATAACGAGGTTAGTTAGCCGGCGGAAAGAATTTTGGTAAATTCGTCCTTGTAGGGACACTGCGTGTTGATCATTTTGGAAATGTCGTTGATTCTGTAGGGCGTGAAATGTTCGCTATTTATCCATCACTAAACTTAAATTCACTGACCACAATCGCTGAGGATATTAGCGAGGAGTTTCATTGTACAAATAATTACTGCCCTTTTCCAAAGGGATAATCGAGAAACTCAATAGAGAAAATCGTAATTAATTTTACTTCCCCCGAAGTTATATATTTATTTAGTTTGGTTTGACGTCACTTCAGATACTAAAATTAAATTTAGTATTCCATAATATATTTATGTTTCATCTTTCCATTTATTTTAAAGAAGCATGTTTTAAGCATTTCAAAGGATTATGTTCTGGCAATGAGGTCTGTTTTTAACAATATAATTGCTTGCCAAAAAATATATTGAAAGCTTAAATTATCCCAGCGTATGAATTTTTTTCGGTCTATGTGTGTTTATTTTCTTTTCACTTTATCCTAAACTTTTACAATAAAATTAAATTAACAAGATAGGGAAACAATAACAAATGTAACATAATTCAATCCAAAAGTGTTTTTAAATCAAAGATAAAAATAAAGCACGATAATTATATCTCTCTGAGCAAAACACAATGTCACCTGATTGCGGTTAACCCCTGTTATAGAACAGGCACAGTTCATAGGCGCCGCTGTAATGAGATTACTCGTATGGGATCGGCACTTTGTATTTTGGGGTATCATGACAGTTTACAGGATACCTAAAAACGCAATCTTATCACAAAGACAATACTTCTAAATGCAATTATAGAAATGCGCGACTCTCAACATTGAAAAACAAGTTTAAAAGTAGATGCATACTGATAAACTTGTCTCTCAGGGTTGCAATGTGTTCCCCTCTGGAGGGGTTATGCCTTATGCGGTCAGCTGCCGTCAGCAGATTACCATTTTTTTGCATGCGGCGTCAGGGGTGGGTACCTCAAGTTGCATGACCGTAGCGTAATTAATTTTTCCCCTTTTTGCTGCCCAGTTCTGCATCACCTGTCTTAGATGGTGGCGGTCTCACATACAATAAGTGCCGTGACTGGTTCGCTGTAGCCTCAACGGAGCTGTGAATGGGGGTACAACCAATCGGCTCGGTAGAGGGTTCCCCCACCACTCAGGCGCACTTTGGTTTAGTCGCCTCAGGGAATTCGTTGAGACAGGAGGTGGATTTTTGTGACGTGTGATTGTTTGTGGTGTCGTCGCGCCAGCATGGAGCGCACCGTCGAGCAACGCTACGCTGTTAAGTTTTGCGTTAAACTCGGGAAATCCGCGTAGGAGTCCCCTGAACTCATTAAACAGGCTTATTGGGGATGATGCCTCAAGCCGCACGAGATTTTTTGAGTGGCACAAAATGTTTATGGAAGGCCGGGAGCTCGTCGAAGACGAGCACCGCGTCGGACGCCCGACGACCGCTCCGACCGATGCTCCGTTGGCCAAAGTGAAAAACGTTTTGGACTCTAACAGGCGTTTAACCATCGCCCTTATCAGTGAGGAGACCGGCCTCTCAGTCGGAGCCGTCCACACTATTATAACAGAGGATCTTGCGATGAGGAAAGTGTGCGCGAAGCTGGTGCCGAAAGTCTTGAGCGAGGAACCAAAGCTGTCGCGGGTGGAAATTTCACGCGAAATTTTGGACTTCGTCCAGGAAGATGAACATTTTCTCGACAAAGTTATTACCTCAAAGGATAGCTCAAAATAAGCTCAAAGGAAATCGGTTCGATTCCATCGAGGCGGTTCAAGCGTCGACGACAAAGGCTTTCAATAGTATTCCGGAAACCGACTTCCAGCTGGTTTTTGACGAGTGGCAGCCACGCCGAACTAATTGTATCGATGCAGGTGTATGAATTTTGAAGATTATTAAGTAATTGTAATGATAACTGCATTAAAGTTTGATTTTTGGAAGAAGTCCCGACACTTATTGTACAGACCCTGCATAAGTGGTTGATGCTCATTTTTATTCCCTTTTATTTACACGTAATATACTAGAAAGCATCTGCAATGAGTAGAATTAATACTGGTTTAAAACTAAGTTTGGGCATTAGCATGTATATATGTGTGAACTAGTAGGTGTGAGACTCAAATAACCTCTATGATGAGATTTTAAGCGGACGTTTCCCTTACCTCCTCCCCTCACCACTTATACACCCTGGCTCTATTTATGCCTTAATCTACCCCATGGTGCTTGCAGCCCCTGTCACGAACCATGTTAGTGAATCGCTGGGTATTTGTGTGGCTGCAGATGATAAAAATCAAAAAGCATGCATAAACTAATAGCTTTGCATTAGTTTGTAGGCATGTCCGGTGGTATAATACCCCCTGCCATACACCTTTGAGGCAGCTTGCGAGTCATGTGTCTGTAGAAATAATTAAAGAAGAATATTGATGACGTTCCTGTGATTCAAACGTCAGAAAACGTATATTTTAAGGCAATATCGTGCATTTGAAATGACGACATAGTGCTTAATTTTTGCACTGAATAAAATTATTACATTTACATTATGCATAAATTATAAACGAAGTTTACATGGACAATTTTAAGTAAACAAAGCTATATTACAGTGCATTACAGCAACGCCCATAAAAATTGTAATACAAACACTTTGGTCAATGCAGTAAGATTTAGCAATTGATTAATGCATCTTTTTTCATCAAAATATTGATCAACCTTTCATTTTCACTCGCTCGACATTCTTTCTATACTCCGTGAACGTGAATATTAAATTTGTGTAATGAATAATTGAGAATAGTTGTTTTTTGATAGCCGTCAAGATAGTTTTATCGAATAATAAAGCTTTCGCTATAAATTTCCTGGAATAGTAGAACGGGCATAATAGTCACCGATCCGGCGCCTATGATGGAATAGATTCCTTCGCCCTCAAGATGGGTGGGTGTTGTAGGTTTGTAGGTTTGATCTCTCTCTCCCTCTCGCTGGGGCACGCCGTGTGCCCTGCGCCATTATTCACGACCATTAAACTGAGAAAGGGTCGCTGGGCGATGACCAGGGGGAGCAGGCGAGGGAGTGGACGCGGGTCGCCTGTCGATCTCGTATGTATGAGGGGCGGCGAAAATAAATTAGCTGGGCCCAAAAGGAGAGAGGGTGCCGAGGGGAGAGGGGGACCCCGCCCCACCCTCCCCCCTGTGGGGATGCTGAAACGGGTTTCGAAAGCCAACTACGGGGGCTGGGAATTGAGAGGAGGCTGGGGAGAGAGGGAGCGGGCCTTCCGACGGGGAGACGGCGAATGTTTTGATGAAGGGTTCTTGTTGCGGGAAACTTGAAAAGAATTTATCTCCCGGTAGGAATATTTAATTATTTTACCAGGAAATCCTGGCCCTTATGGAACGTGCTGCAGACTCCTCACGCCGCAATCAACTCGATCATGTCCGTTGGATATTGCTAAGTTCCTTTGGGCATTCATTTCATTTTTAGTATCATACTCGTGCAATTTACTTGTTCACAAGATTCACTTAAGAGTGGGGCAGAACTATACGCTTTCTCTCAAGCCAGAATCAATTAAGGATTTTTGTCATTTATACGCATTGGTCGGCAAAACACATAACAACTGTAGAACTAAATCATGGTACAATTAACCTTTTAATTATTTAATAATAATTAGTAAATCATTTTATTTTTCTACGTCTCATCTTCTCTTTTATTATAAGGGAATGGCAAGGTTTTGGAGGCACCTCTATTGAAGTGGAAAATCATGACCAAGAAGAAATCATTGATTGCTCTCTCAATCCATTATAAAGTTTTTAAGCTTAGGAGTGTGGAGGTTTGTTCGGAAAATGAAGTACATTATTTAAACAAAGTGCATTGGTCGGTTTACCTTTTGTTTTGTGTTAATTGCATTGAGCAATATGGTAAGCTATTAGAGAAAGGGAGAGTAGTGGTTCAACCGCAATCCAGGCAATAATTGGGGATATAACATTAACATGTAACATGCATTTATTTTTGTGAGTTAAGTGTGGTGAATTAAGAATGCATTGTTTTTCACCAATTTCGTAAACCTAATACTCATCCAATCATATGAGTGGCCAGTAAGGTTACGAAGTGTCCTGAGATTGAGGGTGAAAATTCGAGGAAACGACAGCCCTCGCCACCATCCACCGCGGGTTTTCCTCTCTTTAGGAGGAAACTTCGCTCTGATCCACCCCTAAAGAGAACGCCCCCGCCTCCTTGAACACGCTAAGACTCTAATTTTGGATTCTCCACGCTCTCTTCTCCTGACGATGCGAAAAATATTCTCTCCGACGAGTAAATGAATCCCTAAAATAATTGAGCTTTTTTACTAACATACAATCGGAAACGTTACTCTTGTTCTTTCACAGCGATTCTTCATAAAAAAGGGTGGATCGTTGAATCCCGAAATCGTACCATTCTACCAAGAGTTCCAAATACGACGGGGACTGAGGGTGAGGTCTACCCCACGCGAAATAACACCTTTCACGATTCGTTCGAATATTTCGAGGGACACCTTCATACAGCTTCGGCAAACTTTGTCTGCACGTGGATCGTAAAAAGATTGATCCTCCAATTCTTCATTTGAAGCATGGTGAATTTACGTCTACATGATACCCCTCATGCCGCCGCAAGGGCGTGGGGTATTAGGATACCACCCGAAAAATAGAATGCAGAATGCAACTGAATGCAAAACAACAAAAGCGATGCCAATCCACACTTACAGATGTAAGCAAATTGTTGTGCATGTTGTACATTGTACATGTATATGTTTAAGCAAACCTTCTTTTAACTTACTCACATGTGAGTACATACTCGTATTCAAGCAACTAAAAATAATATGCAGGATCACATACACCTTCGAATACACTAGATGTCTACGCAGCGTTTAATCTTGATCTCACTTGTAATTTGAATATCTTTACTATTTTTATTTTGACTTTTATGTCTTAATATGATGATTCCTGAGTCCGTGGAAAGAGCAAATATTTGTATATATCAGTACTGGAGTCTATTTCTGTTATCTTATCTTTGTGGTATAACCTGGCCAAGTAGAGTGGGGTCGCTATAATTCCCTTTTTAGTTAAACTCGCGTAAACCGAACTTGTTAACATGTCTTGCCTGTTCTCTTCTCGTCTCAAGCTTATCCAAACCTAATTTATCTAAAAGGTAATTCACGCTTGTCTTCTTACTGTAACAACTTTTACAAATCTAGAGGATTCTCTCTGAACTTCGTCAGAATCTTGAATCAACAATTTCTTCCAAGGATCCCAAACTTTTGCGGCGAATCCCAAATGGGACCCAACTGAAGCAAAATATCACCTCTTTTTAACTTTTGGTTAAATTTGTGATGAAGTTAAATTTTGACGCAAATTTGTTTGATTATTCTTCGAAATGGTCAAATTTAATCTCTTTTGAAATGCTACACGAACTTTAATAATCGCATTTTACTATAAATTCTACTGTTAATCTTTCCACCCAGTTGCTTTGGAAGGGAAAAGGTTTCTCAACATCGATGGCATATATGAAAATTATGATTGCCTAACATCCCAGGATATATATGCAGCGGGAGAAGAAAACACAGCATTCTTTCTCATTTAGTTTATGCCAACCTTATAATTTCGCTTCATTGAAAAGATTTTTTAAAAACTCAGTTGGGAAACCGTGAGCAAGGGGTGCCTCCAGTTCCATAGATGTTTACGGTGGATTTACTACACGTTATCAAAATCCTGCCCATGTTTCTCCAACGCATGTGCCTTGGTTTGATATTTGAAAGTTGTTGAATGTGATGAATCGTAAGAAAAGTGGTCCAACAAGAAAAATCTATCATTATATTATGAAATAGGTGGGGAAATGTTTGAGTGATTGGAAAGTCTAATGAGTTGACAAGGGTTAGACAACAAACACACTTTGCCGATCGCACAAGAATTTTCGTTTTGAATGACAATGGTTTCGTTACAAAGCATCACCATCGGGTTGATGATATAATTTTTTTAAACTCCACCACTAATCGGAGCCCATTAGTTCACCTGTTAATAAATCCTATCGATCTAAAAACAGCTTAACATTCACCTGCATCTTCACAATGCCCCGCAAGTCGCCTCATAGACGTGATTCGGGGATGTTAGGTCAGTCATGCACGCAAACATTCGTGAGGGCGCATTCATGCATGAGTTCGTTCTTGCATATGGATATACAAATTCGTTCATATGCACAAAAATTCGAGCACATGTACGCATTTGCATGCATACATCACGCAGTCATTGGAAAATTTTGGTTAACTAATTTAATATTAAATTTAAATAAATGTCGGAAATTCTGGTTCGATTTTGTTACCCTTGTGTGGAAAGAACGAGCACTTTAATCTGTTTTTGACGGTGTCTATCTCTCTTATTTTATCCCGGTGGTTGATACACCAATATAATTTGGTACCGTAGTAATTCCCTTGGTGCTGTCAGAATAATAATTTTTCCCGTGTATTTCTAAAAATCCATCTTGCCTGCTCTCTTCGTGAATGAAAGTGGCTACCAAATAAACTCATCCAAAATATCCGCTACGTTTAATGTTTTCTCGTAGTGATTTATGATAGATATAGCGGATTAAAAAAAAATTCCAATTCTTTAATTACGTGTTCTCCCGTGAATTCAGAATACTTGCCAAACTTAGCATCAATAAAGCGAGTGACATCTCTATCTGAACTTTTCTTCGAATTTCCCTGCAATCTGGCTGGTGCAACGTAGCTCCTTCAAGGCTGACCCGCATATTACTCTGCGTTCGTATGTTCGTATCCTATAAAGGATTTGTTGCCAGAGTAACGCCCAAGTATTTGATAAATTCTGGAATGTTTTCTTTCTATCCCGTCTGTTTTATAATTTGTCTTGTTTTATATTTTTTTATTTTAAAATTTCAATGCTGCGCGTTTTGTGATATTTAATTCCAACCCTCCCATGCAACTCTTCGATGTGTAGTTTAAACTACTAGAGGATAGCCCGCATAACTGCAAGACGTATATGAGAGCAGAGTCACAAAGGAGAAAGGAAGTCATTTTGAATAATTTTGAAAGATCTAAGTAAGCACTCTCTGAGTGAGTGCTTGAAGTACCTTCAAAGATTGTGCTGAAGAATTATATTTCGGGAAGAGTGAATCGTTTTTGAAGAATGCATTTCAATCAGAAACCAAAAGTCCTTTTCCTAGCGAACATATGTATTTTTCAAAATATTTGTGTGCCGCGTTAAATCGGCCACTGAAGCCTTCTCCCGCACTCTATGCAAATATGCACTTACAGTTACCGATAAATATCCTTCCAAATTTTAAAATATTAGCCTCTCTTATTTCTCAGGTCAGAGTTTTTACTTATTAAAACATGTTTCGCTACATGTTATGCGCTACATGTTGAAGCAGTGTGAGTTTTCGGAGGGGTGAGGAAGCGGAGATAAGGAATGAGTCAAATGAGCAAAGAGTGGGACCTCCTTGAAAGATTAGTCGACCCTTTTCTCCTTTGTCTGATTTCGTAGTTAAAAGCTTGCTATCTTATAAGGTATACCTACTTAGTGCGTTGAGAGAAGAATCGGCTTATCTCAATCGAAAGATAATAGTTCACGCGTGCGTTCTGCATTAATATCTTATAAAAGTCTCAAAGATAAGTAGATGACATAAAGAGACGCCAGCAGTGGAAGATAATGAAAATCTTAGAAATGGCGGCGGGGAATTTTGCTTGGTAAGAAAATGACAATTCTTGAACGAGAGAGTAATGTGGTCTTCCCTGAAGGTATTTCTTTCGAGTCGTTATAGCTGAATTTCCCAGCTATTAAAAATACGTTGGAATAAGGTCTTCCTTTTTCGGCGTTTTTTCCCCAACTTAAAGCTTTTTCTGTTGTCCTCATAGTCCTTCACATGTCTTAACCAAGAAGAGTTGCACTATTAAAAGCATGATGCTTGATCGAATAAACCCGGGATTTGGAAGTTTACACCAAATAATTCCAAACTATTTTTCCTTCCATGAAATTAAACTTCACCCTCCTTGATTATTCCACGTTAACGTTTGATGTTATTAGAAAGATACTTTGTGGGAAGATACCAAGGAACAAAAAGCAGTCATAATGGCTCAGTTTTGACCTTTGGTTTTTAGTTTTGTTAGTGGTCTAAATCAATCCAGTCAACTAGATAAAGGAGATGTGGGCGCGGATTTTATTTTTGATTTTCCCAATTCAAGCTTTGTGGCACGGATTAAAATTCGCAGGGAAACTATGAATGCCTCCTCCTCCCGTCATTAGAATCAAATCACCGGCTTCAATCTCTCCCTGCTCGTCCCCTTCTCTTCGCCCTTATCCCGCTCTCAAGGAACGCTCTCCTTCCCACCTCCGTCCTTCCGGGTCCCCGGCCCCCGTCCTCCCGCGGCTCCGACACCTCGCCTAATCTCCGCTTCCCACATCCCGACGCCTCCTCCTCCTCACCCACCCCGTATCCCTGTCGCCGCCGTCCCACGCCCCAGCCCCCCTCGACCCAGCTCCTTGACGCCTGCCCTCCCCCTTTCTTCTCTCCCTCCCTCCCTTTCTCCACCCACACCCCTCCCTTGGGCAACCCTCCTCTTCTCTCTCTCTCCCATCCCTCCTCCTTAGACGCGGCCTCGCCGACCCCCACCCTCCCAATTTTCCTCCCCCGTATGGTCCCATCGCCGCAGTACAATTTGAAGTTCATCTCCCCAGACACCCATACCCACCACAGCAGCCGCGCAAGCCCCAGGATCCCTCCCCCCTGTGCCCCCTCTTACCCCCCTCCCCCCCTCTTACCCCCCTCCCCAGCCTCACTCCTCCCCCGCCACCCCCACTCCACCCCATCCACGCTTGCGACATTCATAGGAGTGGCCCCCTGCTCACTCTTCCCACCTTCCCTTCCCACCCCACCCCCCGCCGCCCCACAACCCTATATGACCGCACAGGCGACTTAAGACACGGAAGACACTTGGACTTCGGAGTCTTCAATCCACACTCTCGCCTCCTCCTCTCAGGGGTCCCACAGCCATACCCCTCATATATTCCTCTTTCCCTCCACACCCCCTTCTTCTCCCCCGTCCCTCCCCCCGTCTCCGCAGCCTCCTCCTCCCTCACCCATCCACGCTTTTCCTTCTCCTTTCTCTCTTCTCGTTTTCCTTATCCCGTTTGTCCCCTCTCTTCATTTCCTCACAAAGCTTTCTTTTCGTCCGAAACGAAAAATTTAATGTCAGGAAGATACGAGTAATTCCAATGACGAAAAAACAGGTTATTTCCTTTCCATCGCTACTTAATCTTTTGAAGACCGGGAAGCAGTCAATCGGTGAGAGATCATTACGCATCGGTTCTCTCAATCATCTCAATCTCTGTACGGTCTTGCAGCGCTACGCAGCGAACATAAACTAATCTATTCTTCGAAAAAACGACTCATACAAGCTTATTTATATACAGTTATTATCACCACAGGTAATATACTGGTTAAGGTAGGTTTTGGATGGACAAAACTACGAAATACAAATACTTTATACAAATTAATGCCAATCTTGTCTCTCCTAACAAAAGATGATGCACGAGTATATGATGGACAGTATATATATATATATATATATATATATATATATATATATATATATATATATATGTGTGTGTGTGTGTGTGTACGTGTGTGTAGATTGTATATATACGCATGTATGTAGACATATACATATGTAACAATTTTTTGATGGCGACATTTATTAAATAAAAAATTGCAGGTCAATCTGATTTTATCATTATTGCTCATAACTCTGACACACGCGTCGAGTCTAATCTCGGGCATAAAAAGAGCCACAGGACTTCAATCACGACCAGGGGCGATAGTTGTCATTTTCGTCGAAATCGCTCTCGCCCACCTCCGCCACGCTTGTTATCTGTCCTGTTCTTCACAGCTCCTCTCTCACTCCCCTCCGCCCTCTCCCAAGATCTCGCTCATCCCTCTCCACCCTCATTTCGTTTTTTTTCAAGGGCGAGGTTTATGCCTTGCACACACCTTATGGGTCCCTAACCCTTTCCTTCCCGCGTCTTCATTGTGATGTCTCTCCCGCTTATACGGCCGCCCTCCACGCACTCCCCCTTATGAATTTCTCGGGCTCGCCGTATACATCAGACCGTTGGCCCCGTTGCCATGGGCATTTGGGAATTGGCTCCCTCTGATTTTGAAGAATCCTCTCTCTTCATACTGCCCCTACTTACCTCTTCCTTCCTCCTCATTCAACCACATTTATATTCATTCCTAACTTCGCATAATCTGGGCGTATTCATTTTTATTTTGGATTTAATTGTTTCTCACCTAATTTCCATTTTAACCAGAACTTGCAACAATAAACCAGTTCTAATTCTTCATTTGGAAAGGATTAACATAAATTTGTATATGTACATGAATTATACTATTATACAGTTCAACAGAAAATTTGGATATGCGTCATAATAACTACGGAGTCACACAGTAGTGCATTTGTAAATTGTTATGTATGTTCCTATGGATGTATGATATAATGTGTATAAAATATTACCCCGTCTCGGTCATATGTTTCAACTTTAGAAACGTGAATAACTTCTCACTCTATGCCATTAGTAACAGCACTCTGATTGAAGTGGGAATCCGTAAGTGCAAAGAACTAAAGTTATATACCGTATTCATAAATACATGAAAAACTGATTACAATATGTATGTTTATGTAATTGAAATTCAAAGTCTGCATTTCAAGATGTTCCCTCTCAACTCTGAAAATGGTTCCAATATGTATTTACAAGTTCTGGGTAAAATTTAAAAGTATTGGATGAATTTCGGGCATTTTGAAGTTAACCTCCAGTTAAAACGTTAAAATTTTATTGCTCCGTCAGAATATTAAGATAAGTGTTGTATTTAGAAATATATTCATCAATACCATTCCGTGAGAGCTTTAAATGATACAGATGTAGTTTTTACTATCATCCCAGTTAATTAAGAATTATTGCCAGCTAACACAGTTTGTTGATATTGGGAGCAGAAGTTCATAATAAATTAATAGTTAGATATGAATAGCAAAGTGATTCAAGCAGAGTATAGATAATTATACCTAAGTTCGTCAAATCGTTCGTTGACTCATAATAAAGTATCACTGGTAGATATTTTCCAAGACTGCACTTTAACTATATGATTCCAAAAGTTTGTTTAATGTAAATTATTCTTTCTGTGGTCGGCGATAAAGTTTGATGCAGAAAATATTTAGAAAATGGTTTTTTTGCGAGTTATTTTGTTGCAAATACAATTTTAAAAATCGCTAAAAATTATGAATTATTGGATCCTTTGCAATGCAGTATTTTCCATCATGCTCATCAAGAAACAATGACGATCATCTCGAGAAACAGAATAGTCGAGGAATGGGAGTTAAGGAACGCACGCTTATAGTTGACCAGCATTGAATACCTAAATGATTCTCTTGGAACTGTGTTAAACTTAAGTAGGAAAAAACCTATTACTGACAGTTTAATTTAATTGTAGTGATCATTTTGTAAATGAGTGCATCCAGTTGCAGTCCAGTGCATCATATGAGGTGCAACGAAAAACGACCTGAAACATAGTATACGAGAGCTGTTATATAGAGAGTGATCCTAAGCGTTTCTAATCGTATGATTTACATTTGAAAAGCTATATTTTATTGTATATTGTTAACATAAAGTGTAAATTATAGTAGTACCAGTTTTGTTGATGTGAATCCAGGAATTTCAGTTATGTTAAAAGTATTTAATCGTTATATAATTCTATTTATAGACGCAATAAACTTTCTATCATTGATATATTATTAAACAAATGAAAATTTTAGGAAGTTTCCGAAAATTACTCATGCAGCGTTGAAGGGGATTTTGATGCTAATTTCAGTTGATGACTTAGGAAACAATTTTTAGGTAGGGACCTCGGGAGAAGTAATTTAACAAGTCAGGTTTAGTTACAAAGTGTAGCCGTTGGAGTCCAAGGCTAATTCTTATTCCGAATTTGATGATCAAATCAGAAACAATCGTAATGCTTACTTCAGGCAGCGACTTTCAAAAGAGCACATTTTTTCGCCCGTTCCCTAGAAATGCGGTCCCTACCCTCCTCCTGGTTCCTCGAATCAACCCCCCCCCACACGCTCTCCCTCGAGAGAGAGAGAGAGGGATCTTCTCGCCCTACCCACCATTCCCCCTACCGCTTCTCCAAGCCCACCCCCAGGAGCGGGCCATCCTCCGCCGCCCTTTCCATCCGCATAAGAAGCAAACTCACGAAATCACACACGTACAAACATATACGTATAGGGAAATCGCATGCATATTGAAATGATATGCCGGAAGCGCTTCCTCCATCCCCCGCGATTCTTTCCCCCCACCGCTCCCGCCTCCTATTCCCTTCAGCCCTCCCGTGTCACCCGAAGCCCCCCTTAAACCTTCCCTCCCAACCACCCCACTCGCCCCCTCCTCTCCCCTCATCACACCCATCTCGGCACGCCCGTCCCGCACCCCTCTCCCCTTTCCGCAGTGCCCGCTCCACCCCCACCCGCCCACTCCCATCCAAGAGATCTTCCTCCATGCGTCCCTATCGGTGCCCGAGGCCTTACTGATGCCAGGAACGTGCTCTCCCCTCTCCATCCCTCTCACCCCGAAAGCCTTTCTCTCTCTCTCCACCCTGCTCGTCCTCCCCCCGCGATGTCCCTCGCCCTCGCTCGCTCTCGCGAGACCTTCGGCCGCCATCCCTCCCCCAAACTCACCCCACTCCACGGAGGACCTAGGGACTGTTTCACCCGCAGTCGGCCACCCACTGCCACCCTCTCGCGACCCTCTTTTGCCCGAAACCCTCTACCCTCAATGTCCCCGCCCCTCTCCACTGCTTCCATTTCTCGACCCCCTCTCCTTCCCCCAAGGGTACCCGGGTGACTCGGGGCACGCCAACCCCTCGAGAGATATAAGGGTGCGCAACTTCCTCATCCCACCCCGCCAGCGAATCCCCCAAGTGTGTGCGTGATTGTATGAGTGTGTATGTGCGTGTGTATATATATGTATGTATTATATATATATATATATATATATATATATATATATATATATATATATATATATATATATATATATATATATATATATATATATATATATATATATATATATGCATTTGTGTGTGTGTATGTTTGTGTAACTACATGCGTGCCACCCACAACCCTATCTACTCAATCCAACTTCCCGAGTCCCTCTTACATCTTACTACATCCACTCCCGAACTTCGCTCTCTCTCTCTCTCACCATTCCATATGCTTACTCCCTTTTCTTTCTCAACAGTCACTCCTCCTCCCGACCACCCTTCCCTCCTTCCTCTCCCACTTCGTGCCCTTCCCTCTCCGCCTTCAGCCCCTCTTCCTCCTCTTCCTCCCGCTTCCTCGGTTCTCCATTCTTCCTCGCTTCTCTATATTCCCTCTGCGATGTTATCGACCGTGAAAGATAACGGAGTGCATTACAAAAAGAGTTCGTTTTGAGATCTCGAAAGCCTCGAATCCACGGCGGCGGCCCTTTGAGCAGTTAAATCGTTCATTTCTTCGGACGACCTCGCGTCAGTGCGGAGTGTGAGTGAGTAAGGTAATCTGACATGATTGCCGAGACGAATTCGTTGACCATAAGGAAGTTTATTGCGAATCACAATTGATATCACACTTTTTTTTCAACTTGTTAGGCGCTAATTTTACAATATATTCTGTGGTTTGCAATAGCACTTTTCTTTGTTTAAAATCTGTTACTGGGCGCTGTTGTCTGAAAATCATTTTCATTGCATCCCTATTCCACTCGAGATAACTTATGTTTCCAATATTGGATTTTGGAAACATCCCTGAGCTAGTTGCATCCATCAGTAATGGCACTAAAAGTTTATTGAAATCTCTGATTAATCTTTAGTGCTAGTATTGTTTTTATAGGAAAAGATTCATTTCATCTCATATCACTCTACCTTGAGTGAAATTAAAACATAAACGATGGGGAGGACTTGCTCCATTCAACTGTTGGTTTCCCTGCTAATCTGGCACTTTTAATATCATCCTGTTTCCATCCCGGAGTTAATGTATCTTTTCACCATTGGCATGCCGCAATACCTTTATGACCTACTTGTATAATGAATAGTATCTGAATTATATTTTTATTCATAAGGCCCAAGGTATGTTCTTTTGCCAAATTTTGTTATTTAATGCAGAGGTTTTCGATGATTAAATCAGTGACTCTCTCAAATCTCATCACCTCCACTTGCTCTTGGTGGGAGATGAATTCGAGATTTCATTGATTACCCTTTATTTCATTTCTTGCGTTGTTGGCAAAGTAGAAACACAAAATTGTCAGAAACTGCGCGCAGTCTTACTCCCAGGCTCCTCACGTTATTGCCGGACTACATTTGGTGTAATGCATGGGGATATACGTCCTCGGAGGTCACGCAATTCACACAATAAATGCTGATATTTTGATGCATAGTTTAGCTCTAACTCCTACTATTGTATTATTTACATTTATACGTTGTCGGGCATACACGTTAAAAAAATCGGATAGTGCAACCTCGCGTAATGATGCAAACATATGAGGCTAGGTTTAAAGAGGTTGTTTTTGTAAGATTAATGACAGCTGAATAACAGAAACGAATTCTCATATTCGCAAATAAACTTTATTTTTATCAGCGACTCTCGGCCATTCGTTTCAGGAATGGAGAGGCACACGCGTCTCCGGCGACGGGGCTTCGCGGCCGCGTTCCCATAAACGAACTTAAAACGGCTTAAACAAGTTTTTAACGGACGTGTGCGAACCGCCCCAATCTCGCTTTCTCCCCCCCTAATGATTCCGACGTGTGAGGCCATCGTCACCAGCAGGTATCACAAAAGCGCCCTCTTTGATCGCTATCCAGGAAGTGTCCCGAAACGACGACTTGATTGCCCGACTCCGGGTCATTATCCTCAGTTTTATGCGCGCGCATAAAAGTAGTGAGTAGGGCAATCGCCCGCCCGGGTTGCACCCCCTCCCCACCTCCGACTCACCGCCCCTTCCTCCGCCCTCTCCAACTCTCCCGACCACCCCTCCTCCTCCCACCCCCGCAAAACTCTGGTAACGGCGAATCGTCACTTTTTTTTATGCCTCACCGCAACTCTGCGGAATCAGGGACGTAAATATGGGGTAAATAATAAATGGACAATTTAATCCTCCGCTTCAAGTGTGGGATGTTACTCCCTCTCCATCATTCCTGTGCGACTGTTTGGTTTATCGAGCCGTCATCGATGGCGTCGATCGCCGTAAATTATAGATTGAGCGGCGAAAATTTGTCGGTTGAAAAGAGTCGGTCGTATCGTTTACGTCTCCTTCCATCCGTCCCACTCGCTCCATCCTCTTCCTCCTCTCTCCCTTTCCACGTGCCTCCAACGGACATCTTTTTTCTTTTCTCATTTCCACCATCGAAAAGTATCCTCATGATGAAAACCCCTCAGCTGATTTGAGGGTCCACCTAGCCGTTGTGCTCGTTGATGAAGGATTCGTTAATTACAATTTCACTCTCTTACTCTCTTCCCTCACTAGGGACTTGTATTGGAATGCCTTGTCAGAATTAATTTTGAATTATGCTGAATCTTTAATGTAATTAAGTTTTCCTTGGATCCTGCCTACACATTGATATATATATATATATAATTCCTTGATGCGACCTTCCTACGAGAACTGATATCGAGGTAAAATATTTAAAATAAATATAAAGCGAATGAACTGCCCATCATCCGTTTTACTCTTATGATCACGTAAAAAATTGACACATTGAAAATGCTACTCCCTGGTACAAATAGCGATAGAGACAGGTCTGGTCGCGGGACATACCATTAGTCCTGGGTTTAAATTTTGTTCGTCTGAATAGATGTTTAGTCGATATGTTGAGGATGACCATACCTTGAATTTGCGGTGCAACAACATCTTAGTAGACGGAATACCTGAAAATAACGTCCTCGAATTCACGAACGTGAGTATAATGACCCATGGAGCCTTTCCCTTCAATGTGAAACCAGAATGGCTGGTCAAAGGCCACGCACCCGTCCCCCCATTTAATCCTCATTCGTATTCCCCGCACCAATCGAGTACTCCGCGAAAATTTCCCTCCCTCTCTTGCATAATATTCTGTGAATCCATTCCGTCACTCACTTCCCTTTCAACCTCCCTCCCTTCTACACCCACTCCCCATCCCCACCTGCCCCCCCCATTGGTTTTAGTTGGAGGAGCAGGAACAAAAGTCAATCGTAATTTTGATCAGAAGTGATTATACGCCGTGACACGTAGACCATTCCCGCGCGGCCGGGCGGTTGTGTGCGCTACACGGGATTTCCTCGAAGACTACGTCATAACTCGCTCGGGCCGAGTCCGAAGGGTGCGTTGAGAAAGGGCGATGTGGAGGTGGGGGGAAGAGGAGGGGGTACAAGGGGCAGAAGAGGGAATGGAGATTGGGGTGTGCGAGCGGAAGGGTTCGTGGGGTGGAGGGCGCGAGGGATTGGGGAGGGGCGGCGAGAGGGCCGCAGTGGCGCCTCATGCGGACTCTAATACTGTCGGAGGAGGGGGAGGCAAATTTCATCTCATCCCCCTCCCCAAAAAACTCTCCCCCCATCCACCCCCAGAAACTCCCCTCCCTGCCCCCTCTTTCTCTCTCACTCTTTTCCCTCGCCGCCCTGGCTGATTTCCCGGGGGAAAGGGATCCGAAACCTTTAAAAAAAAAAGGAAATAAAAATAAAAAAATGGGCAGGAATATCGTATGCATCTTTTCCCTTCTCGTTCTCCCTCTCCCCCACCCCTCCCCTGTGTATCCTCGCCTCCTTCCCCATTCCTCTCCCACGTCCCAACCCGCTCCCCCCCCGACCATTCCCTCCCTCTCCAACCCTCCATGCTCGCGCCTCCTTTTTATGCCTCGTTTGTGTTTGCGCGTGTTGCGCCAGCCAACCTGCCCGACCCGAGCCCACTTCTCTCTTGCCTCCCCCCCCCCCCCCACACGCCCCCTCTCCTCCGAAAGTGAAGAAAAGGGAGAGAGGGAGAGGGGGGTAGGAGGAATGATAGGGTGGAGGGAAGGGGAAAGGGAGAGGAACTCTCCCAAGCCTCCACCATCACCTCCGCTCCCTCCCCCACGTATCCCCCACCATCCTTCCCCCCAACCCGCTCTCCCTTCATTTTTATTGCTGCCCTATTGCGCAGGGCGCGCCCTGGCCACCCTTCTTCCCTCCCCCCTTCGCCCCCCCTGGTCTCCGCACCTTACGTCACCCTCACCCACGCCACGTCTCTCGTGCTCTCTCTTCCTCCCCCCCGCCCCCTAGAAATCTCCCTCTTCCCACTCTCTCCTTCACTCCGCTCTCCACATTCACTTCCCCCCATTCTCACCTCTCTCTCTCTTTCTCCCTCTTCTCCCCATCCGCGGCGTGCGCCGCCCCTCGCCGTTATACCACCTCTCTTCCCCGCCGCCACTCCCGCACACACTTCCCTCGACCACCCCCTCCCCCCGTGGACTCGATCCCGGCGGGGAGGGGGCGAGGGTGGTTGGAGAGATGGGAACTCTGGAAAGGAGAATGGCAGTGGAGGCGGGGTGTGCGGTGTGCGTGCGTGCGGAGCGGGAAGGATTTCACCGCCGAGGGGACGGGAGTAGGGAAAAAAATGAATGAAAAGACCGTCGTGGGGTGGGGGTTGTGAGTGGATGGCGAGAGTCATGGAAGGGTGTTGCGGAATTGCCCGAGGGCCACCACCCTGCTCTCTCTCTCTCTCCCTCCCCCCTCCCGCAGCCCTCTCTGCTCCGCCCCTCGTGTTTTTACCTCCGCACTCGACCACCCACCACTTCCCTCAACACGTTGACTCCGCGTCCGCGCTTTTCCCCCCCTCTCATCCCTCCCCGTACTGCCCAGCACTCAAACGTCCGTAAAAAAATCCATCCTCACCCCTCGAGCACCCTTGAGCCCAGATAACACCTCGCATCCCTCCCGGTCGACAGTGGACATTAGGGTTTTTAAGATGTTTTTCAACGGCTGTGGTCGTATCGCATCGAGGACTCGATTCGTGGATGTTCGTTACCGTTCGACTTGGCATCCGCGCTCTTCGGAAAGAATTCGAACCCAGGACTTTCGGGTCAACTGTCAATGCTACCTGATTCATGAATCAGCCCGCCGGGTTTTGGCTATACGGGTAAATTACAGATGCTTCGAATATTTATGAATCTAATTGATCCAATTGTTTTATACGCAGGAATGAGGGAAAATTTTGAAATGTCTTTCTGAAATGGAAAAAATGAGGAGTTAGGTAGATTATTCCAAACAAAGTGGTACTCCAGGATTCCTTAAACTTTCATGATTAAGAAAATTATTTTGGAAAAAGAGATATGAGATAATTACACAGAGAGAGAGCGAGTTCCGAAATCTACTCAAAGATTAGCATGGACATATCATGGGTTCACTCACTTATGGTCACGGCTATCATAAGCTCTTCCTTTCTTCATTTGGAAACATTAATCCATCGATAGAATAACTATACTCCAATGCATCAATTTATGTAGTTAATATACCAAATCTAAATGAAACAGTTTCAGGCGTGATATGGTGAAAGAAGACACTTTGCTTTTCCACATAGAATTTTTTTTTTAAATTACGAAATAGGTTTTGTTGCAGCGTAACATCTTCGGGTAAATTGGAAATATTTGAACACACACATGTGTACCCAAATGCTGGGAAAAAGGGGAGGAGGAGAGAACAATTATTTTTGGGTTGTTCTCTCCTCCTCCCCTCTTTCCCAGCATTTTGGTTTATATGTGTGTGCTCAAATATTTCCAATTGACCAGGAGATGTTACGCTGAAACAAAACCTATTTCGTGATATTAAAAAAATTCTATGTGGAAAAGGAAAGTGTCTTCTTTCATCATGCCAAATCTAGTTTAAATTCCAGTCACTTCTCATTCTCTTTATAAATTGTAATTATTTCTTAATAATTATATCTTTTTATAAATTGTCAATGCGCATCAGAATTGTTTAAATCATTTGAACTTTTGGTGGATCAGATTATGTAGTCTGTATTGAGCTCCTAATTAACAATCCATTTACCCCATTAATTAACTAGAATCTATCGGTCAAGGTAAGTTTTTGATGATTATAGAGACAAAGAATGCTACAACACTAGGCTTTGCATGACACTACACTAAATATCTATGCTGGTATAACACCTAAAATCAGGTACATGTCTACGGCCAGATAAATTTAATCCAGAATAAGGCTTGCTATTAATTATCTTATGAAATAATTTCGAGGAATTCCTGTACATCATACATTAAGACGCAAAAAAAGCTTATCAATCTTACCAGCGGTTTATATCCTCTTTATAAGAGTAATAATATCTTTCTTTTTGATCGTTTTATCTTTTTTATTATTTAAAAGCATAGTAATCACGGGGGCAGAAATCTCAATTAGCTTCAGATCATGAATATTAATATGAATAGGATTAGAGGTAAATATAATGACATTTCTAGGTATATTAATGAAAAACAACACGCCCTACGAAAGAAAAGAATCATAAAATACTCCTTGGGGCAAACTTTTGCCTCCTTAACTTTCATTTATATTTACACTGAAATAACTTTGTCTCTGGTTTTTTAGACCGAATGCTGTTAATAATGTAATTATTATTATTATATTTGCATGTTTAAAAAGAATTCCATTAATAGTAATTGATAAAGTAGCGTGAATTTTTGTCCATAACCTATCATTCCGCGCTTCTCTTTATCTCATTCCTCTCCTTTCCACACCCTGTGTGGATACTCGCTCGATTCCCGGCGTACCCCTCTCCTCCTTGATCGCCCTTGCAGGGCACCCATGCACCCATCCCACCCTCTCGCTCCCCATGTTACTTCTCTCCACCAACCTCATTGCAAGCTCACCGCGCAGGCCGTCGCCCCTCCCGCTCCAAACACTCGGCTTCTCCACCTGATTTGCACACACACCCCGGCCCTCGCCCTGCGCGACCCCTCTAACCCCCCTCCTCTCTGACCGCTCTGCTACTATCTCTTGCGAGCTCGATTGCTTTTCCCCTTTCATTCACCTCCATTGCCTCTCGCCTATTTAACTCATAGGTCTCACGGGAATGGAAGTAACGGAAAAATGATGGAGCAAATTTTGATGACGTTCCGATTGTTAAAACGAAAAAAAAATTTATTGTCAGTAGATTAATATATTACAGAAGGAAAGAGGCGTTTTATAGTAATATCCTGGAAATCTCTCGCCTTTGTAAGTCAATATGAAGCTTCATGTAAGTATGCGAAACAAACTACGGTGTTGATTCGGCTAAGGCATATTTAAGAAATGGTGACAAGTATGATCTCCAGTCAAAGCATTTAACCGGCCCGTAGAATTTAAATGAAATTTCTCCAGTACAACTAATTTCATTCGAAATGATTGCTTGCAATTATTGATTTCATATGCGTGGAACAATCAATGGTAAATCATCTGAAGGTTGGTTTGATAGGTGAGGGTAGAACTAGCCTAATCCAGACGTTAGTGTGTAAGTGAAATCCATGCATTATTATAGGAGAACCATTTCCTTTCCCTGAGCTGCCTGTGGCTCCTCAGGATGATTTACTCCTATTGCCCGTAAAATCGGATTGTTGAAGTTGGAGGTTCACAGAGGCGTATGGCGGGATCGAACCCAAACCTTCACTTCAATGGCACAGAGCCTTACCTGCAAGACTACAACGCCCCTTGTCGTGTGGATTAATTGCCATAAAAAATAACAAGAGTTCTCTTTAACGAGCTATTTCACCGGAGTTTAGCGATCACGCCAATGTCACGTCACAAATCAAATACGTGGCATAACTTTTTGAACAACAAAACAAATATCTTTAAAAAAAAATACAAATTTGAGACCAATTATTCCTTTCTAGTTG